>NC_043700.1:164262936-164341596 GCF_006229205.1 Suricata suricatta
TTACTCATGTAACACAGAAAATGGAGAAAAAAGAGTGAAAAATAATCGTAAAATCTCCTCATCCTAAATGTTCCATATCTTCCATCTTTTATAAGTAACAACACAGAAAGTGCCATGGGGAAGGCAATGTATCATTTAGAAATGTTTTAGCCTAAAATGATCAGCAAAACCAGTTAACAGAAGCTAAACTCAAAGGACATTTAATTTTATTTAACAAGGAGTCTGGAGGTGATTCCAGGTTTTGTTCTGAAGCTCCACGATGTTTTCAAGGACCCCTGCTCTTTCCAAAGAAGACCATTATCAGCCGTTGGCTCCTTGTTACTGTTTTGGTGACTTCATGGTCACAAGATGGCTGCCACAGCTTCGGGTCTTTTGGCTTCACATCAGCTGCCCAGGGTTGAATGAAGGTGGGGGTAGTGCATACGAGCTACATTCTTCTGAGGTTCTGTCATTTTATCTGAGATGGGGACCCTGCCCCATCAACATCTTCCTTCATCTCTTTGGCCAGAGCAGTCTCGCTTGCCCACCTCTAACCCAGCACGATCAAAGGGGAACAGGGCTGCGTGATGGTTTAGACCAATAGGATCAATCGCCCGTGACTGGACTAGACGCCTCCCTCCCTGAGATGAATGGATTTCCACTGGCTGAGTTCTATTAGCAGAGAAAAAGAGGGGTGTCTGGCTATTGGGTAGCCAATAACCTGTTAGCAACAAGCAAGCAATGAAGTCGCTGAAAGGAGGAAGAAGAGGAGAAATAGGAATTAGGAAACCACAGGCTTCTCGGTTTTGCAAGAAAGGAGCTATAGCTATGCCTATTGCCGCAGCTCTGGCCCAGGCTGCTGAAACCACATCAGAAATGCATTTTTCCCATATTCTGAAGGAAACTCTGTGTCCTGGGTTAAATGCCTTGCCTGGGATTTACTCTCAGCTATTTACGTTCAGATGCCATTTGAGAAACTCCTGTCAATGGCAATGGGACAACAACAGAAGTTCTAAGCACTGGGCAGATTTTGCAACTCCTCTTTCCCCCTCCCACCTTGTCCCAAGTGATTAAAATTAAACACAAAGTCTAACCCATAAGTCCCAACCCATAACCGCCATGATTAGTACCCACTTCAGTGTTTTTTTTTTAATAACAGGATCAACTTTTTCAAAAATCATTGTTTGGTAGCTGCCACTTTTCAGATGCCCGTAAATATGTGCTTATTCTCTATTGGGGTAAAACATCATTGCTCAGGAATACTCTAGTCCAGCATAGCATCACTGGAACCTAAGCTAATATAGAAAAAAAATTTTTTTATCTCCTTAATGCTTTGAGAGTTGACTGAGACCATCAAAGGGTAACATCCCAAAGGCATAGTTCTAAGTAACTTCAATAATTAAGTCAACATATGTAAAGCACACAAAATACTGCTTAACATATAGTGAGCCCTCCATTAAGGCTTTGTTGGTGGTGTTATAGAGATCTCAAAACTCTTTGGAACGAAAAGAGACCACAAGATTTATACAAAGATGGTACTTTAATGAAGGAGTAGTGGAGAGAGGAGAAGGGTAAGAGAAAAAACTCTCTCTGATCATCTTTCTTATTCCAGACACAGAAAAGACAGTATACATTCTTGTGTTATTTCATGTTAATTATTACAAGCAACCTCACAAGGTAAATATTATTACAGCCACTTGACCAGAGAGGAAATTGAAGCTCAGAAAATTGGAGTGAAGTTTGTAAGATTAATTAGTAAGCAACAAATTTAACTCAGGTCTGTCTCAACTGACCTATGCTTTTCTGCTTTTTTTTTTTTAATTTGACAGAGTCATAGGACAAAATATTTGGTATATGGACAAAAGTTTTAACTATTCATATAAAAAGGCACCAAACCCATGTAATCTGGGTTGCTGTTAATATCCCTAGAGGCAAATGCAAAGTAGCTTTGCATAACTGTTGTTAAATTTTTATAGCCTTGGAATTACAAAAATGAAAAAATGTGATTCCTGTTTTCAGAGAACTTACAGACTGGTGGAGAAACAGAAACGCAAACAAGTTCCACATGGTAACTGATACAGTGGTCACATATTCAGAAGAGAGGTGGATTATGGAAAAAGAAATCCCTACCCAGAAGGGTAGTGGAGAGTCACAGAGGATCAAATTTTGACACAAGATGATGGCTTACGGACAAATAGTTTGGAGCGCCTGGGTGGTTCAGTTGGTTGAGCATCTGACTTCAGCTCAGGTCATGATCTCATGGTTCATGGGTTCGAGCCCTGCGTCGGGCTCTGTGCTGACAGCTCAGAGCCTGGAGCCTGTCTTCAGATTCTGTGTCTCCCTCTCTCTCTGACCCTCCCCTGCTCACGCTATCTTGCTCTCTCAAAAATAAATAAAACATAAAAAAATTTTTAAAAAAAAGGACAAATAGTTTGCCAGGCAGAGAGGACAGTTTGTGAAAAGGTGGGGAGGTTTAAGAGAGCTTTGGGAATTACAAGTAGTTCAGTATTGATGGCTCATGAAATTAAAGATAAGAGTAGCAGAAAATGAGTCTCCAGGGGGAAGCAAGTGTCAGATCTTTCTTTTTTTTAAAAATTTTTAATGTCTTTTATTTATTTTTGAGAGACAGAGAAAGCATGAGCAGGGGAGGGTCAGAGAGAGAGGGAGACACAGAATCCAAAGCAGGCTCTAGGCTCTGAGCTAGCTGTCAGCACAGAGCCCGACGTGGGGCTCAAACCCACAAACTGTGAGATCATGACCCTAGTCGAAGCCGGACGCTCAACCGACTGAGCCACCCAGGCGCCCCATCAGATCTTTCTAAAGTGTTTAAGTTTATTGTTTTTAGAATAAAAATAACAATTATGCAGCAATGTGATGTCACTAAACAAGAGATAATGTGAAAGCTAGAGTTCCGAAGTGATTAATGTTATAACTATTTGTGCCTGTACAAGTTTGGAGATGACCTAAATGTCCACCTATAGGGGCTTTGTTAAATACATCTTGTGTATACATAAACGAAAATTATGCAGCTGTTAGAAAAGAGTTAGACAAATCCACAGTGTCCTAGATCAGGTTCCCTAGAAAGAAAAGCTAACAATCTAGTGAGGTACAAGCCTGGGATAGTTGAGAGGGAAGCTAACAGGAAGTAAGTCAAGAGAAGGTTCAGTGGAATGCAGTGTGTTAGCATACTGACCAACCAATGGTAGAGACACAATTCACTCCACAGGCAGGTTCCAAGCAGGAGCTGCCTCAGAGTGGTCTATGCAGGACCACCAAGTAGGAGGTTGACTCCTCCTGTCTCTTGTTTCCAATTGGTAGAACTTCTCACTTCCTAGTTATGTCTTGGCGCTTGGCGGCACCTGGGACCCTGGGACCTCTGCCTTGCTCTATGGCGTTTCATCCAGGTCCCAGACTGAAGGAGCTACCAGGCGCAGGAGGAGCACTGACCAAGAGAGAAACTAGGAGCCTGTTTGGGGGAATTGGAAAAGGCAGGTGAAAATTTTTATCTCAATACATATACTGCCTGACTATAAAGTCTAGAAATGTAGACATTATTTTATCGTATATTGTATGTCAATAAGCTATCTTTTTAGTTTCTGGACTTGATGACCACCTTATGTTTTGGTATAAAACAAGCTTCCAAATGCCCTTTAAATGAATAAACAAGGTACAGCACAGTATATACAGTATGCTAACAGTGGGTAAAATAAAGAATGTGTGTGTGGAGAGGGGAGTGGACAAAATAGGTCAAGAAGATTAAAAGGCACAAACTTTCAGTTATAAAATAAATAAGTCATGGGGATATAATGTACAGCATAGAGAAAGTAGTCAGTAATATTGCAATAATGTTGTATGGTGACAGATGGTAACTAGACTTATCTTGGTGAGCATTTTGCAATGTGTGCAGATGTTGAGTCACGGTGTTGTACACCTGAAATGAATATAGTATTATATGCCAAATATGCTTCAATTAAAAATAAAAGTGTATGTATGCTTATTTCCACATGGAATTCTTTTTTTAAATATTTACTTCTTTATTTTGAGAGAGAGAGAGCATGAGTATGAGTGGGGGGGGCAGAGAGAGGGAGAGAGAGAATCTCATGCAGGCTCCATGCTCTCAGTGCAGAACCCAATGTGGTGCTGGATCCGATGAACCATGAAATCATGACCTGAGCTGAAACCAAGAGCTGGATGCTCAACGGACTGAGCCACCCAGGCGCCCCTGCATAGAATACTTCTGCACCCAGAACCCACCAGCAGTATGTGTCTTTTGGAGGAGGAATTGGGTGAGAGGGGATGGAGTAGGAGGAAATTCACTTTTCATCATATCTCTTTTTGTGCCTTTCTAGGTTTGTACCACATTAGACTATAATTTATTAATGTAAAAACTTACATTATACCGAGAACCTGTTTTTACTGATCACACTGACAGTAGTAAAGAATATTTTGAAGATCATTTCACTCAACAAATATATATGAGCATCAGGACACCAGGGTGGAAACCAAAGGAAACATGGCAGACCCACCCCTGCCTGACAGGATTTATACCTAAGACAGAGGACAGCTGGACAAGTGTAAAGGTAGCCTGGTGGGCTCTGGAAGCCTAACCAAGAGAAGACAACAGCCTTGCTCTGAGTATATGATCCTTGTGCTGAAGAAGTTATTTTTGTGGTAAAACGCCCCCATAGCAGGCCTCAGTCTCTCATTCCCCATCTTCCTATATTCCCTACGCTGTACTGTTCATCCCCGTGACTTCTTTATTTTATAACTGGAAGTTTGTAGCTCTTAGTCCCCTTCACCTATTTTCCCCATCCCCCCAACTCCTCCTTTCTGGCAATCAACATTTTGTTCTCTGCATTTGTGAGTCTGTTTCTGTTTTTGTTGTTGTTACTTATTTGTTCCTTTGTTGTTGTTTTTTAGATTCTACATGAGTGAAATCATATGGTATTTGTCTTTCTCTGGTGGACTTATTTCACTTAACATAATACTCTCTAGGTCCATCCATGTTGTTGCAAATGGGAAGATCTCATTCTCTTTTAGGGCCATTGTGTGTGTTTATGTTAACTAATTATTATGTATATATATAAAATATGTAATATATACATAAGTTTCCTGTTTGTATTTATTATTTATTTTTTAGTGTTTTTATTTATTTTTGAGAGAGAGAGAGAGAGAGAGAGAGAGAGAGAGAGAGAGAGAGAGAGACAGAGTGCAAGCCTGGGACGGTCAGGGGGAGACGGAGGCACAGAATCTGAAGCAGGCTCCAGTCTCTGAGTTGTCAGCACAGAGCCCAACTCGGGGCCCAAACTCAAGAACTGCGAGTTCATGACCTGAGCCAACGTCGGACCCTCAACCAACTGATCCAGCCAGGCACCCCTAGTTTCCTATATTTAAAGTGTTGATGTTGAGCTAGAACAAAGGTACACAAAGTTTTCCTGGAAAAAGTGATAGCAAATATTTTAGGCTTTGCAGGATGGACTGTGTCTGTCCCAACTACTCAACTCTGTTAATGTAACACAAAGCAGACTTGCTGATACCTACACAAAGGAGCATGGCTGTGGTCCAATAAAACTGTTGGAAGCCTTGCAAGTGTATTGGAGATTCCACTCGAACTTTGAATGTCATATCATTTTTACGTGTCATGAAATATTATTCCTCTTTTGATTTTTTCCCAATCTCTTAGAAGTGTAAAACCTCTTCTTAGCTTGTAGTGTATGCAGAAACAGGCAGTGGGTCCTATTTTGCCTGCAGGCTGTGGTATCCTGGGCCCTAAGTTGGAGTATTGTTCCCTTGGTAAAGTTCCAACTCTGTGCACATAAAATATCAACGCCCCTGCCAACAGTACAAGAGTTGGTGCTGTTGGATCATGAAATCTTCATGCTTGGGTTGCTGATTGTTTGATTCGCGTTTCATTTTGGTTTACCTCTGAGTTTGCTCTCCTTACCCCTACACACTTAACTCTTGCTGAATTGTGTGCTGATTTGAAATGCAGTTCTGTGCTGCAAAGAAGGTCACAGAAGAAGATTTAATTCCTCTGTGACGCCGGTTCATTCATTTCTGGACATTAGAACCACTTTTATGAGCTCCATGCCATATGCCATATGGAATATGATTATGTGCTCCCTGGAGCTCCTGTAATTGCCATCTGTCTGTGACTTCCTGTATAGTTTCTTTGGCAGCGGGGGACTTGTCCATCAGAAATGCTTCTGTAAAGTAAGTTTAAAACACTCAATTCTAAACATCTGCCTCTGAAGTTAGACATATATTTTTCAGAGCTTCAACATCGGAAGCACATTTATAATGATCTCTATCGTGAAGCCGCAGTTGAAAATCACAAGAGTGTATTGTCCTCCGTCACCAGGGTAACACTCAGATACCAGCACTGCCAACGCCGCAAAATCATCCACAAGTAAATCTCTAAAATCTCCCATTTTGAGAAATTTGACAAATTAGTCAGAACCCTGGCATTCCGCCTGAACCAAGCCTCTGGTCTCTAACACACCCAGAATTTTCCATCCTAATGGTAGAAGTTATATTTATTTTGTCTTGAATTGTGATTGTATTGTTTATTTTGTTTTTATGCCCCCAGTATCTAATAACAATACCCATCACTTAGTAGGAGTTCACTGAACTTTTGTTAACATAAACTGAAATGCTGAATTATACCCTGTAAGTTCCCAGATCATATCTCCATGCAATGTTGATGACAAGACTTTCACTCAATGTGAGATTCGTGAGGTTGCAAAGAAAATGAATTGTTTGTCTTCTATCTCCTTTGTTCTGCTTGGGTGAATTTTTTCACCTGCACTGCTGGCCACCTCTGGATCAGGCAACCCACATTTGGTGGCATCCCTAGGGAAGACCTCTGCTCTGCCGACTGGGACTCTCCCTGGATTTTCCAGGAATTTCTCAGGACTTTTCCTCCTGGGATGATTCTAGTATTCCTCCAGCTGACCTACTGCTTGGAGGGGACTCAAGGGAAACCGGACCACCCTTGCCCCAAAGTGTGGCCTTTGGAAGGATCCTTCCTCTCTCTCCCTTCTTTTTTCAGCCCTTCTGTGATCTGACCCGAGTACTTCCCAGACACCTGAAGATCTGTGGCCAGGGCGGCTCCCCTATGTGCTCTGAAGGTCCGAGGTTTGAACAGGTCAGACTGTCCATGTCTGTGAGGGCGAAGGGAACCTTTCCTCTCCCACTGTCCCTCCATCCCCATGAGGCCTCTTGTTCCCAACATTTGCTGCAGCTGGCAGTGGCTGCTCCCCCAGGATGAGTCTGCACACATTATGGGCTCAGTCGGGACCCTTTCCTGATGCTGGCTGACTCTGAGCTGCCTCAAACCTTTGGGGCTCTCCTTTTTCCCTCTGTTTCCATGGATCCAGCCACCAACTTGATCTACCGATATAATGTATTTCTACACATTAAGTGAATCCAACAATTATAGTTAAGAATGATGGTTCAACAAGGATCCCAGCCCATACCATGGGAGGGTTCCCTCCCCCTAAATCCCATGCACCTGGCACCCAAGGAATTTCACTCAAATTGCTCGTCAGCATGTTAATCTAATACCAAGGTCTGGTCTATAATTGCACAGAACCCCTGATGGACCAACAAGTTTAGGTAAGGGACAGTGCGCCCCCACCCCCATCCAGCATGAAGTAGCTACTGAAAATGAGACCTCCTGCCAAATGCCAAAGATTTGTCGTTGTTGCTTTGTCGAGGGGAATGTAGAGGCTGCTTTTAGGCAATAGACTTGAGCAGTGGAAACCTGAGTAGGGTAAAAGGTCTCAAAGTCACTGGGCCTATTGCACACAGGCTCATTAAGTGACACACCTTGAAACAGCCATACGCCCTAGCTGACCAACAGACTACTTACAATGGGGCACAGATACCAAAACAAAGAAAATTCCATACATTCCCATACCTCCTCACTTCCCCCCATGACTATAGCCCCTCATCACCCTTAGTGGCAGACAGTCTCTTCTTTGCTGTCCTGCCCACTGTTCCCTTGCAGTGTATTCAATAAACTTCTATCACCCTAAAAAAGAAAGAAAGAGGGGTACCTGGATGGCTTGGTCAGTTAAACCACTGACTCTTGATTTGGCTCAGGCCATGATCTCATGGTTCGTGAGTTTGAGCCCCGTGTGGGGCTCCAAGCTGGTAGTGCATAGCCTGCTTGGAATTCTCCCTCTCTCTCCCTCTCTCTCTCTCTCTCTCTCTCTCTCTCTTTCTCTGCTGCTCCCCTACTCATGCACTCATTCTCTCTCTCTCAAAATAAATAAAATAATATTAAGAAAGAAAGAGAATTGTTTGTTATATTGTCGTGGTGGTTGATTATGTATGTACCTAAAATATACATTTTATGAGGATGAATGAGGTACTCAGAGTAGAGCATTTTCAGATCTTCAGATGAACACATAGAATAAATAACCCAGGATCAGGAGACCCTACTGGATGAAAGTGTCTTGACCTCTGAGTGAGAAGATCTCGGCTTAAACATCAGCTCTTTACAAGCTCTATAAACAAAACAAAACAAAACAAAACAAAACAACCATTTACCACCTTGGACCTATTATTTTGCCTCTGAAACAAGAATAATAATCTCTGCCCTGCTACCTCAAAGAAGTGATATAAGAATTGAAAGAGATGGCATAAAATTTACAAGTGAAAATTCACAGGTGCAAATACAGGATTTATTCATTCATACACACACTTATGGCCCACCAAGGGCCAAGCACTGGGGAATACAGATGTGAACACACATAATCTTTAAAGGCAAACAAATGAGTGGCATACAGGGAGATTGCAGGAGTAGTCCTCAACTTGAATGGGCTTAAGAATCGGGTAGAAGACATGTGAAACATGCAGATTCCTGTGCCCCACTTGAGATATTCTAGTGGGAAAGATCCGGGTTTCCGGAACAGAATTCTATGGATTTAACAAATCCCCCAGGAGAGTCTGATGCAGGTGGTCCAAGGACCAGGCTTTGTGAATAGAAACTTAGGATTGAGCAGGGAAGATAGAAAAAATAATAATTAATTTCTTATAATTTCAGATCCCCAAAATGGGCCTGCAATATTTTGTTAAAGTGGAGTTCATGGGCTGTGAGGAATGAGAAACAAGTGACATGATGAGACCGAGGGTACAACAATGGTACAATGGGCCTCTTCTCTCCTCACACATTTTGTCCTTTCCACTGGTGACTGCAATCCTAGATTTCTTTTAAGAGTTGAAATATTTGTTAGGATTAATTTGGATATTATGTGTTTTTTTAAAAAAACAATGCCTTACACAAGGTAGGAGTTTATTTTTCTTACTTAAAAACAATGTCCAGAGATAAGTGGCCCAGGGCTGGGGTGGTGGCTCTACAAAGTCACTAGGGATTTGCTGGGTCACTTTTTAGTTCCTCATTCTATCATCCATAGAGTACAGACCCCTAACCTCATGGTCCAAGATGGCACCTATAGCACTACCAGTCATAGCATCTTTTCAGGTAGTATAAGATTGAGTTCAGAAAAAGCAAAAGGAGAACCAGCTATAATTTAAGGAGACTTCCTAAAATTTGTCATCCTTTCCTACATATGTCTCATTGGCTAAAGGTGCAGAAATGTATTGGTTATTTCTCAGGCAGTGACGCAAACCAGTGTTTCTATTAGTAAGAAATAGGGGAGAATGAATATATACTGAGGTAGGCAAATCTTGGGCTCAGATGGGACCCTGGCATTTGAAGCTTCTTTCACTGGGCCTGGGCCTTTGGCCACAGTGACTCCAGCTACTGCCTGATGTTGAAGCATATCAGGATGAGCACAGCAGAGAAAATCCAGTGGTGCTGGTAGGAACTGGTAGTAGACTAGAGTTCAGGAGCTTTCAGACACAGATTTTCCAAGCAAGTGGCATGTAAGTGCCCTCTGCCCTACCTTCTGTCTTCCAAAATTTACTTCCCTTACAGTACCTATACCTCTAAGAGATGGGTTGCTCTCTTAAACAGGCTTTACATGCCAGAGTTGAGACTAAAAAGCCTTATGACTCTTGGTAATTTGGCTGGTAAAGGCTTTTGTTTTTAATTCTCTAAAACAGATCATTTCTGATCTAGCTACCCTCTTCTCGGTAATTCTGTTCATCGAATGATGTATGTGAAGTGCTTTCAAACTTTAGAATTAGATTTACAAATATATTATTTTGAAAAAAAATCCATCAAGTGTAGGCTAAGGATTAATAAAAGTAGTTTGAATTATTTAAATTGGGTTCACACACCTAAAACTTTAATTTAAAATTTCCTACTAGCAGGTAATATGAATAATTAAAATTTCTAATTTAATCCAAAGGAAATTCCTCTTACTGGATTTTTAATAAAACATCTAAACTATGAATATCTCAGTTATTGCCTCCAGTTCTTCTTGATTAATGTAGCTCATTAGCATGAGAAATCCTCTCTCTTAGAACTGATCATATTTTCTTGAGAGTCTTATCACTTCTTCTTTGTATCAGATTCAAATTCTTTTCTTCCATGAGATCCATTGTTTTCATGTGTACATTTTCCAGTGTTGCTGGATAAAAACGGGCAAAACACACATAACCACGTTGACTGGTTTCACTTTACATGGAGGATGTTTGACCAAAGTGAGCCTCAGACGTTCATTCCTCTAGATGACCGTTCACACCTTCTCTGCTTTCTTCAAGACCTTCAATAGCTTTTCACTCTGGCTCATTGGCTGGACTTTGCTCTCTAACTCACTAATAAAATAGAAGCCACTGGACAAGAGCTTGCTCTGTATGTACATGATGCCCATATACTCTACCTTCTCTCCTGTATAAGACCAACCCTGTGTTACTGGTAGCCAACGCTGCCACTCATCCTCTGTCCCCCATACCCTTTCACTTAGGCAAGAACTTGGTTCTAGAAATTCTTTCTCTCTCTTGCCTTGTCAAAATTTCTCTCTTTCATGGATCTTATCCATATACAAACATGCTGTTAGTTCTCCTTTAAAATTAGAAAAATCCTCTTTATTGAACCCACTTTCTTGGCATATTACCTTGGCATAGGATATTACCCTATGTTTCCCCTTTCTTCTGAAGCAACATTCCTTGAAAGAGGTTTTGATATTCAAAGTCTTCAACTGCTGTCTCTTGAACTCACTGTAATCAATCCTTCATCCTACCATTCCATCAAACCTGCTCTTGTCGAGGTCACCAGTAATGTCGGCTGGGTGAAGTCTAATAGCCCATTCTCATCCTGAGGTAATCCATCAGCAGCACACAACAGCTGTCTCTCTCCTCTCCTTAAACCCTTTCTCCACCTGGCTCCTAGGGCACCACACTCATGTCCTTCACCCATCCCATCCCTGCTTATTCCAAGTCAGCCAGGCTTTCTTGTAGTTCCTGGAGCAAGCCAGGAACAACCTTGTCTCAGAGCCTTCGGATCCATGTTCCCGCTTTTGGGAATTCATTCCTCTGGATATTAATCTAGCTTTCCCTCCTTTCTTTCACCTCCCCTCAACTTCACTGTTTTGTTTTTCTCCTTAACACATATGAGAATCTAATCTACCATATATTTTACTGATTTGTATTTTTAGTGTCTATTTCATCTGTAAATTCCATGAAGGCAGGGATTTTTGACTTTTTTATTCATAACTCTCTCCCACCAGACCTCAGAGTAGTGCCTGGCACATAATAGATGTTCAACATGTATTTCTTAAGTAAAACCTAATAAACCTTTTATTTTTTTACAATACTTTGGTAATAAACTTTTGTAAAGCTGACACTTTTTTGAGTATGAATCAGTTCGTGCATATTTGGAGGCCACTAGACTTTAAAGAAGGATTGCAGGTGCTCTGAGGCTCCATATTGAGAGGACATCCATGTACCTGTTTTAGTTAAGATCTTAGTTTATGACAAATATTTTATGCAGGGTATCACATTTTATCATTTCCAAGAAACTTCAAAGAAGGTACCACTCCCATTTTGTTGAGAAGGAAACAGATTTTAGAAAAATTGTGAAAATTGCCCAAGGACACTAGCTGGTAGGTGTTAGGGCTGGCGTTTGGGCAAAGACTGTCTGGTTGACCCCAAACTCCATATTTCATCCACTATTTACACTGTTTTTATTGATTTATCTTAATTTTTCAGGCTATATTGAGGTATATTCAAAATACAAAAAATGTGCACCTAATTAGTGAGTTCATTTTTGATGAATCTGGACATATGCATATACCGATGATGCAATCACCACAATCCCTTGCTTGATACTAAATTAATAATTTGTGGGATTGTGTGTATGTAGTAAGAGGTCTTGACATAAGAGCTATCTTTCTTAACATATTTTAAAGTGCACAGTACTCTATTATTAACTATAAGTACTATGTCGCACATTTCTAGAACTTATGCATCTTGTGTAACTGAAACTTTACAAGACGGCTCAGAAACTAGCTGAGCCGTCTTGTAGTTTCCTCTCACTATAATCTTCACATAGTTCTGATGAACATATACGTGGTTCTAAAGAATTTCAGACAAACTGAAACTGAACTCAGGGTGCTGTTGCTTTATTCTTATAGACATCTTTACCCCAGGGTTAGCAAGGCTCTGGGCTTTGGTCTAAACAAGAACTTGAATTCGCAGAGTGAAGTTGGGGATGCACTGGCATTCTTGCCTTGCCCATAAACATCTCTCCCATCCAAGGTGTGCTCATCTATCAAGACCCAACGCAAACTCCACGTGATTTTCTTTCTTGGTCCTCTGAACCATGGGACTAATGCCCAGTTCTCCTGTGAGCACCCACCTTACAGTGGTTTGTGTACAGATCGTTTCTCCACTAGGCTGGAAAGCACTGAGCAGACCATGCCACACATCTGTGTCTCCACATCACTGAGCACAAGGGCCTAATTTGTGCTTACGGAATGAACTCTAGACTCATGTTGTGGCTATAGTTCACCTTTTATTCATTCAATAAACAACTATCAAGTGCCGAGCACGGGCCAGGCCCTGTCCTCAGTGTAGGAGGGTGATAGAACAGTGGTGAACCTGACTGACTCCTTCACACTGTGCTCTCACAGTGTTCTCGGCTACAGTGCTGGGCTGTGAACCATTTGTTACCTGTTGGTGGTCAGATCAGTACAGAAACCGAGAGTAAGCAGTTTGAAACTCTCAGAGGTATTGGAGCGCCTGGGTGGCTCAGTCAGTTAAGCGGCTGGCTTTGGCTCAGGTCATGATCTCACAGTTTGTGGGTTCAAGCCCCACATCAGGCTCTGTGCTTCTGATTCTGTATCTCCCTCTCTCTCTGACCCGCCCCTGCTCGCGCTGTCTCTCTCCATCTCTCAAAAATAAATAAAAAACATTAAAAAAAGATTAAAAAAAGGAAACTCTCAGAGGTATTTATACCTCCATGAAATCCACACTCATGATACAGGGTTTGCAAATGCGGTTTGAGGTTTTAGTTTTTTGTAGAAGTGTATTCCCATGACACAGCAGTGATGGCAGAATAGTAATTTGGAATGATTATCATGATTAAAAACTTGACCTGCTTTCCTCATTGATGAAGTCTTGCTTTAAAGAAGAACATGTTGGCTGAACTAAACAAGGTGCTTAGTGGTGTAAAAATGGCTGTGAATTTACGCAGAGGTTAATGTGTTAAACTCAAGATTATCCTCTTTATTTTGTTATTATATAGAAGCTGACCAAAATAATTGTTAATGGTGAGACATTGATGGTTCTTGAGGAAAAAATCCTGTTGGAAATGTTTAAACTGCAAACTTTTAACATTTCTGCAAGATAAGAAACCAGTCTTTCAACTTTCTTATTGTCTGATATCTTCATATTTTTAATAATCTTAATATGCCATGCAAGGAAAAAAGTGACATGGCTTTTTTAAGAACAGAGACAAATGAAAGGGCAAAAATGGAAGTTAGAAACTCGGCATAACAGAGAGTTTTTAAAAAGTATTATGACACTTCTCTGAGCTCAACATTAATTATCAGTGAAGTAGGTGATCATTTAGGCATTTCACACCCTTTCTTATCACATGACAATTTATAAATTTGAGAGAATATTTGGACTTTTCTTTTCCACAAAACAAATTCTTGGAGCTAGAATCTATTTTTTTCATCCAAAGATAATATAAATGTAGCTTATTTTATAGAAAAAACATAGTTTAAAAACTGGATGCTAATGAAAGATTGAAGATGAATTATTTTGGATGAGTCAGTAAATATCCTGAGCTTGCTAAAATTGATTTAACATCTCTATTCCATTTCTGTCCACATACTTCTGTGACGCTGGTTTCTCCGCTCTGTTAATAAGACAAAATATAGAAGCAGTTTAGATTTATTCTCAGGAAGTAGTGTTGTCACGAATCTAACATATATTAGCTAAATTAACAAGAAAGAAGCAGCAATTTTTTCCACTAAAAACTTTATTGACATGCATATGGATGTTGGTTCAAAGTGTTTGTTTATTTGCATAGCGGTATTTATTTATTTAAAAAAAATTTTTTTAACGTTTGTTCATTCTTGAGAGACAGAGCGTGAGTGAGGGAGGAGCAGAGAGAAAGGGACACACAGAATCTGAAGCAGGCTCCAGGCTCTGAGCTGTCAGCACAGAGCCTGATGTGGGGCTCGAACCATGAACAGTGAGATCATGACCTGAGCTGAAGTCAGACGCTCAACCAACTGAGCCACCCAGGTGCCCCTACCTTACTAAGTGTGTTCTTAATCATTTTCATCTATTTCACGGCATAGCAGTATTTAACAGGAGAAATCATCATTCCCATCACAGCTGGATTTTGACTGATTACAGTGATCAGTGTGGGTGGAAGTTGCACACTTTTGGGAATAGATAGAAAGATTAGATGATGTACGAACTGAATCCAGCCACATGAGCCAGGTAACACCCTTCCTCCTTTTACATTGAGCAATCATGCCCCAGAAACTTCAAACACATTCAGAATGTAAAATAACAACAACAAAACCTAAACAACCAACAGAAAGCAAATGAGAAAGAGAGAGACAGAGAAGAGATAGACAGAGAAGAGAGAGACAGAGGAGAGAGAGACAGAGGAGAGAGAGAAAGAATGTCCCATCTGAGTCACTAATAAACACACAGTCATTAGCCCAGCTGGGTCATTTTATAATCTTAAGCAAACAAAGAAAGCAACTTTAAAGATCATATGAAAAGGTAGGTACTCTCTCCCTCCAAATTATGAAGAATGCACACATTTCTTAGTGGGTAAGTATCTCTCAGCCTTGGGAGGATTTAGAATTAAGAAGAGAAATGTTCAAGAGAATGAAGCACTTACTTTTTAAGTAAGTTTTAAGGTGGAGGGGTCCACATAGATGGGGAGGCATGTAGGACCACCACCTTCCTCCCTCTCCTTCTCCTTTCCAGTCAGCAGGATTTCCCATGACCCCTGGAGTGGGTCAGAGCTTCAGCTTCAGATTTGAATGGGCATGGGATTTAACTGTGCCATCTTTACTTCCAGAGATGCAATCTGTGATAAGTTCTTTGCTCCTCTATGTAAGAGTTGTCATCGGAGGGCGACTGAGCGGCCACTTTGCTGTGCAGAGCTGCATGCACTGACAACCCCCACCTGGAAACCTGGAATGACTCGAGCCATTTGAAAAGCACCAATGGCCATTTTATTGCGGGTCAGATAATAGTTCCAGGCACTGCCAGGGACCAACGACCCCACTCTCCGATCTGGAATGTCTCAAACAGGAAGGTCTCACCATTGGAATTCCAGCATCCCCCACCAAAGTGAACAGCCAATCCTATCCTGTCACAGTCCAAAGATGTCCTTACTTGGCTATCTGCCCACCTGAGGTCAAACCCGGAATTCTTGCACCCATAGAACACCTTGCTCTCCCATACCAGGCATGACTTCCTTGACTCCCCACTCTGGAATCATGGAACCTCGCCAGGGAATTGCAGACCCCAATAAAGGCTCTCTTGGCTCCATAACTTGGTCTCTCTCTTTCCTCTCGCCTCTGCCTCCATCTATTAAACCTTACACTCTACACCTCATTTCTATCATCTATATCATAGTACCCATCTGATAGTATCGTAAGGACTATAGAATACACATGGAATGTTGGTACAGAATAAGTGCTTAATAAAGAGCAGCTCTTCCAATTATCCACTGCTGAGTAATAGACCTCACCAACTCTTGTCATGTAAAGCAACAACCTTTTCATCATGCTCATGCATTTTCTGGGGCAAGGATTCAAAAAGGGCACAACAGAAACAACTCCTCTAATTTCCACAATGATGTCTGGGGTCTTAGCTGGAGTGACTGGAAAAGCCAGAGATAAATTGAATGGATGGAGCGAGGGTTGGAGGATTTACTTCCAAGATGGCTTCACTTATGCATCTGGTGCCTGAGTTGGGATGGCTAAGAATGGGCCCAGCTAGGATTGTTGACTGGAGTTCTCACCTATGGCCTCCCCATGTTGCTTGGGATTCCTTAGAGCATGGCAACCTCAGGGTAGTCAAATTTCTTAGTGACAGCTTAGAGCTCTTAGTATCAAAAACTACTGTGGCAGTTTTAAATCATGTCCCCAAATTATTGATAGTCTTTCCATTTAGGCATTTCTGATGAAGTCTTTGAAGGCAAAACATACATTTACACTAGAAAACCTCTCAAGTCTCCCATTCACTACATGAGCAATGCAGTGGTAGGAGTAGTAAAATAAATTATCAGCATTTCTGGGGATGGACAATGTGTGAATTTGGGATTTAATGATGTTAGGACTTGGTCTCTAATTATCCTTGGCTTATAGTGATTCTTGAGTAGAGCTGTTCCAACCCTCTCCTGCCTCCTCCTATCATAGAGCTTCTATCTTCTGCGGTAATTTCTGCCCTTGTAATGGCTCCCTTGGCCATTGGCAAGCACTACTCTTGCTCTCTGACTTCCTGATCTGCAAGCCCTCTTGACTACTGCTCTGACCCCTTCTCTGCCTTCAGTTGACATTATGTCTTCTTCCGAGGCCACAATAATGGGAGGTCAAGAAACACAGAGAAATCATAGAGGTTTGCGTGCAAATGTAGAACATGAGGACATGAGTACAGATTGCTCAGCCCTTACTGTGAGGGTTAGCACCAAGTAAAATCATGTATTTGTTTCTTCAAAACTATCTTAAAGACACTGAAGACGTTAAAAGCAGAGTGCTATGATTTTACATATGCATACTCACATACATGTTTACACAATGATTCTTTAAAGAAGAATGTCATGTACCCTATTATTTTTCTTCTTTCTGTCAGGCGTCACTGACTTAAACCACTAGCTAGTCAACTATTAAAGAGAATTCCTATTGTAGTTTATTAAAAGAGTCAATACCTTCAAAGAGTTAGGTCTTTCCCTCACTGCCTACTAAACTCAGTGTGGGTAGAAAATGATGGGAATGTGGGCAGGATCACAAGCAGTTGACCCTGCTGCCTTCTGGTCACCTTGGGTCCTCCTGGCTCTGCCGGGCTCTTTCTCAGGTAACTTATTGTTGTTTATCCAGAAGAAACAGAAGACTGAGTGGGTGAGTCTGGACAAACCATCACACACTCGAGGATGAATTCATCCCTGTGTAACAAGCATCTATCACCAGGAGATAATTTGGTGGTAGGGACCCTAAAATTCAATGGGTACATTTTCCCTTAGCTTGGTGTGTGTGTGTGTGTGTGTGTGTGTGTGTGTGTGTCTGTGTGTCTGTGTTCTCTTGGTGCTCATCAATTTTGCCTTTCAGCTTAAGTGCCTGCACTTTGAACTTTCATTTTTATTTGGACCTTTTATGACAATTATAATCGAGCTTTATAAAATCTCCTCCAACGGTGGTGGCTTTTGGACATCACACTCTGAGGTTAGGTTTAGGAGCGTCTTCCACATGCATTTTTTCCTTTAGGAGTTGTTTTGGAATTTCTCTGGAAACCACACACAGAGTCAGAATGAAATCTTTTTAAAACATCTTCCTAAATTGAACATGGTAGCAGAGGGGTCCATCCAAGGGGCATCTTGAGGAAAAAGGTTCAAATGTTGCTCAGTTAAATATGGAGATTTCTTCTGCTGAGAGGACCTTGTAGACTGTGGACAAAACCTGAAATGCTTGGGAATTTTTAGATGCTGTTAGGTTGGAGTGAAATAAAGGATTGGGGCAGTGAAAATAGGGAACAGAACATGGCTGGGAGGACACAGAAGGATCTGGAGAGGGGAAAGGAAGTGAATGGAGAAACATGATTAAGCTTAGCTGCAAAGGGTGATGTAATTTTCCCTTAGACCCTCCATAAAATCTATAAAATTGATTTTGTAGTTAAATTTGTTTTGCCGAATAACATTTTTATTTTTGACCAGTTTTCGATTTACAGACAAGATGTGAAAACTTTACAGAGAGTTCACATATACCTACCCCACACCAAGTTTCCCTGTTACTAATATCTTACATTAGTATAATGCCTTTGTCACAATTAATGAACCAACGCCAGTACATTATTATTAACTAAAGTCCATACTTTGTTTAGATTTCCTTAGTTTTTTTTTTTTTTTACCTGATGTTCTTAAAAAGAATTCTTTCTCTGTCCCAGGATCCCATCCATCCAAGATGCCACATTACATAGTTGTCATGTCTCCTTAGGCTCCTCTTGGGTATGACAACTTCTCAGACTTGCCTTGTTTTTGAGGCCCTTGAAAGTGTTGAGGCGTACTGGCCAAGTATGTTGTAAAATGTCCCTCAGTTGGGATTTGTCTAATGTTTTCCATGATTAGATTGGGATCACAAGTTTTTGAAAGGAAGGCCTAAAAAACAACGTGAAATTCTCATCATAGAATATCAAAGGTACATACTACCAACAAGGTTTACTGCTGTTGAAGTTGACCCTGATTACCTGTTTGTCAAGATTCTCCACTAGAGAGTTATTTTGTGAGACAAAGTTACTGTGCACAGTGAGTTAGGAATGGTGAGTTAGGCTTCACCTCCTCTAGGGCAGACTATCTATATAAATTATTTTGAATTCTACACAGGAGACTTGTTTCTTCTCATTTATTTATTTATTTATTTAATCATTCATTTACATCAGAATGAACTCATGGGTATTCATTTTATACTTTGGGTTATAATGCAATATTACTTTATTGATTTTGTTTCTCAAATTGTTCCAGCTTTGACCTTTGGGAGCTCTTTCGGTTTGTGCTTGTGACCATTTGACATATCCCTTAATTGTGTGTGTGTGTGTGTGTGTGTGTGTGTGTGTGTGTGTGTGTGTTAGCACTTTCTTTCTTACTTACTGGAACTATTAAGATTCTCCAGGCTCATCTTGTCTATTTTCTGCCCAGTCCTAGAATCAGCACTTTCCCCAAGAAGCCATGGTTTATTTATTGGATGATAGGATTAGAAACCAAGTTCTGGTTGCTAAGTATGCTTGTTGCTCTTGGGGCATCATTGTTTCTAGGGCATCTCAGCTGACAGAACAAGGAGATAGATGTGTATACCTTTCCCTATATATACATATATCTATAAATATTTCTCTATACAACCATCTTTATGTGTGTTATACTAAAGTCTCAAACCCTAAATGATTCTAGTCTTCTCTCCTTGTTTACCTGTGAACTCTCACTCGAATGCTGAGAAACCATCCATCTGTTAAATTGTTCCATTCCAGTATACGTGTATAATAGTATCAGAATTGTTAACCTGTACCTCTGTGGGAAACATCTTTTTCAGCCAGAATGCAGTGCTTGTGGATGGTTTCTTCTGCTTTTGGTCTTACATCCAAAGTTACTTGGGTCTGCATCTCTCTCCCCTGCATTCTGCAATAAAATTGTTTCCAACATCTGTAATACATTAGATTGTTTTGTCATGTTCTGCATTCCATCCTAGGATTCCCTGTCCTACAAGATGTTTTAAGAATTTGCATGCATTAAGTCCACTTCTACAGGTTTTGGCAAGTGCATAGTGTCATTTATCCACCATTACAGTTCATTACAGAATAGTTTCATTATTGTAAAAAAAATTCCATGCTTCACCTATTTAATCCCCTCCCCAACTCATGGAACCCTCACTCTTTTTGCCTTTTGAAATTAGACTTTTGACCAGAAGGTACAAAGGAAGAAATGTATCACAATGTTGAATGTGGCCTCAAGATGGAACAGGAGAGGAACAGAGGGTACCATTGGGAATTCAGAGATATGTGGACCATTGTTATAAAAATCATGTTTATGCCCCAAATCAGGGTTGAACCCACTTATTCTTATAGTCACTTTGTTCTGCATTGATTAAAAAAATTTTTTTATCGAATACCCACTATGTGCTAGGTGCTAAGAAGACAATGAAGAATAAGATAGGGTTCCTATCCTTGTAGAACATACACTTTAAATTAATTAGTAATTTGGAGGGAGGGTAAAGGAAAGTATTTGGTTTTTTTCACCTGATTAAAAATACATTTAACATCTCCCACTGAAGCTTTATGACTTATTTTTTGCTTAGGATCATGACAGAAGTTAAAGAAATATTTCAGAGAGACAATTATAGATGAACTCAAATTTGAGGACTCAGTATTTAAGAAGCACTGACCTGGACGCATCTGTCACCATAAAGTCCAGCCCTGCCAGGAAAACCTGTGGTGTTTACAGTCAGCCATGCCTCCCCGCCCATGGCTGCCCCGTGCTCCTAGTCCCCTCCCCATCTTATCCACACTCACTGATCCTGAAGTCAGTCCATCACTGGGCAGAACCCTGGGCAGTGCCAGAATTTTCTGTGTCAGCTGTAGATCCCAACATGGAAAGGGAAAATACTTCTCCTAACCTCACCATGCTCCTTAGTAATTGGGGTCCCTCCTGTGCTGCTTCCTCCAATGAGGCCTGACAGGATTCCCAGGAAGTAAAATATCGGAAAGAAACCCATTCTGCTTTAAGGGAAGTAAAGGCCTGTGCCAGGAATCAACTGAGGGTTATTAACTGAGACTGGTTTTCCAGTTCATTTACTGTAGACCCCAACACCCAGTCCTGCCTCTAGAATTCTGGATGGCTCATGGCTCCCAACGGAGGCTGTGGCTCTGGCTGCGGTTTTGCCACAAAAGGAAACTGTTTAACATTTCTTAACGATGGACCTGTCCATTGCCTGGAGCAAGAGGGCTCTCTCTTTGTAGAGTTTTTTGTTTTCTTCTTCTTCTTTTTTTTTTTTAATAGATGAAGACCTCAGTGTGCTGCCCACCTCACCCGCTGCAGTTTTAATAAACTCTGCAATCACAGGTCCTTGCTGAGATTTGTCTGAACTCCCCAAGGATCACCCTTGGTGGGACTGGATAATGAGTACTTCATCTGTTCGCTCTCTTGTTGAACGTTTACTTAGTGTAAGCAGTAAGGCTGACAGGTGATGCCACCGTGAGTCAGACACATGCACCCCTGGAACATAGTCTCTCCAAAGGGTTCACAGAATGTAGGGATGATTGGTTTTACTCCAAGCTGCTCACTCAGGCAGAGCGGCAGTGTAGCATAGAGATGAGGAATGCGAATTAGGAGGTCCCGCTCTGCCATTTAGCAACAGTGGGACCCTGGAAAAGCTGCCTCACCTCTCTGTGTCTTGGTTTCTTTGACTGGAAAGTAGGGTTAATAGTAGCACCCTGTCAGGAGATTTGGGGAGGATTAAACAAATTTAACCATGTGAAGCCTTTAGAACACAATTGCTACATCTCTGGTGCATAGTAAGCCCTCCAAAATGTTTGCAGTTATGATTATGTTTATGTTTTTTATGTACCAGATTAACGCTTTACATCCATTATGTAATTCAATGATGACACAGACTTTTAAGTTACAGATGGGCAAGGAGAGACTCAGAGAGGTTGCAGAACCTGACCAAGGACTCAAGGAGTGGCAGCGCCAGTGGGTGAGTCTAGAGTCCACGCTCTCAGTGATTCTATCTGTGTTACAGATACCCATGTTTCCTGGAAACTGAAACTGTCCAATGTTAGCATTTCTAGCCAAAAGTGTTAATGGAAGGTTCTCACACGGATGTCATCGCAACTATGAACAACTTTAAGACACCACTGATTTCAGGAAGCATTCTGGATTGGAAAGGTTCCAATGTGAAAAGTGTATATAATTGATAAGTAGTAAAAGAAGGTAATATTATATAACTTCTTCTGAGTGCATTCTATGAGTCAAGCATGGACATTCTTTCCATATGTTAATGTATTAAACATTCACAACAAAACTATGACATAGAGAGAACTATTATCATTCTTTTCTAGATGAGGAAACAAAGGCAAATAGAAGTTAAATAACTTGCTTAGACCCCATAGCCAGAAGCAGGTTCAGAATTTGATCTCAAACCACCTGATACCAACACTTATGCTCTTAACTCCCATAGCTGAATGGTCTGTATTACTCAAACATGAGAGATATAGTGCTTTGGAGGTGGAGAGAATGATGTGAACAAAGTCTTGGAGGCCAGAAAGTGCATGATAAGCTAAAAAAAACCCCAAATAAAATAAAAATAAAGTTTTAGCTTGACTAAAAGGGTAATGGGAGAAAAATGATAGAAAGATGGGGATTCAACTATTAAACCAAGGAATCCAGGTGGATCTAAGGGAAAGGTAAAGTAAAGCCTGTAGACTTCAGTCCTGTATACGTGCATATGCAGGTACCTATATATATATGGCATGCATATGTACATGTAGGTATCAGCATATGTGTGTTCATGCACCCATGCGTCTGTGTCTATATATGCACAGGTACTTTATGTATTATAAATATTATACATGTGAGGGCACCTGGGTGGCTCAGTAGGTTAATCATCTGCCTCTTGATTTCAGCTCAGGTCATAATCTCATGGTTTGTAGGTTTAAGCCCCCCATGGGGCTCCATGCTGACAGTGCAGAGCCTGCTTGGGATTCTCTCTCTCCTCTCTCTTTCTGCCCCTTCCCCAATCATGCTCACACAATCTCTCTCTGTCAAGATAAATAAATAAACTTAAAAATTTATAAATGTGTGTACTATGCTTATATGTATATAATATGTGTGTATATATATTTGTGATTATGTATATAAATCCTTCTAACTATTTAGCAAATTCTCCCCAGGAACTTGGTACATTTCTCAGAGACCATCGGGAAGAAAAGCACTTTGAAAATTTATATTAATGCCTTTAATTCAACAAAGATGTTTGCTTGAAAATCAGTATATTATTTTGAGGATTAGTCTTAGGGGGAAAAGGAACAATCAATTTAAAATATTTTTGTTATATTTTCAATTATATCATAGGCAAGGCTTTTTAATTTTCATCTTTATATATATATGTATGTATATATATTTTTTGTCTTTTCCAAAACCAACATGTATTATTTTTGCAAACAGAAAAGGGATGCAATGCTGGACATGCAAACTTTACTTAGTCACAGAAACATTCTGTCTTATTTGCAGCCCTTTCATAAAAATTTTCAATTACATCATAGTAAGCGCATTCCATCTATTGACACAGCATCTTCTGGGCAGTGTCAACATCATCTATTTAGACCTCAGAAGAATCCTTGGAGATGGCATTTTTGCCTAGCACTGAGAGCTACATAGAACAGAAGATGGAAAGGCTGGCAGATTTTCATCCTATTTGAAAGACTGAAAAGCGTGGCTCTAGGGATCAGCAGTGATTCACCCAGGGCTAAGCAAAGTACAAGAGTTGGCGGGAGTCCCAAGAAGCCCCATGTTCTTGTTGAATAAGCAGATGTCTAGACATGGTGTCCAGAATGTCCACATAACTGTAAAGTGATGACTCAGAGACAGCCAGTCCACAAATACTGGCACATTTGCAGTGTAACGTGTGACCTTTTACAGGGAAATAGTTGAAACTCAAATGTAAGTGGAAAGAATTGCTCCAAAATATTTTTCTGTCTTCTAATAAACTATTACATTTATTTGTTGGAGAATTCACCAATTTATTTGTGGTTAGAACAGCGCAATGAAAGTTTTCCATTATATCTAGGTTGAAATATATTAACAAACCAGTATGTATAACAGAAATATATGTATTAAAATTTTAGAAGTTTCCTATGAGCTTAGCATTTAAAAAATAGACACAAAAAATAGATACAAGCTTGATTTCCATTTATGACACAGCTAGGAAACTAAAAACAATTCAGTTGAATTTTTGACTTATAGTAGTTTTTATTTGATGGTAATTATGTTTATTGTTACTATCTAAGTCTCTAGGAAACATTTGTTTTCTTGAGTTTAAATAACTTATATTAGAATTTATCATGTAAAACTAGAGTATAAAAACTAAAAAAAATTTCTGCATATGGTTTAACTTGAAAAGATAATATTCAAACATAGATCCACCCGATTCTGAACAAATATCCAACAATAGCAACATTATTTAAAGTTATTTTTCGGGGTGGCAGTGTCTCAGTCAGCTGGGCATTCGACTTTGGCTCAGGTCATAATCTCATGGCTCATAGGTTCAAGCCCCGCATCAGGCTCTGTGCTGACAACTCAGAGCCTGGAGCCTGCTTCGAATTCTGTGTCTCCCCTCTCTCTCTGCCCCCTCCCCTGTTCATGTTCTGTCTCTCTCTCTCAAAAATAAATAAACATTTTTTAAAAACTTAAAAATATAAGGTTATCTTTCTTATTTTGTAAACCTTCACATGAATCACTGAATTTCTAGAAAATGAAACCTGTAATATGATCATACTGTCTATAAATTTTAGTAGGAGCTTAATTTTACACGTTTTGGAGTGCATAAAAGTATTCTTATTAATAACACGAAAAAGTGCCCACAACCAGGCATTATGGAGACTTGCCAAGTACAATTTTGAAGCATGTGTATTTTTCTGATTCAAGTACGGTACATTTAGTAGTTCAGCATTTCCCTTTTAGTATTGATTGAATTCTCTCTATCAGTATGACCTTGTTCCCAAGGGCCCCTCATCAATAACTGACACTAGAAATGGGTGAGATTAATGCAAGTTAAGTGGATAATCCTATTCTACCAATTTTATGGTAGACATTGGTAGTTACAGACACTGGAACCAGGAACTACTACACAGAGATATTAAAGGTCCCCTAGGAAATATTCTGAATACCACACTTTAAGAGTGTGCATTCTTAGAATGAAAAATTGGAGAAAAGAGTATTAGCACCAGGCAGGCATTGTGACATACTGAGCCTATACCTACCCTGGAGAAACTTTGATAAATCCATAAACAAAACTAATGACCCATGTGACACAGCCACTAATCAGGCCAGCTGTGAGCCTCTCAGCACTGAATAACGATCCTAATTATGCTCAGTCACAAGGTGGGGCAAACAAAACATTTCGCATATTCCCTTTTTCCTCACTGACCTGGATGTCATGCTTTGGATTCCAACATTGGATGGGTGATTTAATGCATTCCATATCACCCTAGAATCATTCCTTATTTGAGTCCACATTCCACACACTGAGGGTCTCTTATGACTAGTTTCTTAGATTGTAACTAAAAACTATTGAGCCTCACATATGGATGTGACCTGTACAAAATATCTCTGACTTGGACTGGAGCCTTTAATATGAGACATTCTCCAAGATATTAAGCTTATTTCCTAGAAAAATAAAATGGCTCCTGATTTTTTAGTGTTGATAGGGAAATATGGCAAGGACAATTTATCCTGGAAGCTAGAAATACCAAGAATGTAGGAGGTCATTCAAGTAATCTTATTACCAATACATCATCACAGTTTCAGACTTTCAACTCAAGGTACCTCCTATCTCTGGATTAAGCAGAAACTTGCAGCAAATGTTAATTTTTTGGTAGCAGGGACCCAATGTGCTCTAATTTGAATCTTAATCTATTCAGGTAATCAACCTTTATAACAAACACAACCTACTTCCCTTGGACCTTACTCACTAGAGTTGTGGAACAACATTCTTCCTTTATGTAGTTAGCTTGGTCTTCTCCAGCCTCACATCTTGATATTTCTCTCTTCTCTTCCCAGATACTATCCTTCTGAAGTGCACTATTGGCTTCCATTTCCCCTTAGTCCATTTTCTTCTATTTTAAACACTAGGAATTGCTCATTGAGTATGTACATGGAACATTCTGATTCTGTGACCATTGCAACAAGCAGAGTCAGATGCCAGGTTAAGAAAATGGCAGTTGCCTATTTCTCCATTCAGGAGGAGCCTCTCTCTTTCACCAGAGTGAAGAACAGCACAAGGTATCTTTTTACAGCACAAGGGTATTTTTACTGTGACACATTTGAATCCTATTGTAGTCCCCTTTCCCATAGGGCATTCCTTTACTGGATGAATTGCTTCATCATGAGGTTCAGCTAAGGCTTTTCAGAGTATGGGCATAGTCACTGCTTTTTGGTTCATGAGTCATGTATCTTCCTCAATTCCCAGAGGCAGAATTACCTACAGCATGGCATCAGAGAAGGCCAAATTTTGGCTCAGAATAACTCTTGACTATACTACTTTGAAATGTCATTCATTAATTCATGCATTTAGTCATTCAACAAATATTTATTGTACACTTTCATGTGCCAGTCACTAAGCCAGGCGTTGGTGGTCCAATCATGAGCAAAAAACTGCATCATTTCAGGCCTCAAGGAGCTTGCACTCTACTTTATTGGGTTGGTGATTAATCAAATAATCATACAAATAAGTAGAAAATTTTAAACTTGTGGTGAGTGCTAAGAGATCAGAGAAGGCTTTACTGGTAAGCGATGGTTGAGATGAAAGCTGAAGAAATAATGGAGTTTGACTAGGTGACAAGAGAGGTAAAGAATTTCCGAGACAGTGGCAACTGCATGTTCAAAGTCCCTGCAGTAAAAGGAATACACTGCACCCACTGGAAAGCACAGGGCTATGGGTCCTCTGTTACTCTTTAATATTAACTGACTACTGCAAGAAGCATCTGGGTTCATGTCATCGAACATTTACTGAACATTTACTATATGTCAGACATTGTGCTATGTGATTTACTTGCATTGAACAATATTTATTGATGTATAACATGCATTAAGGTGCATAATTCTTTATTATGCAGTATAAGTCTCAATGAGTTTTTATACATATATGCACTTGCACAACCACCATCCAGATCATGATATAACATATTTCCAGCATTCAGACGCTCTCATTCCCATTTCCCAGAAGATACCTTTACCTCTTCTCTGACAGACATTATTCTGACCTCTGTCACCATAGTTTAGTTTTGCCTGTTTTTGAACTTTATATAAATGGAACATTTGCTCCAAGATGGTTCACTCATGCAAGTTGATGTGGACTGTCAGCTGGGGTGAGGAACGGAGACTTTTGTTCCTATTGAAAATGGCTTCTTCGTATGGCTTCTATTTCTTCACAGATGGTAGTTGAGTTCCAAGGGTGAATATCCCAAGAGAGGTGGAAATCGTATAGTTTTTTTTTTTTAATGATCTAGCCTTACAGGTGCCATGGCATTGCTTCTGCCATGTTGTATTAGTCAAAACAGCCACAGAGGCCCACCCAGGTTCAAGGGAGGGACATGAACCTGGAACATAGACCTTGATAAGACCATCCCAAAGTTCTGAATGAGCATATCAGCTAGGAAATATTATCACAGACATTGCTGGAAAATACAATCTACCACATTTTCTTTTTCACTCTGCTAATGATATAGTTAATAAAAGTTCTTTATTTTCTTACATCATACACAAAAATAGAATGAATTAAAGACCTAAATGTGAGGTATAAAACCATAAAAATCTTAGAAGAGAGCACAAACAATCTCTGACATTGGCTGTAGCAACATTTTTCTAGATAACTTCGCCTAAGGCAAGGGAAATAAAAGCAAACATAAATTATTGGGACTACATCAAAATAAAAAGCTACACAGTGAAGAAAATCATCAACAAAGCTAAAAGCAACCTACTGAATGGGAGAAGATATTTGTAAATGACATATCTAATAAAGGGTTAGTATCCAAAATATATAAAGAACTGATACAACTCAACACTCCAAAATGAAATAATCCAATTAGAAATTGGACAGAAGACATGAACAGATATTTCTCCAAAGCAGACATTCAGATAGCCAACAGACATATGAAAAGATGCTCAATATCACTCATCATCAGGGAAATGTAAATAAAAAGTACAGTGAGCTATCACCTCATACCACTCAGAAAAGCTAAAATCAAAAACATAAGAAACAAGTCTTGGCAAGAATGTGGAGAAAAATGAAATCTTTTATACTGTTAGTGGGAGTGCAAACTGGTACAGCCACTGTGAATAGCAGTATAGTTCTCTCAGAAAGTTAAAAATAGAAGTACCGCATGATCCAACATCATACTAATGGGTATTTACCTTTAAAATACAAAAACACCAATACAGAAGGATACATGCACCTCTCTGTTTACTAGAGCATCATTTACAACAGCAAAATTATGGAAGAAGCCCAAGTGTCCATCAACTGGCAAATGGATAAGGAAGCTGTGGTATGTGTACACACACACACACACACACACACACACACACACACACACACACAGGATTATTATTCCATCATAAAAAGAATGAAATCTTGCCATTTGCAACAGCATGAATGGAAGTAGAGCATTTTTTGCTTAATGAAAAAGTCAGTCAGAGAAAGACAAATGCAATATGATTTCACTTACATGTGGAATTTAAGAAATAAAATAAATAAGCAAAGGAAAAGAGAGAGATAGAGAAACCAAGAAACAGATTCAATTACAGAAAACAAACTGATGGTTACCAGAGAAGAGGTGGGGGGAAGGGTGAAATAGATGAAAATGATTAAGAACACACTTAGTAAGGTAGGGGCACCTGGGTGGTTCAGTCGGTTGAGCATCCTCCCTCAGCTCGAGTCATGATCTCATTGCTGTGGGTTCGAGTCCCGCATCGGGCTCTGTGCTGACAGCTCAGAGCCTGAAGCCTGCTTCAGATTCTGTCTCCTTCTCTCTCTGTCCTTTCCCTGCTCGTGCTCGATGTCTCTGTCTCTCAAAAAATAAAATAAAATGTTTTAAAAACTTAAAAAAAATACACTTAGTAAGGTAAAGAGAAAGGTAAAGAATTGTTGAATCACTATATTGTATGCTTGAGCCTAATATAATATTGTATGTTAGCCATACTGGAATTAAAATTAAAAACTTTAAAAGCAAATTTTCGATTTTAATGAATTCCAATTGACCAATCTTTCCTTTTGTGGCCAGCTCCTTGTGTGTGCTATTTAAGAAAGCTTTGTCTACTTTGAAGTTACATTACTGTACTTAATCCTCACCACTAACCTCTAAGGTAAGTGCTCATGATATTATAAGACTCAATTTTTATAGAAGAGGAAACTGAAGCATGGAGAAATTAACCACTTGCGCAAGACCTGACTGCAAAGTTCATGTTTTTATCTCTCCTGTCGCCCTCCCACCCTTGGCCCCCTAACACTTAGAGTGAGCCCCTATTCCTGATGCACCTATTCTGTTCAAGCCCAATACCCCTGGGACCATCTCAGAGCTGATGCTTCCCCTGGAAGCTCATTTGCCAATCTACGTTTCCCTTCCACTCCTCCAGAACAAATAGGCCACGGAAAGCCATTTCTCTCAAGTTCCTAGATGATCTTGTAAGAAGTCACAAAGGAGAAAGCAGCTTCTCTAGGACATCTGACTGAAATTAGGCACAAACTTGAAGCATTTTGATTTGTTATTTTTCCTGCTGCTGTTGTTATTTTGTTTGGTTTGGGGTCCAGAAAGAAAAATTTGGTAAGGAAAAGGAAATGCATGATTCTAGTCCAAATGACTCTAAAAGCATGTTCTATTTTTAGGACTGAATATCAACAGCTATACAATTTTAAGCCTAATGACGAACAGGGCTGTAGCGAATAAGTTGTGTGCAGAACTACTGGTTCTATGTGCTTTACAAGATTTTTGCAAGGATCATATGAGCTGATGGATGGAAGTTAACTCTAAGGGCAATGACTATAATGCTTCTCTCCTCGTACAAAAAGCAGCAAATCTCTGCCAAGAGGTGAGCCAGCAGGCAGAGTGGAGAACAGAGCCATTTGCTGGCCGGAACATATCTTAGGAAAACTTTGTGATCCCAATAATGTCATTATATATAAACATCTATACTTTTTATCTCCGCTGTTACCAGGCCTTTGGAAGCTTGCCAACTGTCACAGCTGTTCCTTTCCTCACGTGAACCACTAGGTGATTTAAGTTAAGTGACTCAGAGAAGAGAGGAGGCGATTCGGGCCTGTGCTAGTTCCTTCTGCAGGTTTCTTATTAATAATAGGTAAGAAGTGGGAAGTACAATGGTGTTTTACAAGATACAGTTCCCTTATTGACTCAGAACCATTTCAGTCTTGAATTAGTTGTGTTAGGAGACAAAAGCAAGTGAGTTTTCCTTTAACTTCTTGCTTTCCTTAAAGTGACACCATCATAGAATTACCGTAGTTACTCTCTGGTTGTTAAATGGCAATAATATATATAATAACACCTAGGAAACAGGTTACATATAGAAGGCCATTCCTAAATATTCCTTCACTACCTCTTCTCTCAGATGAACTCCTTAGTTAAAAATTTAGATGTTTGAAAAAACACTGATTTCATGCCATGTGTTCCACCAGATAGATCAACGAAAGTGTAAGAATACTGAGCAAGTTTCTTGTCTGAAAAAACAATTGCTGTCCAAACAACTGGACCTTGACATGTTATATAATCGATCCCTCAAAGCACAGGGAAAAAAAGAGCGTCTAACTCTGCAGTGAGTTGAGAATGATATGTAATAACCTTAGAAAATAATTAATTAATTACAAAATAACTGTGCTTTGTAAGTATGGAGACACTTGAAAATTAGCCAACTGTTCACTACTAGGAAGAAACACTTTGTGGCTGAGCTGCCACGAACGTCTCGGGTCCTGAGCCGAACCAGTAGAGCAGCGATACAATGAGAGAAGAGAGATGTAGGAATGAGACGTGAGAAGCATTTCCTTTAAAATCAGGAGCAAACTAAAGGTGCCACTACCACCAGGTTTAGTCTAGTCAATATTGTGCTAAAGGCTGTAGTGAGAGCAATAAGACAAAAGTTAAATAGCTTTAAGGATTGGAAAGGAAAAAATAAACCTATTGTCATTTGCAGATAATGCGACTATCCCCACAGACCAGCAGAAAAACCACAAAAACAAGGAACCATATAAAAATCAGTTATATTTCTTCATACTAACAACAGTTAAAAATATACTTTAAAAAAAAGGATTTGCAAGAACCACAGAAAGAAAATTAAGGTAACTATAAATAGATTAAAAAAATAAATAGATTTAACAAGATTGGGCAAAACCTTTAGAAACAAAATTATTAACATGTATTAAAAAACATAAAGTAGGGGCACCTGGCTGGCTCAGTTGGTTAAGCATCCAACTCTTGATTTTGGCTCGGGCCATGATCTCACAGTTCCTGGGCTTGAGCCCCGCTGTCAGAGCAGAGCCTGCTAGGGATCCACTCTCTCCTTCTCTCTCTGCCCCTCCCCGGCTTGTGCTCTTTCTTCCTCAAAATAAATAAATAAACTTAAAAAAAAAAAGAAAAACATACATGAAGTAATGCCTAAATAAACGTAGAGAAATGTATCATGTTAACAGCAAGAGAAACATAATATGGTAAGGACATCAGTTTTCCCCCAATTCAATATATTGGAAACTCCAATTTCAATCCAAATTCCAATAGGCTTTTCATGGACCTAGACAATCTGTTCCAAAAACTTAACTGAAAAAACCAAATTGCCAAGAACAGTCAAGATACTTCCAGAGAAAAGCGAAGTGTGGAAATGTGCTGCAAATAGATATCAAAATTTATTATAAAACTATAATTATAAGAGAATATAGCAGTGACACAGGGGTTGACAAAGAGATCAGAGGAACAGAATAGAAATAAAGATAAAACAAAGATAGAAACTTGACATTTTACCATTATAGCAAGTCAGATCAGTGGACAAAGGGAAGTATAGTCCAAAAATGGTGCCAGAATGTGGTGTTTTTCCATATGGAAAAAAGTGGAAGTTGATCTCTATTTCATACCAACTGCAAAAATCAATTCCTGGTATATTATATGTGAAAAGTAAAACTTTAAAATATTAGAAAAGAATATAAGGAAGTATTCTAATGATTTGGAATATGGAATGATGTCACAAATAAGATAAAAAGGCATACACATATACCATAATAAGAAAAAAATCATGATTGATTTTATTAAAGAAAGAAAGTAAAAAGAAATGAGATATTTGAAACACAGATATACCTAAAAAGGATTAAAATTTAAGTTAATAATTATAATAATAGCAATAATCTCTTCTGAATGAATAAAAAAGAGAAAATCTTCATATAAAAATGGGCAAAAGACATGTAAAAGCATTTTATTTTTTTAATGTTTATTTGTTTTTGAGAGAATAAAAGAGGCAAGCAGAGGAGGGGCAGGGAGAGAGGGAGAGAAAATCCAAAGCAGGTTTCACGCTGTCAGCACAGATCCCAAAGCTGGGGCTCGAACTCGTGAACCACAAGAATATGACCTCAGCAAAAGTCAGACACTTAACCAACTGAGCCACCCAGGCACCCCAAAGCCCATGGTAGCATTTTAGAAGAGGAAACACAAATGACCAATACAGTTTTGAAAGATATTTAACTTCAACACTAATCAAGGAAATATAAATTCAAACCCTTTAGGAGAATTGAGTGTACCAACCGTCCCAAGTTTTCACACCTCCCTGTGTTCACACTCTTTGGTAGTGCTCTCCTCCACTGATTCTGAACTTCACCATATCCAGCCTGACAATAGCCAATTTATTGCAAGCAGAACTTGTACAAGCCCTTGTGCATTTCTGCTCTTTCTCTTACTCTTCTCTCTGAGCCATGAGAACAAGCCTGGACTGTCCTACTGGACGATGAGAAACCTGTGGAATGAAGGTAAATCCTGAGGCCATCCTAGAGCAGCCAAGCCACCGATCACCTGACAGCGGTCTGCAGGCCTCAAGCAAGCCCATGTGACGTCAGCAGAGCCTCGCCTGGATCAACAGAAGCATCCAGCCTACCCTTGACTAGTGAGAAATAATAAATGGTGTTGGTTTAAGATACTAAGTTTTGTGGTAGCTAGAATGCACCAGTGACTAGCTGATACTGGTACTATTTTAGACCCATGATACTGGCAAAATTAAGAAGTCTGACAATGCCAAGAGTTAGAGAGATGATAAAGCAATGGGAATTCCTAACATACTAGTGGTACGAACTGATCAATCGCTGTGGAAAATAATTGACCATTATCTTATAAATATGAAAATACCTCATGGCTCAGCAGTTCCATTTTTGGGTTGTGGGTATGTTCAGAAAAATGCATATTCCAGAGATATGCATGAGAATGTTCACAGCAACATTGTTCATAATAGCAAAAAAAAAAATGCAAACAATCCAAGCACCTGACATTTATCTGGTATTTAGATAAAATGGAGCAATGAAGGTGAAGAAACTAAAACAAAGTGTATCAATCTGAACTAATCTTACAAACATAATATTGACTGAAAAAAACCAATGCAAGTGGTAGCATACTCTTTCTATAAAATTCAAAGGGACAGAAGACTAAATACATTGCTTAGAGATACATACAAATGTAGTAAAATTATGACACAAATTATTAGCACAAAATTCAGTATGATGGGTTCTTTGGGAAAGATAGACTTCAACAAGTTTGATAATACTCTATCTCTTAAGCAGGGTTAGTAGGTACACGTTTTGTTTTATTGTTCTTTGTATCTTATCTGGTATACATTTATTCAAAAACATTTCTCTCTCTCTATGTATCTATCTAAGGATCCATTCTTTCGAAACATTATAAAAAGTGAAGAGGTAGAGAGAATTGGAAGCATGCCTCGATTCCTATGTCTACATCATCGTTGTCAGATGTCCAGGGAAGGGCCCAGGGGATCTTGCTAACACTGTACTTCTTTGTTGCCTTCATCAGAGAAAGATGATAGGCATATGCTTTGTTTCCTGCTGGTTCTTTCCTCCAAAATTAACAGTTTCCAAAATATTTCATTTTGTTATTTTAAGCCCTTTCATGGTGGCGTCAGATGACATTTTCAGAGCACATGAGCAGTGTGCTGCTTCCTGCACTAACAATGAGGTGGAAAGGCAGATGATTATTAACTACTTGGAAGAATGAATACAAAGAGACAATATGCATCACACATAAGAGAGCTACAATTCTCCCAAGTGTCCAAATTATTCCCTAATGTGGGAGAGGCTAGCTTTTTCAGAGGTTAGGGTTGCTTTTAAATTGCAGTCCATCAACTGATATCTACTGCTGGCCTTGAACTGTGCTGGACAATTAGAGTATAAAAACATATATGATATACCCAAGAGAATTGAAAACATAGATCCACACAAAAACACATGCAAGAGTGTTCATAGAAGCATTATTCTAACAGCTAAAAAAACCGAGCCAACCCAGATGTCCATCAACTGAAGAATGTATAAACAAAATGGTATATGCATACAATAGAATACTTTTCAATCCTAAGAAGAAGTGAGGTACTGACACATGCCATGACGTGGATGAAAGAGGCCACCAAACCAGCAGGTCAATAGAGACAGAGGGAGGTTAGTGGTTCCTCAGGGGCTGGCGTAATCAGGGGTGGTGATGGAAATGACTGCTATCGGCATGGGGTTTCTTTCATAGGTGAGAAAAATGTTCTGGAAAAAGATAATGATGATGGTTGCACAACTTTGTGGTATACCAAAAACTACTAAATGTTTTTGCTTTAAAAGATAAATTTTCTAGTATATGAATGATGACTAAAAGGAAAATCTAATCCATTCTGTTAGGCAGATAGTGGTTACTGGTGAGGATGTGGGCAAGTGCCTGGAAGCAAGCACGAGAGGACTTCGGGCACACAGATCGTGTTCTGTCTCATGACCTGAGTTTTGGTTACATGGATCAGTCCACTTTGAGTTAGAGCTGTGTGCCTAAGTGTACATTTTTGGTATATAGTGTTGAATTGTGTTCCTCAAAAAGATATGTTCAACTCCTGTTACCTCAGAATGTGATCTTATTTGGAATTCGAGTTGTAGCAGGTGTAATTAGTTAATAAGAGGTTACCCCAGAGTAGCGTGAGACCTTTATGCCTATGAAGGGGTAATGCTGCTACAAACCAACGAAGTCTAGGATCACCAGAAGCTGGAAGAGGAAAGGAAGTGTCCTCTCCTACAGCCTCCAGAGGAGCCAGGCCCTGCTGGTTCCTTAATTTCAGACTTCTAGACTCTAGAACATTTCTGTTGTTTTAAGCCACCACATCTGTGGCGCTCTGCTCCAGGAGCCCAGCAACCTAAAACATATAATGTGGGCTATATCTTTAAAATTAAAAAAAAAACATTTAAGGCTCATTCATTCATCGAATAGAAGTTACTACGGGTGCCTGGCTAGCTCAGTCAGTAGAATGTGCAACTCTTGGTCTTGGGGTTGTGAGGTTGAGCCCTACGATGGGTATAGAGATTACTTAAAACTAAAGTCTTTTAAAAAATAAAAAAGAAGTTGCTACAGAAGTAGCAAAGAGGCAGTCCTTGCTCTGGCTGATGAGATAAGCGAAGGCTTCCCTGACAGGGTGACGTTTTGAAGGATTGGTAGGAGTTGTCCAGGTGTGAAAGGAAGAATCGTCACAAGACTGCCATGCCCTCTGACATGTGGAGCCAATAGTGAGGGAGGTACAAAACAAACAATGAGCAAATAGCAAATTCTAAATTGTGGTCATTATAACATGGAGCTCACTGTACTGACGGCATTCTCATGGGCTGGGTCACAGGAGCTGGGTCACAGGTGGGCACCCTCTGCGGTCCGCTGTCTTCAGATCATCAGTCAAGTGGGCAACGCCAGACAGAGCAGTGTGATCACTCTGTCCTCACCCTAATCACTCTGTCCTCACCCTCATGCTGTGTGGCTTCGGCAAAGCTTCTCACTTCTCTGAACCTCACTTCCTATGTGTGGAAAAAGAAATGGCAAAAAAGGGGTATATCAAAAATCCATTTGCATTCTAATTTGGTGAATGTGTTGTTATTTATATAAAGAGTGACACAATTTGGTTACCTGAAGCAGAAGCCACGGGACAGTAGCGGAAAAATGATAATTGCTAAAGGTTCACAGTACTCTGTGTGGATTTTTTTTTCTTAAGGTGGCGAAGTGGAGTTGTGGTATCTATTACAAAGAAATGATGCTATAGTCTGTGGTCTTAGTTTTTCTGATGGGAGGGAGCACAGTTATTCACGCTGAATGAGAAGAGCACGTGGCTCTAGAGACAGCTCTGTTCTTGCAGTTTTGTCTTCTGTGGCGACAGCTGTTTATGTTGGAGCCCTATTCTTACCGAAATTGCTTCTGTGGCTCACATATCTCTTAGGCTGGGGAAGTAGAGATGGAAGATGGTGCCATTCTAGAGAAGGATACTGAGAAGACAGCTCCTATGTAATGAGAAGAACAGGCTTGAAGTCAGAGATCTGGGTTCAAATCCCATTTCACCCAATTCTTTGCTGTGCAAACTGGAGTAAGCACTTTGTACCGTCTCTGAACCTCACTCTCCTCATTCACAGTGGGAATAAAAACCCATTGCTCTCATGGCAGCTGTGGAAATTTAATTCATGTATGCATTTATCAAATATTTATGGAGCACCTACCATATATATCTACAGATACATAGATATTAGGTATAGATATAGCTGGATGTCAGATGTTGCAGATATAACAATGGAGAAGATAATATAATCCATGGTCCAATCTCAAGAAGTTTCTAGTAGAAAGGAGAAGACAAATGTTGATTAACAAGTCAGGAATGCAGAGAGCCTGGATGGCTCAGTTGGTTAAACATCTGACTCTTGATTTTGGCTCAGGTCATGATCCCAGGGTTGTGGGAACAAGCCCCATGTCAGGTTCTGCACTGAGCATAGAACCTGTTTGGCATTCTCTCTCTCTCTCTCTCTCTCTCTCTCTCTTGCTCTCGCTCTTGCTCTCACTCTCGCTCTCTTTCTCCTTTACTCCTCTCCCTTGCTTGTGCTCTCTCTCTCTCTCTCTCTCTCAAATAAAATTTAAAAATTAATAAAAAAACAAGGAATGCAATGAAGCTATGAACTTCCATCTCTATAAGGAGGTGGAAGATGAGAAGAAGCCATCTTGGTGAGGAAGCAAAAAAATGGTAGGAGGCAGAAAGAGTATTTGAAATGAGAAAAAGGAAGATGATTCTGAACTTTTGTTGATGTTGGCTGTGTCAACAGTGAGCAAGTTGAATCAAGTATGAATTAAGTAAGATCATAGCTGAGCGACAGTTTTTCCTAAATATGTGTAACTTGATTAGTTTCCTCCTGAACATGAGCCAAAATTTCATTTAACTTTTTTTTTCAGATGTGAACTAAGAACCACAAAGTGGGCTGATTTTTATGCTTCCTTTTTCAGAACGTGAAATACTTAGCAAAATTCTGGAGTAATTTGTCTTTCAAATGTCTCTGGTGTTCTGAATCACGTCATAGTTTTATTACATCTCAAGCTACTTCTGAAAATCTGAATAACATAACTGATTTTTGTCAAACATGACTTCCTAAGAATCTTATGGTCCCTTGTGGTTGTGAAAATAACCACAATTTCTGTAAAAGTGCACCTTGTACATGTTGTTAGATATCCTTTGTATACTGGTAGTCATCAAAACCTCTCACCAAATTATTAACTAAGGGGCAGAGGAGAAGTGATTTAGCCAAAAAATTAAGGTTTCAAATGCCTGTACCTAAAGAGAATGTGGATTTTGCACTTAAAGCAAAATTTAAAAAAAATATTGCTTGGTAAATTCCAGATCCAATCAGTAGCATTCTGCTTTTTCTAGTTGTGCTTTATGCAGTATCCTTTAGGTGCAGGTAGCTGTTTAATTCTGACTTTAATTAGTTACAACAAAATAAAATGTAATATTTTATTCTTCATTCTCATTAGTCACAGTTTAAGTGTTCGATAGCCACATGGCTACATATTTATACAGATCTGCATTGATTTCATCATCCCCCAAAGTTCTGCTGAATGGCACTGCCTTAAAAGGTTTACTCAGTGAAAACTAGAAGGCATCCTCGCACAAGCTTGGATAAAATGGGTTTTCCTTTATTCATTAAGAACCTTTAAAGTTACTTCTAGAAATTCTTATTCATTAAGAATCTTTAAAGTTACTTGTAGAAATACATCCTTTAAAATGTAGATAAGCAGGGGCACCTGGGTGGCTCAATCGGTTAAGTGTAGACTCTTGACTTCAGCTCAGGTGGTGATTTCGTGGTTCATGGGTTTGAGCTCTGCCTCAGTCTTGGGATTCTCTCTCTCTGCCCCCCTCCATCTTCCCCCACTGGTTCTCTCTCTCTCTCTCTCAAAATAAATTTAAAAACTTAAAAAAATAAAATGTAGATATGCAGATAGTGGTCAGTGAACAAGACAGGTTCTCATCACATTGTTACAGAAATCAGTGTAGACGCCCTTATTAAGAGAATAATTAATGACTTATAGTCACTAAAATCCTGTTTTTGGAGACCATTTAATGACATGAGAAAAATACTAATCACATTAGTTGAAAAACAAAACTAACAATGCAATATGATGCCTAAATACTCCACGTGGTAATTCTCGGTGGTTAGCTTATGATAAGTTTTATTTTTGTGTATTTTTTTCAATGAGCATAAACTACTTAGTTGCTAGAGAAAAAATTATTTACAAAAATGGTTATTTATTTACTTAGAGAAAAAACTTGAGTGGGGGTGAGGCAGAGAGAGAGAGGGGGGGGAGAGAGAGAGGAGAGAGAGAGTCCCAAGGCTCTGCACAGTCAGCAGAGAGTTGGAGGTGGGGCTTGATCTCAGGAACCATGGGCTCATGACGTGAGTGGAAATTAAGTCAGATGCTTAACGACTGAGCCACCCAGGCACCCCAAGAAAAATTTTTTTGAAAAGTACAAATATTTGAAATTTTGACAAATAGATGAATAAAATAAAACCCAAAGCACAATGCAGATAGATCCCTGGTGGACTCTCTCCAATAGGAAATTGAAAAGTTGATGGAATTTAGAGCATGTTGATAGCACTCTCCAGGTCTAGAAACTGTCTTCAGTCTGCCTTCATTCCTGTTACTCTTCGGGGATCTAATAAGTGTGACTTAGAAAAGAAGTTTTCAGGCTGGCAGCGTTGAGGGAGGTGAGGCGGAAGTGAAGTTCAACACACCAGACCACCTGCTGATCGAAAGAAGGAAACCGGTTCAGACCCAGAGAGATGGAAATGTCACTACATTTTCTTCACTTAATCTCCATGATTTTTTAAAAAAAATTGTTTACTTATTTCTGAGGGAGACAGAGCACGAGCAGGGGAGGGGCAAAGAGAGAGGGTGACATAGAATCTGAAGCAGGTTTGAAGCTCTGAGCTGTCAGCATGCAACCCAACGCGGGCCACAAACCCTGCAATCAGGATAGCAGCCAAAGTCGGGTGCTTAACCACTGAGCCACCCATGCACCCCAATCTGGATGATTTCAAAACGGACTATCTTAACTTTTTTACAAGTAATTTTGATATATGCAGCTTTCTCAAGAGCTTCTCCATACTCAGGCAGATCCTTACCTATCATTTTGTGGAGGGAAACAGCCTGGTTGAAATTTAGCAATTTCATAAATGAATCCTATATTGCATACTTTATATTTGAGATGTATTTGTACTATACATATCCATATATGATGATTTACAAGAAGACAAATGGAATATGTACATGCATAAGTATTTTATTTTTTATTTTTTTAATGCTTTTTATTTATTTTTGAGAGACAGAGAGAGACAGTGCAAGGAGGGGAGGGTCAGAGAGAGAGGGAGATACAGAATCCGAAACAGGCTCCAGGCTCTGAGCAAGCTGTCAGCACAGAGCCCAACGCGGGGCTCGAACCCATGAACCGTGAGATCTGACCTGAGCCAAAGCCGGAGGCTTAACCGACTGAGCCACCCAGGCGCCCCATAAGTATTTTAACACTATTACAATAAACCAATTTTTCCAGCCTGTCCTTTTCAATGGCTGTCTATCACCTACATGGAAAATTTGAAGTTACCTAGTGAATGTGAAAAAGTAGCCAACTGAGAACATTATTAAGGGACTCATTTAAAAGTTGAGTTCCTAGTGAAAATAAGAATACTGATTAGCATGACTGAGTGTGAATCTGCGGGTCACATTTCCCCTGGCCGAGACTGGTAGTGTGGGTTTTGGGGCCGGGAAATGGGAAAAAGCATAATTTTAGGCTCAGGACATTTTTTGAGGGTGCGATGAGAAGAGAGTGAATTAAACAATGTTTGGAGGAGCTAAAAGCAAATCCCATGGAACATTTTGCAATGTTGCCCCAAATCATGATGGATGCAATCCCCACTATAATCCTAAAAGTCGTTGTGTCCTGGAGAGGCTGCTAGAGGTGTGCTGTGGACTAGACAAAGAACCCTTACTGTCACCTGAGAGCTTGCCAAGTCCCCTTGGTTCATATGATGATCAAATAACTTAAAGCTTCCATTTTAATCCCCCTCAGGAGATATTGGTTGCATTTCACAGTATTTTGCATCTGAAACATTTCAGCATTTCTCACGTAATTTAGCTGCCAAGTGCTTAAGAAGGGTCGAGGAATTGATTTCTACAAGTGACATTTCATTACATTATTTGCTTCACCAGAATGCATACCACTTTGACACTCCTCAATTCCAAGAGAGGTAATGAAAACAAAACAAAAACCAAACAGCCCCCCCTAAATTAAAAGCCAACAAACTAAAACCCTCAAAGCTGCCTTAAGTTTACGAATCAATTTTGTTTTGTTTTTTTTGTTTTTTTAAATGTTGATCTTTTTTGAGAGAAAAAGAGGGAGAGAGAGAAAGCGAAAGAGAGAGAGAGAGCGAGCATGAACAGGGTAGGGGCAGAGAAAGAGGGAGACACAGAATCTGAAGCAGATTCCAGGCTCTGAGCTGTCAGCACAGACCCAGAGTCAGGGCTCGAACTCACAAACCAAGAGATCATGAGCTGAACCGAAGTCCCATGCTTAATCGACTGAGGCCCCCCAAAATCAATTTTGATTATAAAGCTATAATCCACAAAATTCAAGTGTTAGAAATATCAGAACTGATCTTTTTATTATGCTTCCAACTCAGAAATTCTGATAAGTTCATAGAGGAAAAAAAGCATCATTCATCTGCTCTTCCCTGGAACTTGGCATAATGATCTTGGCTTAGATTGTCATTTAAGTTCATATGTCTTGTCACAGAACTGCTGAATTTATTCACATCACAAAGAAAGTTTGAGATACTACTCAACACATTTATTGAGTGCTTAATGAGTACATGACACTGTGTTCAATACCAGGAGACAACAATGACAGATATAAACAACTTCAGCATTTGTAACCTTATATTGTTTTTCTAATAAATTAGATGACAAGGGAGACTCTATAAGAACCATTCTAATGCCTTCTAATGCCCTGATGCCTTAATACATTCCAACGCCCCGAGAAAGAGAGAATGGGCGAGAGAGGGTCTGGTCAGTGCATCTGAAACCTTTATTTTTGTTGCTGTTTCAGTATTGATAATGACTGAACGTTTTGAAAACTGTAGATACTTTTCCAGGATTCTGTGATCCCTTACTGGTCTAGACCCTCAGCACCACACTGGTGTTTTTCAAAGGTTATAGCTCTTATACAGCCAGACATTATTTCCAAAGTCGGACTCATGGGGTTGGATTCAGTGGGTTCACAGCCTTGCCTCTCAGCATGAACCCTGTAAAAGTCATTGCTAGAGGCTGAATTACCCAGTTGTATTAGTTTTCTGATGCTGCCGTAACAAGGCACCACAAATTTAGCCTTTTATACAACACAAATTTATTATCGTATAGGTTTTGTAAGGTAGAAATTGGAGATGGATCTCACTGTGCCAAAATAAAAGCATGAACAAGGGCTCCGTTTCTTTCTGGAAGCTGTAGGAGAGAATCTGATTCCTTGCTCTTTCTAGCTTGTAAAGACCTCTGACATTCTTTGGCTCCTTCCTCTATCTTCAAAGCCTGCAACATCGTATCTTTCCATGTCTGTCTTCCGTAGTCATATATATCACTCTGATTGATTTTCTTGTTTGGCTTCCCTCTTCCACTTTTAAGTCCCTTCTAACCACAGGGGGCTCATTCAGATAATCAAGAATAATTACCCTATTTTTAAATCAGTTGATTAGCAACCTTAATTCTATCTGCAACTTTAATTCGTCTTTGCCATGACACTGAAGATATCCATAGGTTCCGAGGATTAGGACATGGACAAGTTTGGGAGGCCATCATTCTGCTCATTACACTAGCCCAGACTCCCTTCCCTCTGGGTCATCCTTCTTTGAAGCTTATCCCATTTTTTCCTACCATGGCCAGCAGGTTCTTCAAGGGCTACTCATGGTTTCTGTCTCCTGGTATCCATGGCCTTGTATAATTCCCTCACCTCAAGTGTGGGGGAAAGCTGTGACTGACTTCTAACCAGTGGGATGGCAATGGCAATGGGATGTCATGTCCATGATTATGTTCCACAGATTGTAACTTGTATCTTGATACACACTATCTCTATTGACTTCTGAGTCTGTACACTTTGGAAAGTCAAGCAGCCATGTCAGGGAGGCCCACATGGCAAAGAATTGAGAGAGGCCAACATGCCACATGGAACCAAATCCTGAATCTTACCAGTGGCCACTTGAGCTTGAAAGTGGATCTTTCCCCAGTCAAGCCTGCAGATGAGTCCCCATCCTGGGCCAACACTTTGATTGCAGCCTCACGAGAGTCCCTGAAACAGGATCTAGTTAAGCCATACCTGAATTACAGACCCCCGGAACTATGAGCTAATAAATGTATGTTGTTTTAAGGCACTGACTTGGTGATAATTTTGTTACAGGGAAACAGGCATCTGATGCACCTGCCTCAGTGGGGACTATCTAGTTTCTCACAATGTTGAACCTCGAAAGTGTAACTTTAAGTATAGATATTTGTTACTCAAAGTGTGGTTCATGACTTGAGCCAAAATCAGAAGTTGGGCCATCCCTGGAAACGTGTGGTGGATGGATGGCCTATGCAGCTGCTTGGACAGCAGAGCAAAGAAATGGCTTTACTTGGGGAAGGAGTGGCTGTGATTCCCATAAGTTTTTCAAGCAAAGAATATGCTCCTATGGGGCAGGCCTGTGAGGGGGTTTTAGGTCCTGTCTATAAGGATGGTCTGCAGGGGCCAGAAGCCCTCAGGGAAAGGAAGCCTGAAACCTGAGGAATAAGTGAAGGAATAAACAATCAGAGTAGATGTTCTCTCTCTTTGATGGGAAGAGAGGAAGATAGATTATCAGGGGTGGGAGGCAGTGCCAGAAGAGGCGTCTCCAAGGAGAGAGAAGTCTGATTTAAACACCTTCCATTACTATTTAGCTCCGATGAGAATATCCAAGTAGAATTTCCTTGCCCTTCTTCCTCTCCCTCAAAGCCCAAGTCTGTAAAGATAAAAAAAAAAAAAATGCTGAGCAGGAAGGGGAATGGAAAGCAGAAGGATCCGGTGGGGAAGGAGAGGCAAAGATCGGGTCCCCAGCATACAGACTCGGAAGGGGATTTCCAACAAGGGGTGCATTAGGGAGGGCGCCTCAGATCGACCCTGTGTGTGGGGCTGGGGCATGTGACCAGGCTTGGACAGAGGAAGGCATTGGACTGGGATGTAGTTGCTCCACAGGCTCAAGCCTTTTCCCTGGGGCAGTTCTAGAGCTGGGAAGCTCTTCTAAAGTCTTCCCGCCTTGGAAGGCGGTGCTCTACACTTCCCTGCTCCCATTAATCAGTGCCTGGATAAGGGATGTCCCTGGGGAGGAGGTAACTCTCTTCTGCTGAGGCCAATTTCCAGAGATCTCTCAGCTGAGAATCTTCACGACCAATCTTCCAGCAGCCGAGGGACAGTTTGGGCATGCCCGTGGATGGCACATCACAGCCCCAGTAAACGGACCACACAACCTTCCCAGTGCAGACATCCTGTCTACAGAGGCACAGCAGAGAGAGGAGTTTTTAGCCATCATGAAGGACTGGACTTCCAATTAGTGTCCAGAGTAGCTTTTCTGGCCTTAAAGGAACCAGGGAAATCATAGGGCTCGCTCTACTTTCATCCATAGGCCAGGACAGAAATATCCCCACAAAATAAATTTATAGAAATGTATATCTAGCTAACTTGCTAAATAGACTTACACCCCCCAAACCTTGGTTATAAGTGCAGCAGTTTCTAGAGACGCAGCAACAGGGAAGAGAACTTTCACATCAGAAGATTCCTCAATGGCAGGATGGGACGGGGGAGATGATGCATGGGGCAGAGAAGCGGTTCGTAATTTTTTGGTGTATGCTTTTTTTTTTTAAGTTTATCTGTTTTGAGAGAGAGAAGGAGAAAGGGAGAGAGACAGAGGAAGAGAGAGAATCCCAAGCAAGCTTCATGATGTCAGCACAGAGCTGGACACAAGGCTAGATTTCATGAACCCTGAGATCATGACCTGAGGTGAAATCAAGAGTCAGACCAATGCTTAACCGACTGAGCCACCCAGGCACCCCTGGTGTGTGCTTTTGTGTATGATCCCTCCAGCAGTCTGCATAGCTTGTGGAATCTCTTCTCCAAATCCTACTTTTTTTATTAAAAAAATTTTAAGTTATTTATTTATTTTGAGAAAGACAGAGACAGCATGAGTATGGGAGGGGCAGGGAGAGAGGGGGAGGGACAGAGAGAGAGGGAAAGAGAATCCCAAGCAGGCTCCATGCTGTCAGAGTCTCACAAAACAGAGATCATGACCTGAGCTGAAACAGACAGTCGGACGCTTAACCAACTGAGCCACCCAGGTGCCCCTCCAAATCCTACTTTTAAATATATGAAATAAAATACATAGAATTACAAAGCATTACAAAGAAACCAATTACATTGCAATATTGTTATTGAAAAGCTTAAAAAAAGGTGATAGCCTGATATGTGTCCCTTCACACATTAAATAATAAGGTTTTATTTTAAATCTTTGAAATTAGAATAGAACCCTTGCAATCTGGAATAATACCAGCTAATTCTTTATATCATAAAGTAATGATAATTTTTAGGATCCTTTTATGGGAGGGTAAGCTGGCAGTGGACTATGTCGAAGGTCTTGGAATTCTAGAAGAGGAGAGGCAAGAGCTCTTTGCTCTAATCCTAAAAGCAAAGAGATAAGGGAGGGCCCAAGGACTATGGTTTACTTTCAGTAAGAAATCTCTCATGGCCATCATGGCTGAGAGAATGATGAGAACTGCCTCTTTTCCCCTTCCGTCTGTGCTGGATCCACAGATGACATTGGCCAAACTTTTCAGGAAATACAAGCAGCATCTTTGTACTAGTATGTTATGGGGGGAAAAGAGTAGATGGCATTCGTGTTGCGGGGAGGGGCAAAGAAGGGAATGGCAGCCATTCCTAGAGGTCAGAGTGGTCCTCCTAGAATTGTACCTAGAGAGCAATTAGGAGCCAGTTGACCATGAATAAGCAGCTGGTGGTGTGGACTGAGTCAGAAAGGCCAAGAGATCAACCTTCTTCAACTCAAATATGTGAAAGGTAAGTGAGCCTGGGTGGAGAGAGGGAGCTGGATCTTCTCTGCAAGGAGAGGAGCTACCCAGAGGGTAGACATGCATGTTACATCAGGCTAAAGGTTTTAATGTGACCCCGTAGGAACAAAGGGCTTGCTCCTGAAAGGGTGTTGAGCCAGGGAGCATCTGCTATAATCAGGCCAGTTGTTTCAGCAAGAAAAAACTTGGATGATTGCTTTGAAGTAGATAGAACTGGGCTACCCAGTTCCTCCATCTTTGTATGTGGTTACAGAAGAAAAGGTTGATTAGAATTTCAGCATTAAAAGATCTTCATCAAGGGGCGCCTGAGTGGCTCAGTCAGTTAAGCTTCCAACTCTTGATTTCAGCTCAGGTCATGATCTCAAGTTTCGTGAGTTTGAGCCCCACATTGGGCTCTGCACCTTGAGAATCCTGCTTGGGATTGTCTCTCTTCCCTCCCCTCCCCCGCCCCTCCCCGACTTATACTTTCTCTGTCTCAAAATAAATAAATAAACCTAAATAAATAAATAAACAATAAAAAGTTCTTCATTAAGTCCACGGTGGGGAGTGAGATGGGGCGGGCTGCTGGGTCAGGGAGGGATGCTGCACTCAAGCGCACCTTTGGCCAAGCATGTTTCTGGTGATGGAGTTATGCCTGAGTGCCGAGCCCCAGGGCAGAACCCTAAAGCTCTATTAGTCCATACCACGCATTAACTATCATTCATTTGGACTGTTGTTCTTTGTGGCATCTGCAGACACAGGGGACACAGATGCACTATGGGAGGCCCCAGGGCCTCTAGTAGGGTCAGAAAAATGGAGGAATCTTGATAAGCATGACCCTTGGGAGTAAAAGCAGAGGGTAGGAGTCCAAGAAGCTTTTCAGTTACCACTGGATAAAGGAATTAGGGAATCAAGCCCAGGTCTATATGGTACATGTGGCTAAGGACTTGGCAATAGAATGGCCCATATAGGATTCTCAGAGTTCCAAAGACACTGGCAGCATCTTGATGATGTCGCAAGAGGGCCCCTGTCATCTCGCATCCTCATCCCGCTGCCCTGATACATGAACTTCATGCTCTGCCAGACCCCTCTAGCTCTCCCTGTACCAGGGCACACACAAGCTTATCTCCTGAACCCCTTAGCCTTCCAAACTGCTAAATGACTTGGAAAAGCTCTAGGATGCCAGGCTTTTTCCTGGAAAAACTCTAAACCTGGCTCCATCTCCAAAGCTGCCTTCTTTAGTCCCACCCCTCGACTGCCAGGGACAGAACAATCATTCAATTGAGCAGATCGGCCCATGAAAAATTCATGGGCTCCAGTCCCAGCTGTACCCTAAGTGATACAGCATTGCATACACTAGTCCACTCTCCTGTTCCCTTCTGCGACCGTGCAAACCTTTATCCTTCTCAGAATCTCTAAGAATTAGCAAACAGTGCCCCTTCCTCGAGTTAGTTTATTTGGATATTATACAATCTGGAGAGCTCTATCCTCAGGAGCTGATGTTGGGTCTTCACCATGTCAGCAGCTGCACATTCTGGGCTCTCTCTACCCCTACCCAAGGAAAGAAGAGCAAGGTTGGATTTCAGTTGGCATGAGTCAGGCTTCTGTGGGCAGCAGAAAAAACCTCAAGGAATTTCAGATCATGGTTGGCATAGGACACAGTCATGCCTGAGTGTGTATGTGTGTGTGAGTACTGGTGAGAGTGTGCGTGTGTGCTCTTCCACGTGGGTAGTGTGAGCTCATATGCAGGGGAAGGCTCTCCTCTGCATTTCCAAGACTTGACCAGAAAGCCAGAATCTCTTGCCTTCGTATTCTGGGAGAAGTTAGTAAATAATGCCCTTGTGCAGTATGCAACACAGATGCCTGTACCAACGGCTCTGACCATGGTCTCCTCAACACCCTTGCATCATTTGCTTCCTTTCCATTATCAGAAGATGGTTTGCATCCATTAATGTGAACCTCCTCAATTTCCAATTTCCACATGCAAATATATTCACATCTGTACTTTTCTTTTGCCATTTCTCTTCAGTTTCAGAGCTCAATTGTCTGCTATTGATCCCATCAGGAGTCTTCTCTATGCCTTGCTGCATTAGCTGTCTCCCTCTTCACATCTTCCTTTCTATTTTCCAGTTGTCCCATAAAATTGACTCCATTTCATAAAAGCATTCTCCTAATTCCCAAGACCCCTCTACCACTTCTTTTCTTTTCTCTCTCAGCCAAGCTCTGGAAAGAGAACTCTCTAGGACTATTTTTACTTCTTTGTCCACTGAGCTCTGGCCTCCCCTTCAATGTTCTTTCACAGGGCCTCTGTAATAGCCATGGTACTTCATTTGCTGGATGACCTTTCAGTCCTTATTATACTGGACTCTTTCGTACATTTGACACTGATGATCACTTCTATCTTCAGGAAGATCTTGCCTCTGTTGGCTTCTGCACGTTAGTGTGAGGACCATCCCCACATCCTATCTAGTGGAACAGCTGTGCTCAGCTGGCCAGTCCTGCGTTCTCCTGAGACATGGGAAATCGGATCCACAGCCAAACTGGGGGTCATGCTGAATGGGGCCTGATGTGAAGCAGCTATGGGAGGCCCTGGCCAAGATAAATAAGTCATAAATAAAGAGCATATGGCAGAGAGAGTCAGAGAGAGACAGAGAGAGAGAAAGACAGAGATAGAGACAAAGAGAGAACAGAGACTGAGACAGAAGGGAGGAGACAGAGAGAGAGATGGGCAGAAAGAGAAACAGACAGAGGGAGATAGAGACAGATAGAAGGGAGACAGAGACAGAAGGACAGAGAGACAGAAAGAAAGCATATACTTCATAAGAGGTAGAAGTGAGAATGAAGTGGCAGCCCAGGGAGCTGGACAAGGACTTCACGTCCTGCATTTACTGTTTATTGCTCCTGGTTCTAATTTGCTTGAGGACTTGAGGTCTGGCCCATTTTATATCCATAAGAGAGTTTACATCTAGTATTTATTGAGCTAGTGTTTAAATTTCTGTTGATTGCAATAAAAAAGATGTCCCTATCCTATAAAGACCATCCTCCATATAAAGCATGTCCTCTGAAATGTATGTTGTGGGTTTTACTGGGCCCAAACCACGCAGTTCCTCACTATAATTTTCTCTTGCTCTTTACTGAGAATGACCATGTCAATGTATATCCACCTGGCTTTGAGGCTCTACCAGCAAATGGCCTGAGTCACTTACACACAATTTTCAGAAGATTGTGTACCCAAACACAACGTCGGTCCAGGCAAAGAGGCAGAGACTATGGACACCATTGTTAGCTCTCAATCATATTTCACTGACGTCTACTGAGCACATTGGCAAAATTAGGACTTTTATCTTTGCAGCTCCTGACTTAGGATGAAAAAGATCTAATTGAACAATGGAAATTCTTCTCATCATCCCTAAAAAATTGTTTTAGTGATAGAATAATTTATTATAATTTATGACAATTTCAGGGCATTTGAAGTTCTTGATTCTCCTTTTATTGACTATTATGCTCAGCTATGACCCACTGTGTCATTGCCAACCCATTTTCTCCTTCTTTCCCTCATGCATACTCATCACTGTGTGGCCAACACCATGCAAATTCTCTCACTGAACATTTGCTCATACACTTCCCTCTCTGTCAAAATCCCCAGGGCTCAGCCCCAATTGTACCTTGTCCACAAAACCTGGCTCAGAGCTCCCGGTTGCAAACCTTTTGGTCTTCTTGGACTTCCTCTAGTCTAGTGGTTCTCAAGCAGGAGTGATTTTGTCCCCTAGGGAACATTTGGTAATATCTGGAGCTATTTTTGGGTGTCACAACTTGGGGGTTTGGAGAGAAGAGTTGTACTGGCATTTAGTTTATAGAGGCAGAGGATGCCACTAAATTCCCACAATACTCAAAACAGCCACCCAAACGAAGAATTACTTGGCCCATAATGTATGGATAATTTTGAGAAATGCTTCAGTCTAGCCTGACTTTGGCACCATGCAACCTATCAGTTGATTACTTATTATGGCATACAGTCTTAGAGCCAGATGGCAACCTTCAGAAATCATCCTCTCGCCCCTCCCCTGAATTTTATGGGTAAGAAGACTAACCAGAGTGAAAGTCACAGAGTGAGTTCCTGGCAGGACTCCACACCCTCCCCCAAACCTTTGACCATTTATTCGACCATTTCCATTCCACCATGCTGTTGTTTCCTTTTTTTCCAGGCGGGTAAAGAGTTTCTTTGAGGTTAGGATGCTTTACTAAATGTGCAGTGACTTTTCCCTCCAACCTCTTACCCTCAGCCCAGTACTAAGAACATGGTACCTCCTTGCTCTCAGACCAAAATAACTGTAGGTTTTATAAAATATCATTTTATTCCCTTGCATCCTATATATATAAAATTGTAAGCCTTTCTCCTAGATAAAACGTCTCAAAAGGAAAGATGACTACATCTAAATCATAGAGAGAAGAAATTCTACAGAGACCTTCTGCGGAAGTGTTTTCACCATTAATTAAAGTAAATACCAGTCAACTGAGTCTTATGCATTTAAATGATGGTGATGAAAATTACCACCTTAGGAAAACAGGAAAGGTTTCTACTAAGGGGAATGATTAACCGAATTCTTGAAGAGACACTGGAAACAAAACAAAACAAAATCCAACAAAAAACAGGATAGCACGTTGCAGAAGTTTATAAATTTGATTCCTCCAAACTCTTGTTTATAACCTCTCCCCATAAACAAATACCTTCCTTGAAGGAAAAAGCATGTAATTGTTGACACAGAGTTCAAGACGGCTAGGGTAAGCATGCAAAGACAGAATAAGACTTCGTGTTGGAAAAAGAGAGATGCTTGGCTAGTATTCTGCATTTCAGATGCAGATCAGTATAGGCAGAAGTTCAAGTGCAGGCCTGCAGTGAGCTGATCCTGATTTGAGTCCCAGCCACATCATGGAGTGGCTGTGTGACTTGGGTAAATTCCTTAATCTTCAAATTCTAGTTTTCTCAGCTTTGAAGGGAAGGTCAGTAACAATACTTCCCCAGATAAAAAGTTGTGAGGATTTGGCGAAGGAACACAAGAAAAGTGCTCAGCATGGCATGGAGCTAAGTCTAAGGGATGAATTAATGAATGCTATTATAGAATGCTATAGCTATCTACCTACTATCTTTTAATTTTATTTCTGAAAAAAATGGGAAGGTCACTTAGTCCCATGGTGCCAATTTTTATTTCCTCAAAAGAACTTCCATCATATTGGAGTCTTCACGTCTAAAATAAAACAAGCGATGGCTTTTAGATGTGTTTGTGGGGCATATTAAATTGTGCAAGCAAATCTGCGGTGTACCTAGAGAATAACTTAAGCTTGATTTTCTGTCCTTCCTTCCTCCTTCCCTCCCTTCATCCCTTTCTCCTTCCCTTCCTACCTTTAATGAGATGTGCAAATGCACATATATACGGTTATGTGACAGTAGGGTATCTATTAAGACCGTCAAGCAGCTAAGTGTTACAAAAAGTCTGAGAGGGAAATTTCAGAGCCTTGGCTTCCAACTCTGGCCCATACGAGGTATGAGGTATCACAAGTCACTTAATTATCTCTCATCTTTAAAGTAAGGGGCATGGTAGATGGTTACTAAAGTTTTCTCCAGCTTTAATTGCAGTAGTGTATTTTTATTTCTGGAGAGCCATGAGCAGACATCCAACTCAAATATGTTGTTTAAAATGGTCCCATCTTGGGCCCCTGGCTGGTTCAGTCAGTGCAGCATGCAACTCTTAATCTTGGGGTTGTGGGTTCGAGCCCCAAGTAGGGTATAGAGATTACTTAAAAAATGGTCCTGTCTTTTTATTTAAAAAATTTTTTTAAACGTTTATTCATTTTTGAGAATGAAAGCACAAGTGGGGGAGGGGCAAAGAGCGAGGGAGACACAGAATCTGAAGCAGGCTCCAGACTCTGAGCTGTCAGCACAGAGCCCTGCTTGGAGCTTGAACTCACAAACCATGAGATCATGACCTGAGCAGATGCTTAACCGACTGAGCCACCCAGGCACCTTGGTTCTGTCTTTTTAAAAGAGAGTAGATTCAAAATGTGAAAAAAGAGTGAACCATTATTCACTTTTCAAATGATTTTTTTTATTAAAAATTTTTTCTTTCATTTACTTTTGAGACAGAGAGAGAGGAAGAGAGAGGAAGCAGGGGAGGGGCAGAGAGGATTTGAAGTGAGCTCTGCGATGACAGCGGCAAGTCCGATGCAGGGCTCGAACCCACCAACTGTGAGATCATGACCTGAGCTGAAGTTGGTTGCTTAACCCACTGAGCCACCAGATGCCCCTCAAATGATATTTTGCATTTTGCATAGATATCATGGTTCAAGCATTTTGCTGCATTCTAAGTGCCAAAACCAGAGCTGGCTTTATGGTGTATGGCCTTTACACAGGTCTGCATGCTTAGGTCCATAATTGATTTAATCATTTGCTACTGCATTTGTAAAATTCTTTTTTTTTAAATTTTTATTTATTTTGAGAGAGCGCATAAGCGGAAAAGGGGCAGTTGAGACAGGGAGATAGAGAATCCCAGGCAGGCTCCTTGCTGTCCATGCAGAGCCCAATTTGGGGCTGGATCTCACAAACCATGAGATTCTGAACTGAGCTGAAATCAAAGAGTTGGAGGCTGAACCTACTGAGCCACTCTGGTGCCTCGCCATCTTGAAATTCCTAATAATTTTTGAATAAAGGGCCTGCATTTTCATTTTACATTAGGCTCTGCAAAGTATACAACTGTTTCTGCTACAACTGAGAGTTTACAGTTTACTTTCTAGGCTTAGGATTCTCATTTTTTTCTTTTGTAGTTAGAAACCTACATGGAACTTTTTCCTCTGCAGTCATTCTCAGTTTTTATGGTAGTATAAAACTGCTTCACCTGCCAGACTGCAGGATGTGTCTGCAACTGTGCACAGGACACACAGCGCCTGCCCTTGGCTTCAAAGGACAATGGCTCCCATCCTTGAGCCCCAGCTTTCTGTAGTGGCCCAAGCTTCTGTTGCTGGGGATTCCCCGCACCAGTGCCAATATTTGTGAGTCTATAGCAGACTGTTCTGAGCACTCAAGAAGATAAAAAGTCCTTTTTTGAAAATTGGAGGATAAGTGTCAAGCCAAAGAAGAGCTTCATTCTGTGAAAAGCCCCAGCCCTCACCTGCCTCTTGATGCTTGTGGGCAATGCTGAAGGACTGACCACCTGGCTTCAGGAGTCTCTAAAGTGCAGTAAAGAGAGAACTACTCAGCAAGGCTCTAGGCTATGTGATGATTCAGTTTCAAAACCACTTCTGACCTCTTAGTGTGTGCTGTCATTGAGCTGGGCACTGAGGGCATAGCAGTGAGCAAACACAACGAAGCCAAGTTAATTCCAGTTTATCACAGTGGCCTGTGGGCTTACTCAACGGCCTGTGAAATGGAGATACTACTGACCTCACAGAGCTGATGTGAGCATATAAGATCCTAAGTGACCAGGCACTTAAAGAGCTGTTTTGTTAAAGTATTTGCAAAAAGTGCAATGTGGGCACACGATTAAAAAAAAAAAGCAATTTGTTCCTGTAGGTATGTAGAGGTACGTAGAAGCAGTTTGAATGGAAGCAGAGATAGGAAAAAATTTAAATGATTGGCTTTTTCTCCTCAATTTTCAAACAGTGAAACTACACGTACAGCGCAGCGCCCCTCTCCGGATCAGTCACGGAGGGGAATGCCAGTTGGATAGAAATGCCAACAAACAATTAAGATCGTGGCCACTTCCATGATGGCCAAGTCAGTCCGTCTGGAGCTTCCTGTCCGGCTCTCCCTCTTCCTCTTCTCATGCCCGCCTCTCGGTGCCGTGGAGGATGAGCCGCGGAGACCCTGCCCCTTTCCCGGCTCCCGCTCAATCCTCGCGGTTGCGCCTAAACCAGACTCGGAAACACAGCCGGCGCGGAGAGGAGAGGCCCAGAGGTGGGCGTGACCGGGACTGGCGGAGGGAGGCGTGGTCGAGCACCGGTGGGCGGGGCAGGAAGGGCGGGGTCACAGCCCAAGTCCCGGCGGCCCAGGCCGCTGTCGAATTTAGAGAGGAAGCAGGAGCCGCGGGCAGAGGCGGGGCCAGGCTGTAGTGGGCGGGGACCAGGGCGGAGCCCCGGGGTTGGCGGCTAGGCCGGGTGGGTGGGGCTGGAGAGGAGGGCCCTTGACGGGGCGGGGCTTACAGCGCGCGGGGGCAGAGTCCTGCTACCCAGTCAGCCGCCGGCTCTCGAGCGGCACTGCCTGCAGGAGCCCCGGACGCAGCGCTCCGGGGAAGGAGGGCGAAGAAACGCGGCAATGGCCCCATGGGAACTCTTGGGGTCCGCGGTCGTGGCAGCCGCTGTCTTCGTGGGAGGCGCCGTGAGTTCGCCACTAGTGGCCCCAGGTGAGTGCCCCGCCGGGGCCTGGGCGCTCGGGAGGAGGCGAGGGGTCCGGACGGCAGCCCGGCAGCGCCCCGAGCTGCCCTCGCCCTGGCACAGCCGCGGGATCCCGACGCTGAACATCTGGCTGTTGGAGGGTGGCCCGGGCCGGGTGCGGCGCGGGGCGACGGTTTTCGTCCCTCCCTTCCCGCCTTCCCTCCTTTCGCTGGCTCCTCTGAGGACCTGTTACCCCTGGCGCGCCCCTCTGAGCTGTCCGGGGTGTAGGCAGCTGGCCTGGATTCTTCGGGTGCGCCTCCGGCCGGGCTGGGCACCTTGGAGCCCCGCGGACCCCTTTCCTTGCGCGCTTGTCCTCAAAGGCCCCGTGAGCGGAAGATCGTGACACAGGGGGCCGGGTGCGCTGGCGTCGCCTGCCCGCCCCCCCCCCCCGCCTTTGTTGTATATTTTAGAGACCTTGGGGAGTTCGTTTCTTTCCCTTCCAAGTTTTCATTAATTTTAGTGGTTGGTTGGATTCTTGTAACAGGTTGGGGATTTCAGATATCTTCCCCACACATCCTGGACAAATCAGTCTTGGAAAAAGGGGAGGCTCCTTTGTAAACTTACTTTTTTTTCTTTTCTTCTTTGAGTCAATTCCTGTCACCACAAAAGGAACCTTCTGTGGTCAGAGCAGGAAGCCACCAGCAGAGACCGTAAAGTGTGTCCCCAGTGATGAATTTGGAGCAGGGGTTTTTAATTGAAATCTAAGAGGAGGTGTGACTTTTACCGAAGTCAGGTCTCACACTCTTGTTTTTATGGTCATAGACCCCAGGGATTCCTTGCCACCGTTTTCCCTCTTAATTGTCACTTTACAGCAGTAGTTAAAAAATACTAATAGATATATACCTCCGCGGCCGTTTCGGGTTACCATAGCCTGGAATCTTACGTCAGCAAGCTCTTCCAAGCTTGAGCAGCTCCTCTTCACGTTCAAATAATAAGCATCTGGAAGCCTTCCAACTGTGACTATCTCTCCTCCATAAAAACACGTACACTGCTCTTTACTTCTGAGAAGACTCCAATCGCTACGGCTTTTAAACTGGCTTATCACGTTGGTCATATTGGTTATTCACTTTCTCATAGAACACAGGACATGTTAAGAAGGGAACAGGTCGGAGATGATGTCTCCTGAGCCTTTATTAGCAGACCCGTATTTCCTTCAGTCATCCCCCCCTGGGGAAATGACAGCTAGTGACATGTATTATTGGATTTTGGTTTTCACCCTGCATTTCATTGCTGAGACAAACAGGTGCATAACCAGGTTCAAATTGGACTCGGGGTCGAGGACAGAACTTAGAGAGCTAGAGCCAGTCGGCCCAGATTTTGAATAGCTTAACCTGGGAGTAAAATTGTTAAAAATTCATCATGGATGCACGTAATTAGTCAGCAGCAGAAAAAGACTCTTCCTGGAGTAAGTTTGTGTTTTGATCGATCTCTGAGCAACACTCAGCTCTCAGGTCTGGAATGTGATGAAGAAAAGTTCTCATCTAATTGTATAGCAACCTTTTTGATGGAAGTTTAATAATTAGGAGGACTGAAATATCTAGGCGTGCCTGGTGGCTCACTCGGTTAAGCATCTGTCTTTGGTTCACGTCATGATCCATGAGTTGGAGCTCTGTGTCGAGCTCTGTGCTAACAGCTCAGAACCTGGAACCCGCCTCGGATTCTGGGTCTCCCTCTCTCTCTCTGCCCCTCCCCTGCTTGCACTCTGTCTCTCTCTCTCTCTCAAAAATATATAAACAAAAAAAAAAAAAAGAGAGAAGAATGAAATATCTAAAAAAGAGTACAGAGTACCAAAGTGCCAGTGTGACTTGAGGCCTTTATGAAGGAAAGATGCCCTGACCAGCTAACAGCTGGTCCTCTTGGGATCTAAGACAGTATTAATGTTTGTAGGGAATGTTTTCAGAATGTAGGAGGAAGGAGATGGGGAGTAATGTCGAGTGCTTGCTATATGCCCAACTTTGAGTTGGGCACTACCTATGCATTTTGCACACTTGTTTCTCATAGCCCTGTGACATTCTTATTTATGGTGAGGTAACTGAGGCCCAGAGCAGTTAAATAATTGTTTCAGTCACATAATTGATATATCAGCATTCAGTCAGAGCAGCAGAACCACTACGAAGGGTGTGTGTGTGTGTGTGTGTGTGTGTGTGTGTGTATGTGAATGTATCTTTATATGTATCTTTGATACCCTAGCCTGCTTGATTCCAAAGTTGATTTCTTTCTACTGTCCCCCACTTGTCCCTGGAGAGAAAACAGAGCAGAAATCAAACTCAACCTTAGCAGTCTTGTTGAGATTCTAAGATAGGGACTGTAGGACATCCTAAAGTTGTAAGCATGTGGTTAGGAGACATTGGGAAGCAGAGAAAAGATGGACAGATAAATTCACAGTGGGTAGTGACAATGTCTCTTTCTCTTCTTGCCTTGTAGGAGAATCTCATTAAACTTCTGTCTCTTCGAGGCAACATTTGAAACTATATACCACAAGCACCAGAAAGGGATGATTTACCACATCTTGGCTTATTTATGTCCTTAAGGTCTCTGGTTACTCAACCTTTGGGCTTATTAGTTCCTCTACCAGATAATGGGCATGGCTTCTAGTAAGGAGTGGGTGGAAAAGGTTCAGGGGCTGGTGAAATGGGAAGGGCACTCTCCTTGGGTTTTGTGGGCTTCCATCCAGCCTCCTGACTCCTCATTTGATGCTAAAGATAAGCTTTATTAAATTCTGTGTTCTCCTTTGGCCAGGTAGCTACTACGCTGTATAGCCACATAATACGTCATCAGCGGACAGACTGTTTTGAGAAAGCGTTCTTGGAGTGTGGGCTTCCATGCCCAAATCTAATTTAAAGAGGAAATGAAAAATTCGAGTAGTGCCTGTCTTTACCCTTGCTAAAAGAAATTAATCAAACAGATGATTTGGGAGTTTCAGTAGCTGAATTCAAATGAGACAGGCCAAAGCCCCGGGCAATAGAAACAAAAATTTCATTGTTACTTTTTGAAGAATTTGGCTCTGATGTTGAAGTTTACTTAAGTATTAGGACAAAAGGGAAACTATTTAAAACTGACAAAAATGATTTAAATTGTCATTAGTTAAAACTATTATGTTGAGTGGTTTCTAATTATTTTAGGGAGCACTTCAGGAATTGGTAAAGATTTGGTAAGCTCCTGATAGCAGGCAGAATAACGGGTCTGGTATGCCAATAAGGACTAAAATTGGAATTTGGAGTTGGTTCATTGGAGATCTTTCACTCTTCTTTGGAGGAAGGAATGCAGTGTTTGTTATACCTGTTCTGTGTCAGGCTCTGGTCTAAGTACTCAGATCATTTAAAAAATTTTTTATGACACGTTGTCAGCTGTGTAATTTTATTCCTGTATTTATAGATGAGAAAATTGAGTATCTGAGAAGTTAACTTGAAAAAGTCATTCAAATGTGTGAGCTGGATTTTGACCTTGAGTCAGATCTATTTAATTCTGAAGCCTATTCTTATTAGTTGTAAATCATTTCTTTCTTTTCTTTTTTTCTTTCAAGTGAAAAATTTCTTTTTTAGTCTAAGATATTTATAAAGAATCACTAAGTAATAGGGTAGTGGCAGGATACCGTGGATAGAGCCCCAGGCTCTAAGATAGCCCTGGAATTGAGTCAGGAAGAGCCCCTGGCACTCTGGAGAGTGTTCTATACCTCCATGTTCTTCCCTGTAAAATGGGCATGTGCCAACTCCTATCTTTGTTCGCCTTACTGGCTACAGGTGAGGATTAAATGAGCTGTTGTCTCTGAAAAGTCTTTGCAGATGGCAAAGTGGCGTATCTTTTATCCTATGTATGATTTTTTTCTGTGTTTCTTCCCCAAAGTACTCATTAGGCTGAAACTTTAATGTCAAGCAAATTATCTAATAAATGTAGACCACGTGTACTGTTAGGTTTTCATTCTGGAGGTAGTGATTGTTTTGCAACGATAGGTTCATTGTACATTTTTCAAAGCCCAGAGCAACAACACCCCGGATTCATGAATTTGCTGCCGTTGACTGGGAGTTATGTAGACTGGCCGCCTTTTCCTATTTTCATTTAGCTAAAATACAATGCTCCTGGAACTTTTAGAAAATTTTCCCAAGTATTAAAGTTTGGAGGGAAGGGAAAAGAATCACCTTTTGATCTCATTGCTCCAAGGTACTTGCCACTGTTAGTGTATTTCCTTCTAGACCTCTCTCTGTTTTTCATTTGGATCGTAATGCAGATATAATTCTGTATCCTGCATTTTTCATTTAATGTTATACGTGAAGGTTTCTCATTTCCCTGCCTATTCAAAAAATAGCTGCATAATAGTTTATTATATGGATTCACAGATTTTTACCTCAGTGTGCCTCCATTTTACGAGATTTCAGTTTTTGCTAATTATTGTTAAATGAATTTGAGTTTTCACATAGATGAAACATCTATGTTCAGTGAACATCTATGTGTAAAGCTTTGTCTAGCTCTTGATGACTTCCACAGAAAATGGATTCTTGGAAAGGCAGTGTTGGGATCAAAAGTATTCGTGTTTTTGAGGCCATCGATGACCCCAGTATTAGTGATCTGAAGATGGTCCCAGTTTACTTTTCGCAGCAGTGGGGGAAGGACTCACATTTCACACTGTTGGCATTTTCTCTGCAAAACACATTTGCTAATTTGTAAGGCAAATATCGGCACCTTGATTATTTTAATTCGTGTGTCTTTGATTACTGGTAGGTTGGCTCTTTCTTCTACTATCTGAGACATTTGCACATGGTGGTAATCCTTTTTGGACAATTCTGAGATCTGAAAAGCTCTGAAAACCAGAGGTTTTTTTGAGGCTTTTTTGCATACTCCATTGGTGGTAAAACCTAAGCCAAAGCACTGTAAGGTTCTATATTATATATTTATCTCACTTTGTTTGAAGATTGCTAAATTTTGCTGCAGTAATCTCAATGAATTTGATTTCTGAATGTTACATAATGTGTGCTAAATGTATTGTATTACCTTTCTAGAATCGCAGAGTCTTAATTTTGAGGCACATCTGACCTCCAGGTTTTCAGATAAAGGATTATGGTCCTGCATTTCCTCCTCCATGACTCATTATTCTTGTCTGTGGGCAGCCGCACATAAAACTGCCTAAAAAAGTCATATCCTATGGGGGAAAAATAACTCCTCAAGTGAGTGGCACTTCACAAAAAGAAGCATTCATTTCTTTGGTAGTCTCATGTGGAATCTAATAAAATAAAGATACCTGGGAAAAGCTGAGGTTTTGTTTCTTCTAGGTGGCTTTGAGGGTGGATGCCTATCAGAATGGGAACTTTATGGAGAAGTCGGGCTCAGTCTCCTCTGCCAGCCACGGACATGGATCTCTTTGTAAGGGAGAAAAAAACCCTAGACTCTGCCCAGGGGACTTTTTGGGGAGGGACGGATGGATAGAGGGTGACAGACACCCCAGGCAATCTGCCTGTGCCAGTCATCTCACCTTGAAAATCCTTTCGCCAAACTCTGTTGGACTCGGGGAACTGGTTTTCTGTTAACTCCTTTGCATTACCCCAAGCCCTCCACCTTCTTGTCTTTTCGGCCCAGGATTCTCAACAGGTGCTGGCTCTACCAACTCGCCAGCCCCATATGCATTCCAGCCGTTACATAAAGTGCCATTGTGCTGAGGGAAAGAAATCTTTGAACCACTTTCCCCATCTGTGTTATGGAGAAAATATGGCGGAGTTGCCTCATGGGGTTACCATGACTGTTATCTGAGCTAAAACGGGAGAGTTCATGGCACAGTGTTTGGCACGTAGTAAATACTAAAAAAATATATATTATTATTGTTTTGCCCTGAACCAAATACTAACCCATCACAGCTGTCAGGTGGGACCGAGCTTCCAAGTGCTACAGAATTTACCATTCAGGTCCTCTGCCATTGCCTGAGGCATCTCCTAGCTCTGCAGCTCCGGCCAGGCTGGTTGTGAGGCTGCTTGTGCAACGGCAGGGGTGGGGTTGAGGAGGAGGCTGTGTGGGGCAGTGCTTGATGCCCCAGGGCAGGAGGAGTAGAGGCCACTGGGTTTGGGAGGGAGTTCTCTTGGGACACCAGGAAGATGTGGGGCGGAGCCCTTAGCGACCAAAATTAGGAAAGAGAAAGAAAAAAGAAAGAAACCATGAACCGTGAGATGACAACCTGAGCCAAAATCAAGAGTTGGACACTTAACCAATTGAATCATCCAGGCGCCCCATGGATATGGATAAATAAGAAATAAATTTAGTCTTTGCCCCCAGTTCCTGGCACAAGCTCCTCAAACCCTTAGGAGCTCCTGAGTAGTAGGAATGTCTTTTGTCATTCATTAGAAGCCCCTTAGATCAAAAGGTTTTGGAGGTGACTTAGGGTGTTACCCTAGATAGCCTCAGGATGGAGCTGGTCCTCTGAAAGGCTGTGTGATTAGAGGTTGGAACTTTCAACCTCCTCCCCTCCCACCTCTGGGAAGGGGAAGGGTTAGGGGGAAAGCTTCTGATTAAATACCTTAGAAAACTTTTGAGGGTGCCTGGTTGGCTTAGTCAGTTAAGAGTCTGACTCTTGATCTTGGCTCAGGTCATGATCTCACTTTTAGGGAGTTCAAGCCCCACATTGGGCTCTGCACTGACAGCACAGAGCCTGTTTGGGATTCCCGCCCCCACCCCCTCCGTCTGTCTCCCTCTATCTCAAAATAAATAGATAAACTTTAAAAACAACAACAACAATGACAAAACCCAAAACTTTTGAACAAGAGTGATGAGCTTCTGGGTTTGTGAAGGCTTGGAGATATGTGGAGAACAGTGCACCCAGAGAGCACGAGCCCCGCGCCCTTTCTCTATACCTACTACAGGCATCTCTCCTATCTGGTTGTTCCTGAGTTATATCTTTTATAACAAACCGGTGATCTAATAAGTAAAACATTTCTCTTAGTGTCATGAGCTGCTTTAGCAGTTTAATAGCATCCAAGCAGGGGGGTGTGGGAACCTCCAATTTATAGCCTGTGGGTCAGAAGCACAAGGTGAGAACGTGGACTTGGAATTGGCATCCAAGGTGGACGGAGGGGCATTCTTGCAGAACTGAGCCTTTAACTTGTGGGCTCTGATGCTCTATTGGGTAAATAGTCTCAGAATAGAATTGTTGCTTGGTAGTGCTGGGAAAAACACATATTGGAATGAGACATAGAATCCTGTAGCATTAGGGCTGGAAGGGACCTTGACCATCTCCTCAAAGCTAATTTAGCAGATGGGGACACTGAGTTGGCCTAGCTAGGGCCAAAGTGGGTTCTTTACTCCATCTAGGACTCTTCACATTGCGTTAAAGCTGGCTCTCCATTGATGTGGCCCCAGCTTCGCTGCTTCTGGGAAGGCTCCTTTGGCCCACATTTGCCCTTGGTCCTCATGCTCCAGATTCTGATTTCCCAACTGTCTGGATCTGGGGGAGCAGGACTTGAGAAGCATGACACGGCTAACTGACTCGTGAAGGGATTGTGGTGTCCTTAGTCGTACAAGCTTAGAGTCAGAGGGGATTTGGGTGGTCATCTTGGAACTAACCTCCTCTCTTTGCAGATAGGGAAACTGAGCCCTGAGAGGTTCAGTGGCCTGTGGGAGTCAGGAAGTCTTACCCCGTAGTACAGAAGCAGGCCATTAGGTTTGGTGAGGGGACGGCCTGTGTTTGTGTCTTGGTCACTGTCCACAGCTAAGATCCAAGCACAGGACAGAGCAGATACTTAAATCCTGGAAGGAAGGAAGCCAGGGTTGGAATCCAGGTGTTCTGACTCAGCCCAAGGCTTTTTATTTACAATAAAGTGAAGGGTTAGGCTTTCCAATGTTCACCCACAAATATTAGCAGTCATGCCTGTCTCCATCCCTTCCTGAATTAATAAGAGGCTGTTTTGTCTGTCAGCCTCAATGGGCCATATTGTTCCAAAAACCTGAGGTGGAAAAATCTGGTCACTGAGGGAAAAAAAAGAATGACAATAAAAGTAATTAAGTACTGCTTTATCAGATGACTATGGTAGGACATTGATATGTTTGGAAGTATTAGTGAAAATTTTCAAAGCAAAAGTTTTCAAAACCCAAATCCACTCATGAAATTCTTTTCAAAGGTACATTAAATTCTGTTGTGTTTCTACATCTAGTACAAATGCATTTATTAATGTGTGTCTATCAGGTTCCGTAGTACTTTTGGTCTTTCCTTTATATCTTCGTTTCACTAGTTAATCCTTGATATGTTTATTAATTCAGCAAATGTTAGTCAAGGGCCTTCCTGTCTGGGAGGAACCGGGGATGAGGTGATGTCAACAAAATCGGCTCAGTCAGCGCCTGTTTGGAGCTAGCAGCTTATCAGGAAAGAAGATAAAAGTGGCAATCGAGATTAAGTGTCCTTTGTAAGTAAGACACCGGCTTGAGTGCCTAACCTGGGGCTGGGTGTGGGACGAGAGCCCAGTACAGCTGAGCAGGACTTTCTGAAGGCAACGAAGCCTAAGCTTATACTTGTAAACATGTCGGCCTTAGTGAGGTGAAGAGAACTAGGGGTCACAGAGGGGAGGCGGGGAGGGGTCTGGTTCCAACACGCTGCGTCACTGGGCTCCGCCCCAGAGTGTGTGAGGCTTAGATGTGGGAAGGACCTGGAGAATTTGCTGTCCCGACACATTTCCCAGGTGATGCTGCTGGAGTGTCACATGTGAGCGGGAGGTAAGAGGTGGATGAACTAGGATGCTGTGTTTCTCTCAACCAGGAGACCCCCCCTGCTTTGTGTGCTATCCGTCCTGTTCTCCACCTGTCCTTCAAGCTGAGATCAAGGGTAACACGCCTCAGAAACCCTTCCTGGGTTTTTGCACTGGTTTTCTGTCCTGTCAATAGACACGCGGGGTCCATGAATGCACGTTGCATCCATCCCATGTTATTGCACATTAAATCGTAAGCAGTTGTTTTCACTGCGTGTGTCTGATTGGAGCACCCCGAGCAGAGAAGAATGCTCCAATATTTCACTGATCGATCGGATTCTTGCAGCCAGTCTGCAGAGCGGGCTGCCATGGTCTCTGTTTCGCAGAGATGAGTAAATGGAGATCTGAGATTTACTGAGGAATCACCAAGATGAAGAGAAGCAAGACGTCCCTCGCTCACGTCACAGATGAGGAGAAGCCACAGCTAGATGGGTGTCCCTTGTTCTCAAATGTCCTTTGTCATTGTGTGAAATTGCATGTCCTGCATGCTCAGCACCACAGGTAAAAGGAAGGTTTTATATTTAGTCTTTTTTTTCTTTTAACTTTTTCACTGTAGGTCCATCTACTTAAATAGGAAACAAAGACATCATAAATTACATATAGATTTTAGTGGAAAATGGGCTGTTTTTTCAAATTTTTAAATGTTTATTTTTGATAGAGGGAGAGCATGAGTGGGGGAGGGCAGAGAGAGAGAAAGAGAGAGAGAGAGAGAGAGGGAGGGAGGCACAGAATCCTAAGCAGGTTCCAGGCTCTGAGCTGTCAGCACAGAGCCCGACATGGGGCTTGAACTCACAAACTGTGAAATCATGACCTGAGCTGATGTAGGATGCTCAACCGACTGAGCCACTCAGGCGCCCCTAAAAATTCTTTAGGAATCATCCTTTTGCTTTTAGAGTGAATCTTTGAATAGAGTAATTCCATTTACATGTCATTAGGTTTATAAATGAATTTTTGAAAGTTTTGGCATGAGGGAGATATTAAGGAAAAATGGATTTCGGTTTCCTAAAAAGACACAAATGAGACAGTTATGCTATTACCCTTCTAAATTGGTCAGATAAGTTTAGCTGAGTGGTTGAAGATTTATAAAGAACCTGTCACATGATAGGTAGAGTTAAAAAAAAAAAAGACAAACCAAACCCCAACAAACAAAAAATCCTTTTCAGTATTGGTAACATACCTTCCTCCCCCGTGCATATGTGCAAACATAACATGGCTCTCTGAGATTCCTGTAAGGAGTGGAAGCTCGAAGAATTCACTGGGCTTTCTGTCTCACTATATAACTCGGGAACACTAATTTTCAAATGCCCTCACAGCTCTTCATAGCTGGAAGTCTCCAACACAATCATGTGAATTATCTACATTATAAAAACAGCAGCCTGGAATTTCCTGGCATTGGTAAAGTGGCAGATGGCTAATGAACAGGCATTCCTTCATTTTTCTTTGCGTGTTTGTGCTATATGCTTGTCGAGTCTTAATTCCTTTGCTGCTTCCTCAATTCTTTCCAACCTCCTCCTAAAGGCAAAACACAAAACAAGCATGGGCAGAAAAAAGAGGCATTGAAGATTGCTGGAAGCTAGGTGATCAAGCCAGGAAGCTGAGTTGTTTTTTTAATTTGGTTTTGTTTAATTTTTTTAATGTTTATTTTTGAGAGAGAGAGATCACATGCATGAGCGGGGGAGAGGGAGAAACAGAATCTGAAGCAGGCTCCAGGCTCTGAGCTGTCAGCACAGAGCCCGACACGGGGCTCAAACCCATGAACCGTGAGATCATGACCTGAGCCGAAGTTGGATGCTTAACCGACTAAGTCACAAGGTACCCCTGGAAGCTGAGTTTTGAGGGTAAAATCTCTTTCACATGCCTGATTGCCAAGTTAGCGTCTTAATAGTCTTTGCAGGTAAGACATGTAGGTATCCCCAACTTGCAATTCCTTAAAAAACCAAGGGCCTTATTGGAGATACTATTAGTTGTTGTGTAGGTATGAAACATGAACAACAAACTTGGTTTCTGCCCTCCCCAAACTTGTGATTGAGAAGGGAGTGATAAGCTATGAATGCAAGCCATTGTAGAATCATGGAGAATGAGTTTGGTATAATCCAAGAACTACAAAGTGCTGCGTGGGATCACAGAAGAGGGACTTTCCTCCTGTTGGGAGAGGTGGAAAGGACTTCAACATGCCTAAAGCTTGGCGTAAGTAGACCTTAAGGGAGTGTAGGGGAGGCCTGTCCAGCAAAAGGAACAGCCTGCGCAACCGTATAGCAGTAGGAAAGGAAAAGTCAGAGCAGACCCCGTGTAGACGGAGGGTTCCTCAGTGAAAATCCATGATGAGACTACAGAGGGGAGGCTGAGGGGAGGCTCAGGAGTTCCTGAAACTGTGTACTTCACTGTGTAGGCAGTAGGGGACTAAGGATGGTGTGGAGTGGAGGAGAGGGGACCAGACGGAGTCCCCAGGCACTGCGATGTGATGGCAGAGCCCTAGATGCAGAGCTCCGTAAGCCCGGAGTTCGAGACATGGCCCCAGTACTTCCTCAAGGCAATTGATATTGCTGTTCCTTCTTGTTGTTTTGAAGTTGCTTCTTTGGAGAGACAGACAGAGATGAACAGAGAGAGCAGGAGAGAGAGAGGAGGAGGATGGGGTTGGTGGGTGGGGAGCAGGGGTAAGGAGAATATCTGTTCTTTATACATCTCAGAGTGGTTAGGAGTATCAGATAATGTATCCTTTGTAAGTAATAGAAATATGACACATAGTATATAGGTTTAATATAATACATATGTCAGTCACACAGAAATAATTTTTTCAGGTTTGAGGTGTGCTGGGAAATTGGAATCATAAAGTGAGTGCAGTGTCCAGTCTTGATGGTGTGAAGACCAGGAAGTGTTCCTTAATGGTAAACGCTAGCTAGTTGTGCGTTTGTCTTATGTTAAGAGTAAATTCTCTGAAATTATACAAATCAGCTTAACTTCTGATTTCTTCATCGTTAAGCATTGATTTTCAGAAGACTCTTGTGATTTCTAGTTCTTTCCCCCTATTGTTTGGTCAAGTTCTCATTGTTTTCTCTCCAGGACAGGAGGGCAGTGTTGGCCTACCAATGTATGGAGCAGTCTCTTTAAATAAAACATGCAGTCAGCACTGGGGTGATTTATGAAACCCTGCTTGGCTAAGGGCTTCCTCTCCCTGTCTTGTCTGGCAAGTCCGTTTCCTTACGTCCCTTGATTTTTTATAATAACATGACCAGATTGCTTTGGGGAGAGGGAGATAATCTGCTTGAAAGTACTAATGTACATTAGGTGAGTACGTACTATGGAAACAATGGTTACATAGGTGGTAGATGAGGTGCGACTTAGCTCAGTTCCTGGGTGGGAGTGGGAAGGGGGAAGACAAAGAGAAAGAGAATTCTTTTGCTTGAATTGACAAAATAGTTGATCTTTCTCGAACTGTTCAGCGCTGCATCTTGATATATGAATGAGTAAGGACTCTGGACTTGGAGTCAATGTGTAATAATAAAACATATATGTGTGTTTGGTCTTTGTCTCCAGTTCCTTGCACAGAACTCCTAAAACCCTTAGAATTTTTTGAGAGATTGGAGTCTTTTGTTATTCATAATGAGCCCTTTAGCCCTTACCTGAGTTATGCTAATGAATGGCTCCTGGCCAGCTTCCAGATGGCGGCTGGTTGCCAGAAGAACCCACAACAGGATTAGAGGGTTGGAACTTTCAGTCCCTTCCTCTCATCTCAGGAAAGGGAGAGGGGCTGGCAATTGAATTAATCAGTAATGGTCATGCCTGTGTGAGAAACTTCCATAATAACTCTGAACTCATGGATGTGCTGGGAGGGTGGTGTGTCTGGAAGAAGTGTGGAAGTTCGGCACACATCATCCTGCTCCCCCTCCACCCATGCTTTTCCTTACTCATCTCTCTCATTTGGCCGTTCTGAAGTCGTATCCTTTATAATAGAACTGTAATCCTAAGTAAGCATTTTCCTGAGTTCTGTGAGTTATTCTAGCAAATTGTTGAACTTGAAAAGATCATGAAAAACCTTGAATTTGTAACTGGTTAACCTGGGGACCCCGTTCGGAGCCAGTGGCTGTAGTGGGGGCAGTCTTGTGGGATGGAGCCCGTCTGCATTAGTTCCATGTGGTTGGAGTCAGAACTGAATTGATGTGTTGGACACCCAGCTAGTGATGGAGAATTTCTTGTTGGAAAAATGAAAGTCCAATCTTTCCTGTTTGGAAAAACCAACTCATAATATTAAAACATTATGCTTGGAGGCATCTCCTTGATAAGGATTCAACAAGGCGTTAACAAAAATAATACTGGGAGGTGTGCCTGGGTGGCTCAGTTTGCTTAAGCATCTGACTCTTGATTTCTGCTCAGGTCTTGGTCTCATGGTTCCTGAGTTTGAGCCCTCCATTGGGCTCTGTGCTGGAATTCTCTCTCCCTATCTCTCTCTACCCCTCCCCCACTGTGCTTACTCTCTCTCTCTCTCAAAATAAATAGTTAAAAAAATTTATAAAAAAAATAATAGTGAGAAAGAAAAGAAATTACCAGGCCAATGCTTTATTGTTTATGTGCTTACATAACACAAAGCGCTTATATTGTGTTTTATAGTGTTATAAAGTAGAAGTTATATGACTCTGTGGTTTCTTTGGCCCCTTCTCCTGTGGTGCACTGTCTCTTCCTCTAGCTGTAGAAATATCTAGTATGTAAATATTATGGATTGCAGTTATGAGTAGTCTCCTTACTAAGGGATTTCCAGTATCATGGTTTACCTCTACCAAATTAATATTACTATTAGGTTGAGCCATATGAAATTACCAATATTTGACTGTTTTTGACCTACAGTGACGACAAGTTGATATGATTCAACCTAATAGTAATGAAGTTCCTTAACTGACCTTTTATCTGCAGTTTAAAAAAAACAACTTGTAGTGATGACCATCAAGACAGTTTAGAAAGTGCACATAGGAAAAGAAAACACTACTCCAAGGTTCCACCAGCAAAAGATACAAAACACTAAAAGGAAAATTAAAATAACTTATAATCTTACCACTCAGAGATAACTAGTGTTGCCATTTGGCTATCTTTTTCTTCAATAAAACTGGGGTCATATTAGCTCAAAAGTCTGCTTTGTGTTTATCTTTTTCACGTAACATTTTTCACTTACAATTGAGATAATTTTAGGCAAAAGCATATATGGCAACTTTGATCCCTTCACACAAATTATTTCAATTGTTTTAAAAGTCAAAGGAAGGTTTAGGATTTCTGAGTAATCAACAGTTATAACTGTTAAATATAGATCAGGATGGCTTTCTGATTTTGTTTATTATAAATGGTGGCAGGATTTTTTTTTAATTAGTACTTGATACCAAAAACATAGGTAGATTGACCTAGAGAATATAACTTAAATGGATCGTTCCTTCCCAATTACTGGTTCACTAGGAAAAGCCATTCTGTCATTCTAGATTTATTACTGAATTAGATGAATAATGATTACCCGTAGATTTTACTACTTATGACTCTCAACTAGAGTTAAGCTATGGATAATCCCATTTCCCATTTTGTGGAACTTTCCTGAACATCAGAACTGTTAACTATTTCACTTCAGAAGCTAGAGGGCATGTACAGAGTATGGCGTTCTGGAACCAGGCTGCCTTGATTAAATCTTAGTCTGCCACCTGCTAGCTGTGTGACCTGATACAAGTTACTTGACCTCTCTGTGCTCTAGCTTTCATATCTGTAAAATGGGGTTGAAACAAATAGTACCTACTTCCTAGGGTTATTGTAAGGGTTACATGAGTTCATACCTGTAAAATTCTTGGAATGCTATTTGTAGGAAGTATGCATCAAGGCGTAACTATTAGTAGTATTTTTCTCTGGGTCTGACCCTTGCTACTGGTTTTCAGAGTTCTTATCTGAGTTTTGTGCTAGTGACCTTCACATTTATTTCTTCCTTTCAAACTCAGCTTCTCTCCGTCTCGGGTTTTCCTGATCACATCTGTTTAACCTTTACCTCATTTGCCTTTTTTAAAGTGATCTTCTTGTCTCTCTCCTAGACCCTCCTGTACTTTGCTTTGCTTTTTCTCTCACCGCACAGAGGCAGCTCCACATCAGAGCACTTAAGCTGGGCGGGGGCCTGATCCTCCACCTTTAACTCCTCTCAGCGCCCGGTTCCCGTGTTCCCAGAAGGCAGGCCACATGCCTCTGCTGCAGGAACCCTGCCTGCTGAAGTGTGACTAACGGGAAAAGCCCGGGTTTAGGACTTTTGTAGCTTTCTGTTGAATCATGCTCCTTTTCCTGTTCCTGGAAGGAAGGGAAGTGCTTGCTGGGCCAGTGTGGGGGTGGCAGCCGCCTCGCCCCACTGTGCCGCCCCGGGAGCCCCGTTGGGGCGGCCGCTCCCTCACCTGCAGGGCCTATGCAGTGATTTTTGTCCCGTCCCCCACACTTAACACCGCCTCCTCCGGTGTGGCTCCTGTGGTTCCCTGTCTTCCTGTGTGCCGGTTTTGTATCCCCGGCTAACATGTAAGCTTGCGAGGTGAGCAGCCTTTACACTTACTACCACTGGTAACTAACATCGCAGCAATAAGAACATTTTTTAGGTGCTTACTCTGTGCTGGTCCCTTGGGGAAGCCCGAGTTCACCTCAGTTCATGCTCAGAACCAATTCTGTTATTATTTGCGTTTTCAAGATGAGGAAACTGAGGCAAGGGAAGTGAACTGACTTAACTGGGGTCCCGCAGCTAAGAAGCAAGATGCAGGAACACAGTGCAGCTAAGAACAAGCTAAGAACAAGCTGGCTTCCGCTTTTGCCTCTTTCTTTCCAGGAGCAGCTTTGGTGCAGAGCTTGGGCCCTGCCTGCAGCAGATCTCGGTTCAATTCCTGGCCTTTCCCCAGCTGAGTGAGCATGACTTCAGAATTTTGTTCTTTAGCCCGTCCCCATTTTTAAGGTGGGGCTGATAACAGCACCTGTCTCAGAATCATGACAATTAAAAAAAATAATAATAATAATGTGAGTGGACATGCCAGGCACATAAATAAGCACTCGGTAAAGGTCCTGGTGCTGTTAGCAGCTGGTGGCAGAGTGGATGAACTTCCCTGAGGCCTTGGATGTGGGACTGGTGGACCCGCAACACTCCGCAGGAGAATCCAGCCGTCTGCCTCTCTGCCTCTGCCAGTCTTCCTTCGTGCAGCCCTTGCATGACTCCAGCCGGTTCAGTGACACCCCGTTGTGTTCCCTCGTGGTTAGTTTGTGTCGTCTTCTGCTGGGTGGAAACCACTTGGCTGCCCTCCGACCCCGGCAGGGACGGATCGTGCCCGAAAGCAGGGACCTAGCAGATCCCGGAGGCCTGGTCCTCCGTGCCAGCTCCCTGTCTGTGAAGCTCTGGAGGAACCGAGGGTTCCTAAGGGACCCCCTTCCCTCACCCTCACTCTTGCTGTTTCTGCTGGAAACGGGCGCCCTGGGCTTGTCCTCTTCTTCCTGTTTGGTCGTTTTGTCCTGACACTTGCTATTCGCTTTCTCCCACGGTTTAAATAATTTCTAACGTAGTCCCTGCTTGGCCTCTTGCGAGGAGTATGCACGGACAGATCTGTTAGGAATTGCAGCCCTGTGAGAAGCGGGTGGTGGCTTTGGAAAGGGTGTGTAAGCTCCCCTCCTATTTATCATCCCTTTACCCATCTCCCAAGTTGGAATGGAATGGAGTCCTGTGAAAATGCAGTTGAGGGCCAGTTCCCCCGGCTGGGGTTAGGAATGTGCTGCTATTTGTGGCCTCCTTTTGAATCTTTGCTAATTGGAACCTTCTGTTGATTTCCATGAGCCCGGGGGCTTGCTGGTAGATTAACATCTTTCAGAAAGGGCTTACCCAACAAGTGTGTAAAGCCACAGGGTCCATCAGTTGTCCAGCTCTGAAAATAATCTATTATTTTGGTTTTTTTCTTAATAAATTGTCAGTATTTGGCAGATGGGTGTGTAAGTACACTGGACGTTCTGTCCTACAAATAGCATCTTGACAAAACTGCTGATCAGGTTACAGGGAGAGTGGACACTCAGTCACCCAGGAGCCCTTCTGGGAGGGGTAGAATCTGCTTTCCCAGTTTTTACAGGGTCCACGTAACAAATGGCTAAGGTGCGCCTGTCCCAGGAGCTGCGATGGCCGTAGACAGGACACCGTCTGTGTTTGACTTAAACCGGGGTTTTCCTGTGGGTTGTTTCACTTTCGGGTTTCCTAACTTGGAGCACAGTCATGTGCTCGGGTCCGTGAGCTATGTGAAGGGCGTGGGCAGATGTCGGCAGGTGCGAGTTGCGGCTCTTCTGTCCAGTTCATTCCTTTGCTTCCACCCAGTCATGTCATGTCAGGCCGCTGATTTCTTGCAAAATGAGGGTCTCACTCCCCCTCCTGGCTATTTCCTTGGGACTAGAGATTTCTTTTTTTAAAAGAAGTTTATTTACCTTTGTGTGTGTGTGTGTGTGTGTGTGTGTGAGAGAGAGAGAGAGAGAGAGAGAGAGAGAGAGAGAGAGAGAGAGAGAGAGAATGAATGAGCACAAGCTGGGGAGGGGCAGAGAGAGAGGGAGACACAGAATCTGAAGCAGGCTCCAGGCTCTGAGCTGTCAGCACAGAGCCCGAAGCAGGGCTTGAACCCATGAACCATAAGATCACAACCTGAGCTGAAGTCGGATACTTAACCAACTGAACCAACCAGTTAAAAACTCACAGAGGTTTTGATAAAATAATGAATGTGAAAGTGTCAAGTGTCATTTGGATAGGAAATTTTTGTCTTGTATGGTGTCTCTAGCTGATGTGTACAACTGAAGCTTTTCCTCCTCCTGTCCTTCCCTTTCTTTCCCTTCCTGCCTGCCTTCTTTGTCTGCAAGATTTTTAGATGGCATGGAACTAACGCTGTTAGAACAAATTATGTTTGCACCAACTGTTGAATTGCTTCTAAGTGTAACACTTTGGGAGTAATACTGTGAAAACATACATATGTAAACAAGGTGATTTTCAATAGATAGGACAAAATTTTCCTTTCCTTTTCATAGTTGTGGAGGGGTAAAGCACTTAATACTTTATAGTCATCTTTTGCTTTTGCAGTTGAAAGTTAGTATCAGGTAATTTTATGCTGCTGAGATGTTTTTTTAAAAAATGAATTTATTACAAATTTCATCTTGCTATAACTGGCTTTAATCATTTCTCATGAAGAAGATTTTTGCATTAAAAAAGGATGCATGCAGATTTCAGTGTTTATCATACATAATAGGGTCATTTTGAGAGAGGTAGCCTTTTAGGGTTTAAGGGCATTCCAGTGGATGGACGTGGTCCTGGGCTCTGGCCCGGCTCTGTGGTCAGTTGGTGATGGTTTAACCTGTTTACTGTGACGTGTGTGTCCCTAGATAAAATTGCAGGCCACCTCCATTCTTATAGGCCCCACTAGACAGTGGCTAAGAGCGAGGGGCCTGGAGGGTAATGAGAGGGCCTACCTTATAGATGTTGTTGTTTGCACATGAAGCTTCCAGAACAGTGTTTGCCATTCTGTAAACAGCAAACGCTGCCACTGAGTTATTTTTAATGTAGCAACTCATTCTTCATAGCATACCACCTGTAAAAAGGACCCAAAGTCAAGATTGGATTTCCAAAGTTTTGTTGCTTTAAAGTCATTTGAAATGAATGACTTTTTAAAACTTCCATTGCTTTCTTGTTTGGACATAATTTACAATGTGAAAGGTGCAGAAGGGGGAAAAGGTATCTCTCCACACCTGTTCTCCGGCCATCCAGTCCCTCCCCAGAAAAGACAGTGCTCTCTATAGCTAAAGACTTTTAAATTTTAAAAATCCTCAGACTGGTGACACTGAAAATAGCAAAAGATGGAGGAGAGGCAGGGGACGGGGAGACAGGGAACGGAAGAGGGGATTCAGCTTTGGCCTGCACTGTGGAGCCCCAGGCATTGCCCTTACTTAAACCCCTGAGGACCCCAAGATGTGCCCTGCAGCTGGGGGTCCACTGGGGTCTCTTCAGCCTTTTCTGCCTTGCAGCCATGCTTCCTGGCCCGTGTCCCAGTGCAGATGCTGGCGAGTTGACCTTGCTCCGGTCTGGGGTGAGGCCAGGTCAGATGAACCTTCTGTTGGCTCTGAATGCAGACCATTGTTTTGGAAGGACTCTGGAAGGTTCAGGAAGAGTCCAGAAGTTGAGTTCCTTGGCTCCTCTGAACACTGGGATCCTAAAGTTAATCCTCTCCCAAGGAGCAGCTCTGAAGTTGTGGTTGTTATCTGTGTTCAGTCTTTTGATGCCCTTGGGGAATTGTGTTCGGCCAGGGAGTTCTGTAGCCTTCAGAAGTAACTTCAGATGGTGAATCTGACAGTTGTGGAGAACGTTGGGGACTTTCTCGGACTCTGCACCGTTAGTTTTCCCCTTCTAGTTTCATTTGAAACCTATGATGATATTTACAATTTCCATCATTATTTTAAGTATCTTTGTTTCTTTATAGTAACCTCGCTCCGTTTCAGTCCTTTGTTCTAGTAACTACCTGGGGTTCAGGAAGGATTCAGGTTTGTCCCCCACTCTCCTGCCCGCGAGAATGTTCGTTCTCTTTTTATCCAGCCAAACTCAGTTTTTCTTTTGAAGCCTAATGTAAAGTCCCTTTTCTTCCTGGATCCCACTAGTTACTTCCCTTTCTATACCTATAGTACATAGACAGAGAAACGGAAGCTTAAGGATGGGCTCCAAACAGGGGGTAATCGGGTTGGAGATTGAAATGTAATGAGATGTTCCCATTACAAGTAATAATTAGGCTCCCACAAAGGGTATTTAAAAATGATTAAGTGGGACTTTGTGAGCTTTTTTTGGTAAGTTTATTTACTTTTGAGAGAGAGAGAGAGAGAGAGAGAGAGAGAGAGAGAGAGAGAGAGAGAATGAGTGGGGGAGGGGCAGAGGGAGACAGGATCCAAAGCAGGCTCTGTGCTGACAGCAGTGAGCCTGATACGGGGCTTGAACTCACAAACTGTGAGATCATGACTTGAGCTCAAGTCAGACACTTAACCAACTGAGCCACCCACGTGCCCCCGTTTGTGAACTTGTAATATAAAAAAGCTTAAAGAATCATAAAGTGGGCACCTGTATACTCACCACTTAGATTCAACGTTCTGCCTCATCGGCTTGCTCATCCCATCTACCTAGCTTCTTCCTTGCTGGACCATTTGAAGTCAAGATGCAGACCTTGTTACATTTCTCTCTAAATACCTGTGTCATTTATCTTGTGGGATTTGGGACTTCCTTCTCTGTAACCACACTGGCATCATTGTGCCCAGGAAAAGAAACAATGTGTCTCTGATCCTGCTTTAACCCAGTATCCTCAGTTGTCTTCAAAATATACTTTATAGCTGTTTTGAAATTTTTATTATTGATTAAAATTCTGAGCCAGACTCCAGTCAAGGTTTACTTATTGTATTTGGTTATATTAGTTTCTAACAAAAGAGAACATTTGGCCAAGGACTGGGAAAGGGAAGAAACTTTCTTGGCCACAGGCAATATTTTGAAATCTTTGGCTACTCGTCCCTGCCTGTTTCCCTCTCCCACAGATCTGGGGTGCTGCTGCCCTGAGCTCTCCGTTGTGACATTCTCCAGGGTATAACTGATCTCACACAAGTAGTAGCAGAAACCTCAGGGACAGCTGTGTTTTTCCAGGGACATCTTAGCCGTAGGCTTCTGTAAATCAGGGATTCACAGTTGGGCATTGCTGATTTATGCACAATTTGCTGGGGAAGGTGTCTAGGCCTCTGTCTGTTCCCAAAGTGGTCTTCGCTGTCCAGAATCAGAATTCTGCGCTCCAGTGTCATGGAGCATATCAAGGACTTTGAAAAGTAATGGTAACTGAGTGACAGGGTGCACTGTCATGGGTGGGTGGACTCTGGGCGGCTGGATCCTATCTGGATGTCCCTCCCTGCCCGTTCACAGTTTCCGAGTGGGGGAGGGGAGAGCTGTGGCAGCTGTTTATCTCAGAGTTGTATAGATAGAGGTTGGCAGCGGCTTGAAGTTTCACTACAGAGTTTAGTACTTATTTATATACCGACTTCCACCGTCTTCTGGTTTCCCTATAAGCTCCTCTGTTTTCCCCATTCATTTTAAGCTTTTTAAAATGTGTCTGCATGGGTGCTCTATCTCAGCAAACGGCATGTCAGGGATGGTCTTAAAAGCTCTGTGACTTTGGTTCTCTCTGTAGCCAAAGATAGAAATAATTTGGGGATGATTTGTTTTGTAGAATTTGTTTTGCATTTGCCCCTTTCATTAGTGTATGTAATTGATTTCAACTGTTTTTTGACAATTAACTTAATAAAGAAGGTCGTTCTGCAGACACTAGTAGAGAGCCTGCCTGGTTTTCATGCAGGCTTTTACCAGTTTTTAACTGTGTGACTTTGGGCAAGTGACACACACTCCCCGAACCTGTGATTCCCCTTCTCTAAAAGGTTAGTAATGTCACCTCATAGTAATGTCAACATTTGAAACCGTTGGGGCCCAAGGCCAAAGCTCTGAATGTCATCTATCGTTTCAGAAGTCTAACCAAGGGGTGCCTGCCTGGGTGGCTCAGTCAGTCGGTTAGGCGTCCGACTCTAGGTTTTGGCTCAGGTCATGATCTCGTGGTTTTGTGAGTTCAAGCCCCATGTCGGGCCCTGGGCTGGCAGCATGGAACCTGCTTCAGATCGTCTCTCCCTGTGTCTCTGCTCCTCCCCAACTCATGCTCTCTCTCTCTCAAAATAAATAAATAAATAAATAAATAAATAAATAAATAAATAAATAAATGAAATAAATAAAAAGAAATCTAATCAGATACATTAATGTTTATGTGTCAAACTCACTGGAATAGAGGTCATAAATAGCCTCACATTAGATCAGAATAGGTGTGGCCACCAATGCCCTTCTCAGATTTGGTTTTGTTATGAAATGAATTATAAACATTTTTGTCATCAGGGCCTTTTGGATTTTGCGTGGTGGATACAACAGGGTCAGCTTGTGGTTTTCATCGCCAGTCATGCTTTGTGGATGGGGCCAGAGAAGGTTGAGAAGGTGGAGAACCATGGAGAACCATTGGCTGCAGCTCATAATTTTTCAGCAGAGCAGACTGAGGTCCACAGAGGGAAAGTGACTTGTTCAGATTACAGAGGTAACCAGTGGCAAAGCTGAATGAAGAAAAGCCCTTTTAGGGAAATGTACGTCTATTGATCTTAGTAATCTAGACCAAAAATAGACTGCTCTTGGGCACCGTGATTTGAATCTTCACTAAAAACAAAATGGGGTGTGTGTGTTTAAAAGTGATTTTCCAACCAGGCGATCTACATACTGGCCAGTGCCTTTTCCATCACTGAACTGTCAGGTCACCTGCTGGGAAACCCTAGATTCTGAGAATGTGTACCTTTTCCTGATAAAAGGGGACGGATAGCTATCAGAACCATCAACATGTCCCTTGGTTGGAGCAAAGCTGCTTGGGAGAGGTCACAAGGACCTCCTTATCTGCAGTCTCTGGTTATTAGCTTTGTCTTCCCCATTGTTAAGCAACCTCGAGCTATGCCCACTGGGTTTGAGGAATGCCATTTCCATGCTATTCCTTCTCAGCTCCTCTGACGACTGAGGTCAGCTGGAAATACAAGTATTATTTGGAAACAAGCTAAAAAGGTGCTTTTAATTTGGGGGGTTGACTTGGAGCCATTCCTCAGACTTCTTCCTCATTCCTTAACATCTGTAGGCTTTTTTAATCACGTCCTCTTTTGTGACCTTCTTAATGGGATGTTGGCAATTCACAGTACGTAGTGGGCCCTCAAAATGCAGCGAATAAACCAAACCTGGCCAGGTTGTAGGAAAAACCCAAAGGATTTTGATAAACACTGGCTTTCGTTAAACATTTTTACTTGTGATGTTGCGGAAGGGAATCACGTTCATCATTGCAAGTCAAGAACTCCCTGCTTCAGTGGTCTTGCTGTGTGCAGGACGAACTTGACATGAGGCAATGGGCTTATTTATAAAGAGGCTGAGTGGACCTGGATTGTGGCCTGGGTCAGATTTTGGAGTAGGGGGAGAAGTCAAGAGATGGGGACAAAAATTAATTTTGTATTTGTTCATTAGTGCCAGGCATTTTCAAAACCTGTCCAACTTCCTGATGTGATAATTGGAAATCACAGTTTTGAAGTCTGGGGAGTCTTTACTGTAAGTTGTGAAACATGAGAACAAACCACCATTTAGCATTTTAACAGGGATGTAGCTAAATTATAAAATATGATTGAAAGAGAACTGATTAAAATATACCTTAAACAGGCATTTATAGGTGGATGGTGCGCAGTCACATATAGGCACAGTTTACATATGCAGAGACCCAGGCTTCCAGAAGGTAAGAGGAAACAATATAAAGGCAGGCAGAATCCAGACTGACTGGTTTGAATTGAGGCACTGCCACCAAGTAGTGTGACCCTGGGAAGGTTGTTGTACCTTTCTGTGCCTCCTTTCCACCTCTGTCATGCGGGGATAGACCTCTAACTACGCCCTAGGTTTATTGTGAAGATTTAATGCTTAGCTTAGTGCTGGCTCATAAATGCTCCATAAGCGTGGTAGTTATTGTTGTTAGTGGTAACAGAGAAGCCAACTACTCTGAGCCACATTTCCATGTCTTCTGGAACACCATCTCCCCCAAAACAGTTCCCTTCCTTACCATGGCTCTGTATGCTTTCCGTTCAGACTCTGATCGCTGGTCCCTTGTTATACTGGGCTTTCCAGCTTGTGTGGACCCCTCCATGCAGGATAGCCCAGCTGGAGATTTGGGGTGCGGTGCCCTCTCAGCTGTGCCCTGAATGTCTGCGCACAGCCCTCTCCTGTTCCTGTTCCTCTCCTGTTCCCTCAATCTCTCCGCCACGCCTCCCTGTCTCCACGGGTTGCTCTTCTGACCTGCTGTCCCCCAGATCTCAATAGATGTCATCTCTACCTATTTATTGTGAGAGAAAATGGAGGATATCATGCACCCTGTTCTGCTGCCTTCCTTCAGCCCACTACTGAGGTCTCTAACTTACAGAACCCCCCTGATTCGGGAAGAAGTGTTTTTGTTTTTCCTATTCCAGTGTTTAATCTGTCTTCCTATTGAAATCTCCTGAAGGCCATCACTCCTTATTCCCCCTCAGTCTCTCCCTTATGCTCCTTTTGTATGTAAAGACATCGGTTTCAGCCACTTAAAAGCAAAACAAAACTCCAAATAGAAATTTCTTCCTTTTACCCTGAAGGTAAACTACCCTACCCTTTTTGTGTTTCTGCTGGGTTTTAGGAGTAAACTGAGCTCAGTCCCTGTTCTTCAACCCAGGGAATCTAGTCTTATCTTCTGGTCTACTGAAAAACTGTGCTGTCCAAGGCCACGAAGATCTATTTTCCTTCCTTAATTTTTCATTGTATGTATGTATTTATTTATTTTGGGATTTTGAAGTTTACTTCAAGAAACTACAGAAAAACAGGAAGTAAAGTACAGGGAGAAAGCTTAAAAAATTCCCAGCAGCTTCTTAAATTAGAAACTAATGGTTTCCCATGAGTCCTTAGGAACTTCTATGTTGCCTGACTTTTCTGAGTTTTTCTCAATTCTTTTTCTAAAGAGTCTTCTCAGGTTGTTTGTTTCTTGCTTCTTTTTTTTAAGATTGTATTACGAACATTTAACATGAGATTAGGCCTCTTCACAAAATTTTAAGGGCATGGTACAGTATTGTTAACAGCAGCCACAATGCTGAGCGCAGGGACGGAAACATTATACCCGTTGAATAGCAGCTACCCGTTTTTTCTCCTCCCCCCACTCCTGGCAGCCACCATTCTACTCTCTGTTTCTATAAATTTGACTATTTTAGATCGCTTGTAAAGCAGAATTACGCAGTATTTGTCCTTCTGTGACTGGCTTTTTTCACTTGGCATAATGTCCTCTGGTCCATTTATACTGTCACCCAGGATAGGATTTCCTTCTTTTTTAAGGCTGACTGGGATTTGATTGTATAT
>NC_043700.1:164341696-164376042 GCF_006229205.1 Suricata suricatta
TACCTCTCTCTCCACGTGTTCAAAACTGAACTCGTGATAGTGTCCTCTCCATGCCAAGTATATTAGTTTGCTTGGGCTGCTGTCACAAAGTACCACAAACTGGGTGGCTTAAAAAAGAGAAGTCTATTATCTCACAGTTCTGGAGGCTAGAATTCCAAGATCAAGATCGGCAGGGCTGCGTCCTTCTCAGGACTGTGAAGAAAAATCTATTTCTCGCCTCTCTCCTAGCTTCTGGTAGTTTGCTGGAAGCCTTTGGCCTTTAGAAGCATCACCCTGTCTGCCTCCACATTTCTCCTTTGATAAGGACAGCAGTCATGTGGGTTTTGAGCTCACTCTAATGACCTCATTTTAATTTAATTACCTTTGTAAAGAGGTATTTGAGGCACTTCAGCATTTGAATTGGGAGGAAGGTTAAGTTTAATACACTACACCAAGGAAGCTTCCTTTTTTTTTTTAAAGTTATTTCCCATCTTGATGAAAGGCATCGATGTCCACCATGTTATCAAGCAGAAACTTGGGCATCATCCTTAACAAATCACTTGCCCTTATATGACCTTGGGATTCAGAGTTTGTAGAACTTGGAGGCAAAATTTCAGAAGAACCTTCATAACATCCAACAGTTTTCCAGAGGGGTCTGTGAGTCCCAAATGGCTGACTACCTCTGCTTTGTATCTTTTTAAAAATTGTTTTTAGTGTTTTATTTATTTTTGAGAGAGAGAGACAGAGAGACAGAGAGAGAGACAGAGAGAGAGACAGTGTGAGCAGGGGATGGTCAGAGAAAGAGGGAGACACAGAATCTGAAGACAGGTTTCAGGCTCTGAGCTAGCTGTCAGCATAGAACCTGACGCAGGGCTCGAACCACAAACTGCGAGATCATGACCTGAGCCGAAGCCAGGCACTCAACCGACTGAGCCACCCAGGTGCCCCTCTTTTTTTTTTTTTAAGGTGTCTACCACCTTGGTATAAAAGTAATCCATACATATGAATTTTAGAAAGTTACAGATAAGTATAAAAATAAAATTTAAAATTATTCTTTTATTCATTTACTTGGAATCACTTAATATTTTGGTCATTGCTTTGTACATTTTATGCCTTCATGCATTTAAAAAAAAAACTAGTTGGACCAAACTGTATGTAAGATGTTGAATCAGGTTTTTTATATTCAACACTGTATCTTAAGTGTTTTCTCATGTCTTCACGAAATCTTTATAGTTTTAAATGATGCATATTATTTCATCAAGTAGGTGATAATGATTGACTTTGATATAGTCTTACCATTCCATTGTCAAAATTCAGATTGTTGCCATTTTTTGTCTTATAAATAATGCTGCAACCATTTTTGCTATGAATTTGGATTCAAATAAATTATTTATAATTCAGATACGATTCGGCTGAAAGAGAAAGAAAGAGATGAAAGAGAAAGATGGCCAATGTCTCTAAACAAATTTTTAGTGTAAATTGAAGGAAAACTAAATTTACCTAAGTTAACAATTTTTTAAAGCATTTTAAAAGTTATTTTTGAATTGCTGTGGTAGGTCACAGTAGATTCTCAAGTCAACTGCTTTTTAGAGGTTCTTTGTAGTCTGTAACAGGACTGAAATGGAATAGCCTCTTAAATTTTTTAAATTTTATTTATTTACTTCTGAGAGAGAGAGAGAGCACAAGTAGTAGAGGGACAGAGAGAGAGAAAGAGAGACAGAGACACAGAATCTGAAGCAGGCTCCAGGCTCTGAGCTGTCAGCAGCGAGCCCAATGAGGGGATCAAACTCACAAACTGTGAGATCATGACCTGAGCCAAATTCGGACCCTTAACCGACAGAGCCATCCAGGGGCCCCAAGAATGTTTTTTATCTGACCTGTCCAGTATGGTAGCAGTTAGCCCATGTGACTACTGAATGCTTGGAATGTGATTAATGCTACTGAGGAACTGGATTTTTAATTTTATCTAACAGTTATTTAAATTTAAAATGTTTATTTTTGAGAGTGAGAGGAAGAGCACGCATGTGAGTGAGGGAGGGGCAAAGAAAGAGGGGGAGAGGGTATCCCAAGCAGGCTCCATGCTGTCAAATGCAGTGCTCAACGCGGGGCTCCATCTCACAACCCACGGATCATGACCTCAGCGGAAATCAAGAGTCAGATGCTTAGCCAACTGAGCCACCCACGTGACCCTTAACTGACTTAAATTTAAGTAGCTACTTGTGGCTAATGGCTACCACATTGGATAGTACAGGTCTATCAAGGTGCTGACCAAACATTTTTACAATGTGTACCTTTTCCTAAACACTCTTCTAAGTGCTTTACATGTTAATATATTTAGTCCTTATGATGACTCCATGAGGTAGTCTTCAGTTACTTTTTGGTGTATAACTAATTACCTCAAAGCTTCGTGGCTCAAAACAACAGTCAGTCACTTGTTTTGCTTAAGAATCTGTAACTTGTCAGGATTCAGAAACAGCTCTTGCTTGTTCCATGCATCGTTAGCTGGGGCTCTAGGATCTACTTCTAAGGTGCTGTTACATAGTTGGCAAGTTGATGACTATTATTGGGTTCTTTCCTCAGGGAAACTTGGGTTTCTGCATAGCATGGTGATTAGGTTCCAAAAGCAAGTGCCCCAAGAGCTCAGAAGTGGAAGCTGTTGGTTTCTTAGGGTCTGGGGCTTAGAAACTGACAGAGTGTCACTCCAGCATATTCTATCGGTCAGGCACAGCTCAGAGTATATTTGGGAGGAGATACAGACTTCTCGGTTGGAGCAATATCAAAGAATTTGGGGCCATGTTTTAAAAGCATCATAGAAAGATACAGTCATTTTGATTTTGTTTCATGAGGCAACTGAACACAAAGCAATGAAATAACTTGCCCAAGGTGACATGCCTAATAGGTGGCCAAGCTGTGATTTATGTCACGCATTCTGACTTTGCAACCCCAGTGCTATATTGCCTCTCTCTGTAATTCATGTTTCACTAATTTAGATTCATATCTTCTTCAGTGTTTCCCTGGTATGGTAATTACGAGATGAAGTGACTGATCCTTGTTTGTAAATCACAGACTCTAAATACATAGTATTTGCAAGGGTTTGCTGCATGCCCAATTGATGATGAAGACACATTCTCCACCATCTGATTTAGGAGGAGCTGTTGGCTCCAATGCTGAGCCCCTCCGCTTTAGTCCGTATACCTCCTGTCCCCCAAAGAAAGTTGGTTATCACCTCCAGATTGAAACAGACCAAGTTTCTGAGTAAGACTCTCTGTGTTAGCATGTTGCCTGCTTCACCTATTCCTGTTATGTGACATATGTGTTATTAAAAAGGAATTAATAGGGACGCCTACGTGGCTTAGTTGGTAAAGCGTCTGACTCTTGATATCTGCTCAGGTCATGATCTCCCAGTTTGAGCCCCATGTCCGGCTTTGTGCTGACAGCATGGAACCTGCTTGGAATTCTGTGTCCTTCTCTCTATACCTCTTTCCTGCTTTCTCTCTCTCTCAAAATAAGTAAATAAACTTAAAAAATGAATTATTAAATAAGACTTATTTAGAATTGTAAAAGGAGTTAAATGTTTCTAGTTTTTACTGAAAGGCTGGTAGTTAAATCCTAATTTAGAGGATATATTTGCACATGTTTAGGGAAGTGTGTGTGTGTGTGTGTGTGTGTGTGTGTGTGTGTACTTCTATTTATTTGTTCATTCATTTATTATACTGAGTCCTGGAAGATAAATCATAAAAAAATATAGGCTGTCCCCAATTCTCGAGATTGTCTGATACAATAATGAATGCAGCCTTTTATAAATCTAGGAAACCAACAATTTCCTTTCGTGTTCAAAGGTAATAGATATTTCCACATGAAAGATTGATAGCCCTTTGTATGGCCTCTGGTTTGCAAATTGGGCTTCTGTTTGCTGTAGTGATAAAATGTGGTTATTTCACACCTGGTATTTGTCCCATGCAATCATTGCCACACAGATTCTTTTTTTAATCAAAATACTCTTTGAGAGAGCTTATGATTAAGTGTATTTAGTTTTTCAATTTCTTTCTTTCTTTTTTTTTTTTTTAAGGGAGAGAGAGAGAGAGAGAGAGAATCCCAAGCAGGCCCCACACTGTCAGGGCAGAACCTGATGCAAGGCTCAAACCACAAGATCATGACCTGAGCGGAAACCAAGAGTTGGATGCTTAACCAACCGAGCCACCCAGGCGTCCTCCTGTTTCTGGGTTTCTTCTGCAGCACTCTGAATCTCCCTGATGTAGCGAACATCATTTTAGCACTTCAGAATCTGAATATTCCGAATAATGACACTCCTTTCAATCAAATCTCACGTTTTGCTTTACTCCTCATCCTATGTGACCCTCTCCTTCATTTCATAGTTTCTTCTCATTTTGTGTCCATGAGCTGGTGCTTTGCTGGTTTTCTGCAGAATCGGCTCTTTCTCTGTTATCTTCACTGGCCATGTCTCAGCACTGCACCGCTCTCTGCCCCTCACTCTTCTTCATGGAGGAGACCCAGATCCCCATGTGCAGGGACTCTTGGGAGCCTACGCATGGCATCCCCGCAGGTCTGGATGTGTGGCACCTCTGGTAATAAGTCCATGTGATACTTGGACATGTCCACAACCGGAGTTCTCCTTTTCTCCAAAAGATGCCTCCTTCCCCGCTGCTCTATTTTTTGTCATAAAACAGGTCCCCACTGTTATTTTTTTCTTCTGTTTACCTGTGTATATACCTTCCACAGCATTTCTCTCAATCTGTGACCTGCCTGTGTGTTTTGATTAGGGACTCATTCTGATGCTCCTCCACATGCTCTGAGATGTTAATGGCCAACTCATGTTATCATTATACCCAGTTCCCAGCCTTGTGCTTTTCACATAATAGGCACACAATAGATTTTAATTCGGATACATGAATGAACAAACAAATACACATGCTACCATTTTTATGTTTGTGTCCCTGGGCCAAAATTGTGATGCCATCTTGGATTTTTCCCTTTTTCATATTCTAGGTCTGTCAGCTCACTAAACTGTTATAAAACATAAGCTCCATGAGGACAAGGATCTTTGTTTTACTCAGTGATATAGCTCAAGAGCCTAGAATGGAACCTGCTGTGCAGCGGAGCATTTGTTATGTGGTCAAAATGGTTCTACATGTTTCACATGTATAATTTATTTCACCTCATAACACCCCTAAAAGGGTGGGAGGCTTCTATTAGTATGCCTGAATCACAAGAAACCGAGGCATGGAGATGCTAAGTTATAGCCCAGTGTCACAGCTGCTAGGTGGTAGAGCCAGGACTTGAACCCAAGGGTCCTGAGTCCATGCCCTTCACCACTAAGCACCCTGCTGTAATGCCACCGACCGACAACGTGTTTGCTTTGTGCTTGATCCATCACCAGAACTCTGTGCACACTTTCTGCACCGTGTGGGCACTGCTGCAGATGAAGGAGCAGAGGCTGGATTGGGAGGTTTTCAAGGAAATGCTCTAGGGCAGGACCTAGTTTATTAGGAGTAGGGACAGGAAGGGGACTCCGACTTTGAGCCAAGCCTGGCCTTCAGCCTGCGTTCTGTACTACCCGCCTGTCTCCGCATGGCCCACGGTTTGGGCAGCAGACTCAGATTTAATGTGAGCATTCCCCAGGGTTGCCAGGTTTTCCTCGCCTCCGACAGACGTCTGATGCGGCCGTATGTGTCTTTCTGTAGACAACGGGGGCAGCCGCACGTTGCACTCCAAAACAGAGACGACGCCGTCGCCCACTGACAGTGCCGGGAACGGACACCCGGAATATATCGCGTATGCGCTTGTCCCTGTGTTCTTCATCATGGGCCTCTTTGGCGTCCTCATCTGCCACTTGCTGAAGAAGAAAGGCTATCGTTGTACAACAGAAGCCGAGCAGGACGCGGAAGAAGAAAAGGTCGAAAAGATAGGTAAATGCCTGGCTTCTCTTTATGGAGATGTCGATAGGGGTATGTGGTTTTTTTTTTTTTTAAAGATTTTATTTTATTTTATTGAATTATTAAACAAATTTTTTTAATGTTTATTTATTTTTGAGAGAGAGAGACAGAGACACCAAGCAGGGGAGGGGCAAAGAGAGAGAGGGAGACAGAATTCGAAGCAGGCTCCAGGTTCTGAGCTGTCAGCAGAGAGCCTGACGTGGGGCTTGAGCCCATGAGCTATGACATCATGACCTGAGCTGAAGTCGGACGCTTAACTGACTGAGCCACCCAGGCGCCCCTTAAGATTTTATTTTTAAGTAGTAACCTCTACATCTAGCATGGGGCTCGAACTCACAACTCTGAGATCAGGAGTCACATGCTGTAGTGACTGAGCCAGCCAGGTGCCCCAAGTGGAGGCAGTTTTTAAACAAGTAACCAGTCATATATTTTCCATCTCTACGAGGCAAAATGACCCATCTTCCCAGCAGGTGGTATGGTGGACGGTCCGTGTAGATTTCATAGTAACCCTACCTGGAGCTTGAAACCTGCCTTTTTTCTTTATTAAATACCCACCAGCTCATTCCTTGTGGCCTTGGGCAAGTTACATATGCTCCAAATCTCTACTATGTATAATTTAAGTAGAATTTAATCTTAGTTAATTTCATGCCAATTTAATTTAATTTAAATGGGGACAGTGATCTCCATCTTATAGGATTATTGTGGAATTTAGAGAGATGATATGTTTGGTGTTTGTCACATAAGGCCACTCAGTAAATATTAATTCTTACTATTATTAAAAGAGGTTCTAATAAGGATAATGCGAAATGTAAAGAGCTTTCACCACTTTTATGGTATTACTTTTGCTGGGACGGTTCTATGTTAAATCTGTGTGATTGGAATTTATATTATTAAGTAAATAATTGTGTCAACAGTGCAATAAAAGTATGGCAAGAAATGGTGCCTGAGATTAACTTGAGGAAGTCTTACCTTTTCCTCTTAACGTGGAGTGTTAGGCAGTGTTCAGAAAAACCCAGAAGAATGACATCTTGTTTTTCCATAGTTGTTCTTTTCAACCATTTTTTAGGGACGTTTCCAGACTTGGACTTGTGAAGTAGTAGCTAACCTTCCTTATCCCTTTCAGCTCCTCAAAGGTCAGTTTTTGCAGAAGGGGACATTTGGAGTAGGTCACCTTACGAGAGAGTCCAAAGGGCAGAGTTGGGGAGCTTCCTGCTGGTTCCCCCTCCCCCCCACTGACCTTTGAGGCGGAGAGAGAACCCGGTTGCAGGATGAGTCATGTGGAGCTTATGAGCAAACCATAGCTGAGTGTTTGTCAACAGAAAGCAGTCCTCCTCCTCCCCTCCTTCGCTGCCAGGGCTGGCTTGGCTGGTCAGCATTTGCACTGTCCAACCAGACGTGTGTTTTCACAGAGGAGGAAGCTGACTGTGGATGGCGAAAACACATCCCCAGGTACACGCGTAGGACATTGCACACCTTGTGAACCCAGATGGCATCTTTCAGCCCTCCTTTTTCCTTCCTCCCTGAAATTACATGGTTTCAGAGTGGAGGTTTGATTTTTCTCCAAAGACTGTCACATATACAGAGTCTCATAAAGTAAACTGTTTGGTCAAATAACCACGGCTGAAATTGAGGTCGTTTGCAAGTGTATTTAAAAGAAAGGAGAGACTTACAAACACGGACAAATATGGATGAATAATTGCCCAATTTATAAAGGAAACTCATACTCTAAATTTACGTAGTACATCTGCAGTTAAAGTAAAATCCAAGGAGGGGCACCTGGGTGGCTCGGTCTATTAAGTGTCAGACTCCTGATATTGGCTCAGGTCTTGATCTGCAGTTGTGAAACTGGGCCCCGCGCTGAGCCTGGAGCCTGCTTCGGATTCTGTGTCTCCCTTTCTTCTCTCTGTCCCTCCCTAACTTGCTTGCATGCACTTTCTCTTTCTTAAAATAAATTAATAAACTTGAAAAAATCCTAAGATAATTTTTTCTTTTAATTAACTGTCTTTTCCCCATTTCCCCTAAGGGTTTAAGGAAATAGGAGAGAGAAATATGGTACTAATGACTGATATGGATGCATGAAAGTGAGTGGGCGTTTGGACTTGAGAAGAGGTTGATGGATGATTCTGGTACTTGTTCTGCCTGTTATATTTGCCAGGGAAGTCATGTGGGTGGTGCATCAGGCAGTTTGGGGCTGAAGGAAGAAAGCCTAGACCCTTAGTACCACGGCACGCACTTTCTGGAGACTGTTCAGTGAAGTCTCAGGGACTCTGCAGGTGACCAGTGGTAACCCATTCTCCCCGCCCCTTCTCTTTCAGAGTTGAACGACAGTGTGAATGAAAACAGTGACACCGTTGGGCAGATTGTTCACTACATCATGAAAAATGAAGGTATGGATGTTTTAATGTTCCAGAACAATTCAATACTCATATGCTTTATTGAAAACTTGCTTCGAAGAGTCAGAATTTGTATGAACGCTCCTCTTAATATTTCTGGGCATTGGCAGCACCTTTTACTTAAGCTCATTAATCCATTAAGCTTCCAGATTATCTGACCGTGAGAATTTCACATAAGTGTGTTTTCAAAGACTCAGTGGGTATGAGCAGTGCATCAAGCCAGCCAGCGCTGGAGGTTCACCTTCAAATCTTGGCCTCATTTTGATTTGAGGAAAGTCACTTTACCTCATGGGGTCTCCATTTCCTCCTCTTTTTAAAAGGAGGATAATAAATAATATTTACATGGTAATATTGCTATGACATCCTGCACATAAAATGCTTATTAGGATCATAGGCGCTCAAATGTCGGTTCCCTTTTTTTTTTTTAATGCTTATTTATTCTTGAGAGAGAGAGATACAGAGCATGAGCAGGGAAGGGCAGAGAGAGAGAGGGAGACACGGAATCCGAAGCTGGTTCCAGGCTCTGAACTGTCAGCAGAGAGCCCGACGTGGGGCTCAAACTCAAGAACTGCTAGATCATGAGATGAGCCAAAGCCCAACACTTAACCAAACTGAGCCACTCAGGCTCCCCTATATATATTTTTTTAAACTAAAAAGTTATTGTTAAATATACAGTTCAGTGGTATTAATGTTTAAGCGTCTCATGCTCTACCGACTGAGCTAGCCAGGCAGTTTGGTATTAATGTTTAAATGTCCAATGTTTAAAGAGTTTCATCTTTGTGGACGTAAGTACTTTTTTTCCCTCGGAAATGTGTTCTTAACTCCTATCTTCTGAAATGGAGGATGAATTGAATCTTGATCAGATAAATTAGGGTTCTTGTTCCGAACACTGGTTGTTATTTCTGAAGGATACCATACAGGGGTGTGCAGGGTGAGGCTCTCAGTAACTTTTGGGGTGTGTGGAACTACATGACCACATCTCAAAAAGCTGAATCCTCATGAGAATTGAAAAGAAAACCGTCCCCCTGGGCTCTGTCTTGGCTCCAGTCACAGCTGGCTGTTGCAGGGTGCCCTGAGTCATTCGTCCTGAAGGTGAAAGGTGAAATGTCTGTCCTGCTGAGCAGGTACCTGCTGCTCCGCCTCCCGCCCTTCCCTGGGGGGCCCCCCCGTGACAGCCTCCCTGTCAGGGAGAGCCCAGGCCCAGCCCCGGGTGTCAGTCTGTCTTTTGACTTAGAGAAGCAGCAGTGTCAACTGGTTCAGCCTCATTTTCATGATTCTTTACGTGTGCTTTTCGTATGTGATCTCATTTAATCCTCACAATATCCTTCTAAAGCTGGTATTGTTTGGTTTTTTTTAATGTTTATTTGAGAGAGAGAATGAGCATGAGTGGGGGAGGCACAGAGAGAGAAAGAGAGAATCCCAAGCAGACCCTGCCCTGTTAGTGCAGAGCCCAACGTGGGGCTGGATCCTACTACCATGAGATCATGGCCTGAGCCAAAATTAAGTCAGATGCTTAACCTGCTGAGCCACCCAGCCGCCTCTAACAACGGTGTTGTCGTACCCGTTTTACGGGGGCAGAAATGAAGGCTTCATGTAGTCGAGCTCACGTGGTCAGTGAACAGCCCAGCCTCACTGGGTCTCTTTCAACTACACAGCATTACCTCTCCTCTCTTATGATTAATTTGTGGCTTTCAGTTTCTACAGGATATAAAACCAGGTGATCAATCTTATTAGAATGGTGTTTAAAATAAGAACAAAAATGACCTTAACACTTGGATTTTGATCTCTGGCTTCCAGAGACCTTCCTTCAGGGAATGGTATTTGGTGATGCTATTCTTGATTACTTAATGGTACACATTTCTTTTACATAAGAAATGGTTTTCAGTTTGCATGAGAAATCCACAAATGTGTTCTTGGCATGGGCGCTTCAGCCATATGGAGGTTCACACAGTGAGGCACGGAGTGCCTTGTGCATTGGAAACTGCCTCACATGGCTTTGGGGATCTCGGGGGCCTTTGGGACTGGGGCTTCTAAGAGCTGGGCAGCTGCTGAATTTATGAGTGTGGGATGTGGTGGGACTGACTGTTGAATCAGGAATAACTAAATGGAAAACTTTGCAGGGGGCGAACTTCTTACGTGCAACTTCCTAGTATGCACTGTGTTGGCCATATGCCAGGCCTGTTTGAAGGGCTTTCTAGGGACTGACCACCTTACGATTCAGATACTTCATTCCCATTTTACAGTGGAGACACTGAGAGGTCCACTGTGCTTAGCTAATTTGCCAACATCACGCTGGCCAGTGGCAGAGCTGAGATTTGAACCATAGCATCTGACCCCAGAGTCTGTACTTAACCACTTACTGTTACTGTCTCTTTCCTGGTAGCAGGAAGGAGGGATGGGAGGTGCGTTCCTTTCAAAGAGAGAAAGTGTACAGCTGGAGTAGTTCATAAAACTCCTTAAGCAGTAAGTCACTAAATTCTCAAACCTACCTTTTGGAGGTTGGCCCTTGTACCATCCCATTTTGTGGATGAGGAAGCAGGCCCTGCGCTCAGCAGGACGCTGTGAGCAGTGGCGCTCTGCTTCGTTAAAGCCGTGGAGGAGTGTCTGACCTTCGGGAACAGGCCTGCTGTGTATAATCCTAAAGCCCACGCTCATGGGCAAATAGGTCTGTCCTTTTCTTTTTTAATGATGTCCTTCTCCTTTTGGGAGCAAGCCTTTTTGTGTCCTCTGTGTCAATTACCAGTAAGTACATGAAAGTAACACCTAAGGTATGCTTTCCTTCTCTCTCCTCTGCTCCCAGTTCTTTCCGTCTCCCCCTTCCGTGCCATCATTTGTCTCCCTGTGAGTTCTCCAGTGACCTGTGAGGATGAGTGGTGCCTCTGATCCTTTGTGTGGCCCTTGGGTCTCCTCAGCCATCAGGAGACATCTGACCTCACTGGATGTCCCTTTTCCAGACATGGCCCTCTCTACCTTCCTTCTAGCCTGTGTGTCCAGACTACAGCTAGGGAATTAGATCCATACGGGATCGATCCTCTATAGAACAAATGCATTTTTTAATCTTTTGTCTATGTCCTTAGACAGAGACTTAGTCTCTGGACTTAGTGTCAATTTAGATCTGCCTGTTGATGTTAATTTAATTTTCCATTTCTTTAATTGTAAGCACACCATAGCATAACTTTTCCTTTAAAATTGAAAAAAAAAAAAGGAATACAATTAAGTACAACCCATCCATTACCATTTGCCATGTATTTAGGTTTTCTTTGCCTGTATTTACATATTTTAAAACATTTGCCATCCTGATTTACGAATAGTCTTCTGCTTAGCATTTTTAATTTGGCTAATGGGGTAGTATTTCACCTGTGCTCATGGTGACATTTTTGTTTATGGTTTAAACATATCATGTCTCGAATGTTGCAAATCAGGTTAGTTTAGATAAATCTCTTGAGGGATACATTTATCAGCTGACCTGCATACTGATTACTGCCCTCCTAATCTCAAGGCTTGGATTAACCACAGTGTGACCCTTAATTTATCTTTCTAAATAGATTGAAGAGTGTGTGGATGGTCATTGGGGTTTTCTTGGGTTCTATGGGACTTTGGGAAACACTTGCACATTTACAGCTCAGCTTCTCTTCCAGGCCCTTAAACTTTCTGATCTGAACAGTGAAGAGTAATGTGATTATTCTCTGGGTGCCCATGATTATTCACACCAGGCAGAGAGATCCTTTTGTGAAATTCTTACCTTGGGGCGCAATTGATATTAAGGAAAGAAGGATTCCATTACAAGTTATCATTACTGAATAGGTCTCCGAAAATTGCTATAATGATTATGCAAATGCCCTGTGAAGCATTTATCTATTAATTGTTTGGATAGAGACTCAGACATTGAAGAATGAGAGGGATAACATGGGATCAAAAGCACCCACCCTAGAGTCCGAGGAACCAGGGTTTGTGGTCAGCTCTGTCACACTAGCTATGTGACTCTGGCCAGTCAGTTATGATCTTCAGGGCCTCAGCCTCCATATCTGTAAAATGCGCAGGATGATTCTGTCTATTCTGGAGCTTTCAGGAGAGTCAAACATGATAAGGTCTCTAAAGCTTTCGGTCAGTGGCTGGTACATGGCAGCCACTCCGATTCAGGCAGTAGCAATAGTGCTGGCCAGAGGGATTTGCCTTGAATGTTTGCAGAAAAGACTGGTAGGGGAGGAAGCAGGGCATTCCTCCTGCCTGATTTTCAATGCTTTATCCTTATGATCAGGCAGAAATTCAGCACAGAAGAGCGGAAGCATGTCATGAAATTAACTACCCTCTAGAACATGGCTCCCGTTCGTGATGGATTTTTCTTGCCCTGTAACTGACCTCTCCTATTCTCTGGAAATCCACGAAGGGAAGTAGAGTTGACGGAATGTTGAGAAGAGCGGGGAGCTTTCACAGCTCGTTGGAGTTAGGAGCAGCAGTCAGGGCGGGGATACATACTAAAAAGAACGTAATCAGATGATCGCTCCTTCATAGTTATTTTACAACCAAATTCAAGCACGTGTTTATGTCGCAATGGTGAGGTTATGTTAGAAAGTTTTCTCACCCCAGGAAACTACATGACCTCACATACTGAACTCCTTGGACAGGGAGGGTGTGGGTGATGTTTACACAAAAACTTGAGTCTACTCTTAAAGAATTCACTCATAGCAAACAATGGGGCTATTTATTAATTTTTCTAAGAGATAAGGGTGAGGTACAGGAACACACAAATACAGAAAAAAGAACACAAGTTTACAAAAGAACAGTTTTAGGAATGATTTTGATATATTTCAGTCATCTTCCTTGATCATTTTCTGACTCCATGTTTCTAAGGAAAGTCATCTTTAAAGGTGATTCATTTTCTCTGACAACTATTTATACTTTTGTTTTTAACAAGCCCATTCTTCTAAGTGAGGCTGTTAGTGCTGTCTTTAGTTTCATACTTTTTTGTTGTCGTTGTTTTTCCTCTTTAATGTTTATAGTCTTGAATTTTAGATGACAGAGAATAACATATTTGTGACCACCCCTAGGAAATTTAAAGTATCTGGCCAGAGTTAAGGTCCTATACGGAGCTGAAGCTGAGCTAAGCAAAATGGCCCATGTGGAAAATTATATCACATCCCTTATTATATGTGGGAGAGCCCCGATAAATCATGCAGACCCCGAGGTGAAGGCTTATATGATTTGGGATTGTGCAAATTGTTAGGATACAGATTTTTTTTAACTGGTTAATTATATTTTTTTAATTTATTTTTTAAAATTCAAATTAGTTACTTAGAGTACAGGTCTCTCTCTTTTTTATATTTTTATTTTTATTGATTAAAAAATTTTTTTTAATTTAATTTTTTAAAAAAATTTTTGAGAGACAGAGAGAGACAGTGCGAGCAGGGGAGGGTCAGAGAGAGAGGGAGACACAGACTCCGAAGACAGGCTACAGGCTCTGAGCTAGCTGTCAGCACAGAGCCCAACGCGGAGCTTGAACCCACGAACCGTGAGATCATGACCTGAGCCGAAGCCAGAAGCTGGATGCTTAACCGACTGAGCCACCCAGGCTCTCTCTTTTTTTAAAAAAAACTTTTTATTTTTATGTTTATTTATTTTTGAGAGAGAGAGAGAGAGAGAGACAGAATGTAAATGAGGAAGAGGCAGAGAGAGAGGGAGACACAGAATCTGAAGCAGGCTCCAGGCTCTGAGCTGTCAGCACAGAGCTCAATGTGGGGCTTGAACTCACAAACCGTGAGATCATGACCTGAACTGACGCCGGATGCCCACCTGACTGGGCCACCCAGGCGCTCCTAGAGTACAGGTCTCTTAAAACATGCATGTCGCTGCCTATTTAGCAAAGGGAGTTGAACGCAGAAGACTAGCAGCATGTAAATTTCCCCGTGGTTTGGGAGCAGGCAAAGAAACGGATGTTTCTGTTTTATACTGGAATGACGTGTCAGGAGCACAGCTCTTAGGGATCTGCTTTGTGTAGACTGTCTGGCACTCACACAAAATTCCAGCATGGTGAGCCATCTGCAGGTGCTGCCATGTCGAGGGGCTGCCTTTCGAAAAACCCTCCCTTCGCTGGGACCCCAGGGCCCTGTGCCCGGAAGGAACTCGGATGTTTTCCCAACAGCTTTTCTTTTCTTTCTTATTTTTCTTCCAACAGCTTTTCTGATGTAATAATTCTATGATTGCTCATGTGATTCATCCCCTTTTAATTCTTTACTTTCTTCTTTTTTTTTTCCCTTAGCAAACGTTGATGTTTTAAAGGCAATGGTAGCAGATAACAGCGTGGGTGACCCCGAAAGGTGAGCGCTTCTCTCCCCTCCATCCCCCCCCCCACTTTAGTGGGACTTTTTTCCCCCCACTTATCTATTAGAGCAGGTTTCCCAGCTTTAGCACTGTTGACATTTGGGCCAGATAATTCTCTGCCGTGGGGAACCGTCCTGTGCACCCCGGGATGTTTATCAGTGTTCCTGGGCTCTGCTCCCTAGATGCTGGTGTCTTCTCCCCCCCCCGCCCCCTGCCTCTGTGTGACAACCTAGAATGTCCCCACACACCATCAGCGTCCACTCGGGAGAACTCAGCCCTGGTGGAGACCTGCAGTGTTGGAGATATGGTGAAGAAGTTAACAGCCTTGGAACTGGGCACCTGGGTTGAGTCTACCCTTAATGACCACCTCTTTGTGGGCAACTTAACTGACCACGCTGAGCTCATGTCCTATCATTTATAAGTGGAGGTGGCCATCGTACCCACTTTCCTGGGTTATTATAAGGAAGATAAGGGGCCTGGCGCATTGAGAGACCTCCATGACTAATGATGATTAAGCAAAAATCAGGCTGGTTTGGTGGTGGAGCATCATAGTCCTTCCTCATTACTTACAGATAACTATATTTCTATGTAATTTTGTATTTCTTTAGCTAGGAGCATTTATTGAATGCCTGCTCAGAGCTGGGCTCAGTGCTGGCGCTGGGCATTCACAGATCGATGGCATGGAGACTTGGTCTAGTGGGGAATGGAGGCGTTGGCATGAGGCCTTACGGGGGCGGGGGGGGGTACGCATGACTGTGCTGTGGGAGAAGCAAGGACTAGATGCTCTGCTAACTCCGTGGGGCCACTGGGAGGTCAGGGAAGGTTCACAGAGATGCTGCCTAGCCAGGCCTTAGACAGGCAGAGACAACAGGTGGGGGCCGCTTGCTTGTAGGTGGATAAAGCCTGGAAGGTTCAGTCCAGGGAGGTCAGAGAATGCGCCGTGGACAGGAGCAAGAAGGGCTGGGACCGAGGGACAGGGCAAGGAGTTTGGAACCTTTTTCCTGCTTACTCTGTGGGTGGTACACCTGGCACATCTTGGATATCTACAGTGTGTTTGTCAACCTGGTGTGTTAGGTTTGCATTTTAACCAGGTAGCTCATGCAGGAAGGTCTGCTTAGGAAGCCCTGGGGGTGTAGTTCACAGAGCTACATAGAGACACACGAGCTGGGACTTCTCCCAGGTTCCAGCCCTGACCGTGCTGTTCGGACCATGTTTGCCTTGGTTATATTTGGGGGCTGCACAGTGCCTGTCATTGGGTTTTATGCACCGCGGGCACTTGTTGAATGTTTGTCGAACGAATTTTGTTAAACTTTGAATTCAGCTTTCTACTATGTGGTATTAATTTGGCATTGTTTTATCTCAGAAAGCTGCTGCTGAGTGTTTGGATTTTAACAACCTAAAAACCATCCCTAAAGAACACCAGAAAACTCCTGGCTGTCGTGATGTTTGAGACTGTCTCCTCAACCACGCACACCATGCAAGTGGCTGGTTCTCAGCAGCAGAAAGGCTGGTTTATGAGATAGCCACGTGCCTCTGGGGATCTAGGACAGGCTCAGGTGTCAGGCTTTGAGGTGACATACTGCCCCACCTGTACCCATCTATACCATGTCCCAGGGCTGTTTCCTGGTCAGGCTTGCCTTGTCCTATTTTAAGTCCTCCTTTCTTAGTGGACCAGAGTCCTGACGTGTCTTTTGAAAGTTGCCAACATCTGACCTATATACTTTCTGCTTTTTTGGACGGTCTGCCTGGGCTTTTTTTTTCCCGGGCTATCAAAGAATGCGGTCTTCCTTGTTGTTCTGATGCATTATAGCATGGTGGTTAAGTTCATGGTTTATAGAATTAGACTTTCCAGATTTGGATCTCAGATCCATCTATTAGCTGCATGTCCTTGGCAAGTTCCTTAACTTCTCATTTTTAAAATGAGGAGGTTCATAATACTAACCTCAGAAGGTTTTGTAAAGATTAACTGAATTAACACATCAAACGCTTAGAATATCGTTAGCTATTTTTGTCACTACTGTCAAGCCCGTCAGCATCTCTGCAGCATCATTTTTGATATCTTGACCCAAAAGCTTTCCTCAATAGTCAGTCTGGATCAAACATTCTATTTTAAGTCATTTGATAATTTGGTGGGAAATTACGTGTTTCCTTCAATGCACACATGTTTTGGGGGGATCTCTTTGTTTAGAGATCTAGACAGACACTCAGCTGTGATTTACACCTGCTACTTGCATGGCACGGGACGAGACTGCCTTAGCTAGTACTTTGTGTAAGTAACCAGTTCTACTGTTTTCCCTTTTCCCACTTTAGCCCTGTGACACCCAGCACTCCTGGGAGCCCGCCCGTGAGCCCTGGGCCCTTGTCGCCAGGAGGCACCCCAGGGAAGCACATCTGTGGCCACCATCTGCACACAGTGGGTGGTGCTGTCGAAAGGGACGTGTGTCATCGATGTAGGCACAAACGGTGGCACTTCATAAGACCCACCAACAAATCCAAACCGAGCCATGCGAGGCGTCAAGGAGAGGTCACTGTCCTCTCTGTTGGCAGGTAAGATCCCCATGGATTTTTTGCATTTGTGTGACATGCTTGCTGTGGTGTGTGGATTTGTGCATGCCTGTTAAATATAGAGAATGATCCCCGAAGCCTGGCTCAGGTCATATCTCTGGACTTTTTAGATGCTTTCTGCTGTGCATCCTATATTTTCTCAACAGCAGAGGAATCCTGAGAGGTGGCTATTGCTAGATTGGATGACAGGTGTATTAATTAAGGTAAAAAAAATTAATTACTTGCTGTATTAGGGTTCTCTGGAGAAACAGGGCTCACAGGATATTTCTAGGAGGAAGTTTAATATAGGAATTGGCTTGCATGATTGTGGAGGCTGAGAGGACCCACAGTCTGCCCTCTGCAAGCTGGAGGCCCGGGAAAGCTGATGGTGATTCAGCCCCATTTCAAAGGCCTGAGAACCAGGAGGCCGACATTCTGGGGCAGGAAGAGAAAAGAACAAAATTCTTCCTTCCTGGGCCTTTTTATTCTATTTAGTCTCTCATGGGGTTTGATGACATGCACCCTCATCAGTGAGGGCTACTTTCTTTACTCAATCTTGGATTCGAGTGCTAGTTAATCTCTTCTGGAAGCGCCCACATGGACACCCCCAGAAATAACATCGTACCAGCTCTTTGGGCATCCGTTGGTGCAGTCAAGCGGACACACAGAATTCACTAGCACACTTGTTCTGATAGGTAAAGCCCAAGTCTCAGCTCAGTGCAGAAGAGAAGGTTATATTTCACCAGTACGGACCACAAGATCAGCGGGTGGCCCCTCAGGCAGCCATCCAGAGGCCCGGGTACTTTCCACCTGTGACTTGCCAGCTTTGCAAGTAGCAGGCAGACGTCCGAGGAAGATTGTTCATGGGAGGTTTGCTGAGCCAGGCCTGGAAGCTGCGTGTTCCATTTTCGCTCCCGTGCTGCTGTCCAGAGCTCGGCGCTCGGCCGTCCCTCGTTGCCAGCTCGTGGGGAGGGGGGACGAGGTGGGGCCGGTCCCCTGCTCTGCAGCGTCGGCCACGTAAGTGCCATGTGGATTCCCGGGGCTGCCTTCTTTGAGGCCACCCTCCCTGTGTCCTGGCTTTCCCAGTCCTCCGGTACCGTTTCCTTGTGAACCACACGGGCTGCGGCGCTCTTGCAGCTCAAGCGGTCAATTGGCCTGACTGCACGGAGGGCGTTTTTGCAGGGGATGCTTTTGCAGTGTCTGCTGTTTTGATATTGAGTCTCGGGCAGCATCCGCCCTGGTAAGGCTACGCGTGGAAAGGCGGTAGAAAGCAATGGTTAAGAGGTTGTGCGCTGGTCAGGAGCGCCCCGGTGACTCAAGTCGGTTAAGCATCTGACTTTCGATTTTGGCTCAGGTCATGATCTCACGTTTTGTGAATTCGAGCCCCGAGTCGGGCTCTGCACTGACAGCACGGGAGCCTGGTCGGGATTCTCTGTCTTCCTCTCTCTCTTCCTTTCTCCCACCTCAAAATAAAGAAATATACTTTAGAAAATAACATAAAATGAAAAGAGTATGTGTGCTGGAGCCAGACTGGGGAAGCAAAAGCTGATAGGACTGTACCCACGCTCCGTCTTTCTCTGTAGGCAAATTTCGGGCAGAGCGGCCTGAACTTGTTGCCTCTACCTTGTTGAGTGCAGGCACCACTGCTTACAAACTCACTCACGTTTCTCTGTGCCTCAGTCTCCCCCTCTATGAAGGGAGGATGACAGTAACCCTCAGCTCACGGGGTTGCTGTGATGATTCAATAAGATGACTTATGTAAGGATCTTCGACCAGTTTGTGGCACTTTTTACTCACTCGGATGTTGGCTCTTATTATTATTTTGATTCGGTTTGGTTTTTATTATGTGTTGCACAAGAAACGAGCAGACTGCAGGGCTGTTGGCCGCTTGCAGAAAAAGAGGACAACCCACGACCGCACTGTTTTATTAAGAAGCAGAGTCATGGGAGCGTGTGAATGTGGAATGTGGTGAGAACCTGTGGCTTGTTTAGACAAAGCGTATGTTGTTTGCTTTAAAAAAAAAAGTCTGCTGAAATTTTCAACTGAGATTCAACATGGCTCTTATAAATGCCCCAAATGCAACCCTCTTTCTTGGATGTGGAATGCTGGGAGCACTGAGTTCTTACAGGCTTCTCGGGTTGTGTGGAAAGGCTCCGGCGTTTCCACCGGGCAGGTCTGTCTTTCCAGCTTTTCTCTGATTCTCTGATTCTTCTCTTACTTCCTCAGAGCCTCCCTCCTCCCTGTGGTTGGTGATCTCGTTTGGACAAAGAAGGAGAATGCATTTTGTTTTAGGTGGTTCTAAGGGAATGTAAAACCAGAACTAGAGAGAAGCTATTATGAAAAACTTGGGGATTTTGATGCATGATAAACTAGGAAAACAGACTGAGTAAATTTCTTTACCTTCTCTTTTAATCTTTTTTCTTTTTAAGCCAGTGGGAATGACTAGTATTTAAAATCTATTTTAGGGGCACTTTAACCTCAGTCTGTTAAGCATCCGACTTCAACTCAGGTCATGGATCTTGAGATTAGTGGGTTCAAGTCCCATGTCAGGCTCTGTGCTGACAGCGCAGCTTGGAGCCTGCTTCAGATTCTGTGTCTCCCTCCCTCTCTGTCCCTCCCCTGCCCATTCTCTCTCTCTCCCTCTGTCTCTCAAAATTAGATAAACATTCAAAAAAATTAAAATATATTTTATTTTTTAATTAACATTTTTTCATGTATATTTATTTATCTTTGAGAAGGAGAGAGAGAGAGAAAGAAAGAGAGAGAGAGAGAGAGAGAGAGAGAGAGAGAGAGAGAGAGAGATCCCAGGCTCCATGCTGTCAGGTGCAGAGCCCAATGCAGGGCTCAATCTCATGAACAGTGAGGTCATGACCTGAGCAGAAATTAAGAGTCTGATGCTAACCAACCTAGCCACCCAGGCACCCCTAAAATATATTTTAATGAAAATGTTTTCTCACTTTCAATAAAAATGACTTAATTAAAAAATTCTTTTAATGTTTATTTATTTTTGAGAGAGACAGACTGCAAGCAGGGGAGGGGCAGAGAGAGGGAGACACAGAATCCGAGGCAGGTTCCAGGCTCTGAGCTGTCGGCACAGAGCCTGACGAGGGTCTCGAACTCACCAACAGTGAAATCATGAGTGAGCCACCCAGGCGCCCCTGATTTATATTTTTTAATAGGAAGCTGTTGTGGCGTCAGGACATGCCTGCTTCCTGATCCATGGGATTTAGATGCCACTGTGCTCCTGACGCCCCAGCGCTCCGAGGCGCGTGTCAGGCACGTCCTCCTCTGCTGGAAGTCCTCGAGGCAACCGCAGGGGCTTGATTCTTATCAAATGTTTAAACACTTTCAGTTTTGCATTTGCTGAACTGGAGAAAGACATGTTTTTTCTAATCCAAGTGTCTTTGATATTTTTCCCAAAATGGACATCTTTCTGCACTTGTTCTTCTGGAAACAATATGTAGTTTTATGAGGGTGGAGGGTCCCCACCACGTTTTTCATGATCTGCAGGTGAAGGCCGAGGTCGGAGGCTCTCTGGGGGCCTCTGAGCTGCAGAGCGCAAGCTCCCTGCCATGAGCGTGGTGACTTCTCTTCAGAGGCGAGGGGAAGGCCAACAGACTCGAGTTCTTAGTAAAAATCTCCTGCTCAACTCCCTTAACTTTTTTCTTAACACCTAATGGAAATTAAGCCAAATTTGCCTTAAAAAAAAGGGGGGGGGTCAAAAACGGAACACACACAGAAACTACCACCAACTGATCCTGATAAAATTCATGGTTGGGCTTCTCCAGCCAAGTGTGCGCAGAGATAAGTCTCTCTGAGGGGTGCGCTGGAGGAAGGCACTTTGGTTACATCAGTCTAACTGCCGACTAGTGGTGCCTTCCTCCGGCCTCTGGGGTTAAAACAGCCGATGGTAAACTTAAGTCCTTCTTAGAAACCACGACCCTGAGGCTGCTTAAAATTCGGGTACCCAAACTTTTTAATGCCTTTTTCATGCTCTGTAAAGTATCCAGCAGAGTGTGTGAGGTGTTGAGTGAAAATCAGCTGGAAAGTTGGCTGGGGATGGGGGCATTTGCTGGGTGGGGTGCCCCTCCCGCTGAACAGGGCTTTTTTCATGGATGTCCCAACTTTTGACTAAGAGCCTTTGGGATCCTCTAGATTAGAAAAAGAAGAAGAAGAAGAAGAAAAGAAAAAGTTTATTCATTTATTTTGAGAGAGAGAGAGAGTGCACATAAGTGGGGGAGAGGCAGAGAGAGAGAGAGAGAGAGAGAGAGAGAGAGAGAGAGAGAAAATCCCAAGCAGGTTCCGCACTGTCAGCACAGAGTTCCACATGGGACTCGAACCGTGACATCATGGCCTGAGCCCATATCCAGAGTTGGATTCTTGACAGACTGAGCACCCCCGCCCTGGCACCCCAGGATCCTCTAGATTTTTTGATTCCCTCTTGATTCTTGTTTCCTGAGAAGCAAAACCCATCAGATGTGCTCTTTGCCCCCTCAGGTTTAGAGTGACCAAAGTGGAACACAAGTCAAACCAGAAGGAGCGGAGAAGTTTGATGTCAGTTGGTGGGACCGACAGCGTCAATGGGGAGGTGCCGGTGACGCCTGTGAAGAGAGAGCGGAGTGACACGGAGTAGCAGGTGAGTTGCAGTTGGGGTGATGTGGGGGGCGGGGCACGGTGGGGAGAAGGTGCTGGGGCCCCCTGGGGCGTGTGGCAGTGTGGGAATGACGGGTAAGGAAGCGAGAACCCATAGGGCCGTAGGGGACGGGATGGGACCACTTGTGTGTTCAGAGCCCCTTGTAAAGGGACCCCAAGCTTGGCTGCGCCCAGGGGCCTGGCCTGCGCGGTGCTGAGAGAGAGGGTCCCCGCAGAAGCAGTTCGGAAGGCGGGCACTGCGGCAAACTGGCACCCCCGGAACGCGGCCGCGGGGCCTGTGCTACCACAGGCAGAGGCACTCACATGTTGCTGGATCTCATGCAAAGAAAGAAAGAAAAAAAAAAGGCAGAAATCTAGACTTTTAAAATGTGAAATCACCACAGGTTTTTAATGTTGGCAGCATATTTGACGTCCTTAAAAAACCCATCAGGCCAAATGAAATATAATTTTGCTGTCATTTCTAGGAAAACTGTGATTTGAAAAAGCCTGGAGCAAGCAAACCTAATGTGTTTTTTTTCCTTTAATTGAGTTGGAAACCGCTGTTCTTTGATGTGCCCCGGTAGGAGTATAACTCCTCCAACCAAGTATTTTGAAGTGATTTAAAAAGCAAAAGTGGATGCTTCTTGGCTGGTCAGTCCTCATTTTGGAAGACAGGGCTCGGAAAAGTATAAAGGCCGGTGATAATTTGGTATTGGTGTAGCTTTCATCTTACTCCTGTCTTTCTGTTCTGGCTTGGGTAGCATTCACCCCTCTCATGTGTCTTATTATGTGTAAGAAGGCGAGTCGGGGGCTCCGGGGTGATCCTGCTCTGGAGGCTCCAATCGAACTGTCAGCCTGGACGTGAAGGCGGAAGAGGTCACACTGGCAAAGGGAGGGTGGGCTGGGGCGTGGGAGGTGGGCTGGCTGGGGCCCGGAAGGTGCAGGACAGAGGCGAGGGGGAGCCTGAGCCCAGGAGTCAAGCAGGGATGTGTCTGGCATGGCCGCGTGCGGGGGACAAGTGGCTTGCAAACAGGGCGTCTCGGGTAATCTGCCCAGGCTCGGAGGGGCTGAGGACATCTGGCAGGGTAGTGCTCCTGAAGGCTCTAAGGTACAGGGGCTCTGAGAGCTTCCGATGCTAGTTCTCGCAGTCTTGCATTCGGGAAAGATCTGGCCCCTTCCCCTGAGTGAAGGAGCTGAGTAGGGCTTTCTTTAACAAAGAGAAACAAGGGTGCCTCGGGGGGCTCAGTCAGTTACGTCTGACTCTTGATTTTGGCTCAGGTCATGATTTCACAGTTTGTGGGGTTGAGTCCTGGGCTGGTGTCTGCACTGACAGTGTGGATCTTCCTTGGGATTCTCTTCCTTCCTCTCTCTCTACCCCTCCCTAGCTGGTTGGTGCATGTGTGCACCCTTTCTGTATCTCGCTCTCTCTCTCTCAAATAAATTTTGAAAATAAAGAAAGAGAAACAGAGCAGAAAAGTCTATTTTTGGCTTCTCAACCAGTTACTGATGCCTTGGGAAGGGAACCAAGAGAGAATTAAGAAAAGGACGAGAGGGGCGCCTGGGTGGCTCAGTTGGTTGAGCGCCCAGCTTCAGCTCAGGTCATGATCTCACAGTTCGTGGGTTCGAGCCCCGCATCAGGCTCTGTGCTGACAGCTCGGAGCCTGGAGCCTGCTTCGGATTCTGTGTCTCCCTCTCTCTCTGACCCTCCCCTGCTCGCGCCGACTCTGTCTCTCAAAAGTAAAAAAAAAAAAAAAAGAAAAAAAAAAAGAAAAGGAAGAGAGTGATGAAGATAGTAAAAGCAGCTGATGTCAATTCAGTCTTCTAGTTTTCTGGGCATTGTACTCATCTATATCTCACATGTCACCATTAGAAACATCTATAAGGGATTGATACTAACTTCCCAGTTTTATAGATGAGAGAACCAATGAGTGGGTAGGGCAAGTTACATGTTAAGGGTCACTTAGTTGAAGGAGGAGCTAATTTGAACCTAGGCTCTGATTATAAGACCAACTATATTCTTCTGCCATCCTAGGCTGCTCAGTAAGGGTCAGCCCTGGACCCATGAATGGAGGGCATTTCCACAGTGATCCAGATCCTGGTGTTCTAATATGGTAGCTGCTAATCACCTGTGGCTTCTTAAATCTAAATTAGTTAAAATTGACAGTTTAGTTTTGCAGCCGTACTAGTCCACTTCTCCTGTTTAGTAGCCGCAGTTGGCTCGCTACGGTCTGCTGCACCGGACGGCGCAGAGACGGGACATTTCCGTCATCCCAGAAAATTTTATTGAACAGAGTAGATGGTACCCTAGGTCTTCGAATTGGAATCCTGAGTGACCTTGGTAAATAAGCGGTAGATCTGATTAAAGTCGTGAGGACTTTGATCCTGAGAAGAGAAGCATCTGGTGATCCAAGTGTAAGGTGAGGAGGTCCCAGCCCGCTCAGCTTCTGCGAAAGCTATGGGCTGTGATGACAATTTGCTTCTGTGTCTGCAGCCTGGCCATGTGTTGAGAGTTGGAGCGGACCATGGGTCCGAGGACACTGCTCTCCCTGAGGCAGAAAGTGCAGCCTGATCCTGTGTCAGGCTCAGTCTGGCAGGTTTGGGCCCTACTGCCTGGAGAGAGAGGCACTTGAGACTTGAGAAGGTTAAAAGAATTAGGATTGTTCACATGGTTTTTTTTTGGCTCAAGTTCTGTCTGTATCTGATTAAGAACTTGATGCGATCATCTCAAGTCCTGACCACATCTGATTTACAATTTGATATTCTCTGCAAAGTGCACAGTCATCCACCAGGATTCTGTAAGAGAACGTTGGACTGGGTCAGAAGACGTGGTCTCACATCCTAGCTTCGCCTCCTGCAAATTGAACTTCCCTCCCACGTAAACCCGCTTTCCATGAATATGACGTAAGGATATTACATTCATTGATTTAAAGCAAGTGCAACAGAGTGCCTGGCATGTCGTTGGCTCTGAGTCGAGGGTCATCATACTGGACTGTGCCGTCCAAAGTCAACGATGAGCTCATGGATGACCTTAGAAAGGGGATGTGGTTTCTGAGCCTTCTATTGTAACTAATTTTGAAATTAAAAATAAAATGTGTTATGGAAATTTTCAAACAAACACAGAAGTGGAGAGAATTTTATTATGAATGCTCACGAGCCATGGTTGTATCTCAAGTATTTACTAGGTACGCGACCTGCTTCGAAAGGCACGTTCCCTGTGCCCACTGATTGAATCCTCACAGCCGCACTAGGTAGGTGCTAGCTAGTGCCCAGTGCTGCCAATGAAAGCATTAAGCACAGAGTTTAAGCAACGTGTTCAGCGTAACCAGCAGGAGGAAGGTGGGGTTCAGAGCCCATCCCAGGCTTCTGCAGTCACAGGCTTGAGACCTGGGTCTGGGGAAAGTGGATCCCGTGGTCAGAGCCTCCTGGGGTTGAGGCTGCTGAGTGGCCATGGCTGATGAGAATGGGTTTTGAAAAAGAAGGGAGAGGAACATTCATTGACATATAAAACACTTATTCATTAAAATTTTTCTTGTTTTAATATTTCTCAGGCCCCCACCCTCACCCAAAGGGTATGTTTGGGGTATTTAACATTACTTGATTTTCCAACTGGAGAAATCCTGACACTTTTTCCATTTGGGCCCCAAATCTCTGGTTCTGGACTGAGTCGGAAGATTTGCCAGAATATAGCTAATAAAGTAAGACAGGAGTGTTATGCATCTTGCCTAGGGTCTAGTATAGTTTTTAAGGTTTTGTTTTTTCCTGAAAAATGCTTTTGTTTACATTTGGATTTTTAGTGTAGAATTGATTTAAATAGTCACATGTAAAGTTGTATATATTCATTGGCTTGGTTTCTTTTTCTTCTTAAAATTAGGGATTGATATTAGAAACTAGACTTAGATCTCTCTCTCTTTGTTCTTCTCTTTTTGAAAAACAAAAATCTGTTGTTTGGCATTTCTTCTTCCCCTTATTCTTCTCCCCCTGTTTCATTGGCCTGAGATCTTTTTTGTAGTTAGATCTAACTTGCTCTCTGCCTGATTTATTTTGGCCATGCGCTTAAAATGGTCTCTTTTTTTTTCCACAGAAAATGTGTTCTGATTTCTTCTTAGAAGAATAAGCTTTTGTTCTTTGAAGTTAAATAAATCAAATTGCTTTCAGTCTCCAAATGCCACTGCCTTGTCTTCATTATCACTGGTCTTTCACTTTTTAAAAATGAAGCTGTCGTAAGCATTTGATATCACACGTTTCTGACGTATGTGTTCCTTTTTGCATCTTATGGTAAGATTTCATTGAAACATCGATTTTGAAAGTGTACAAAACACTATTTTTTATCAAAACAAAAATTCATAACATTACACATGGCTTTTTATTTTGAACTAGTTTATTACTGAAATGGTTCTGTTAATTTTAGTGATTAAAAGCGGAGTTTTATTTTTGTATTATTTTTCAAAAATGTTTATTACTATTTATTTTTGAGAGAGAGAGTCTGAGCACACGTTGGGAAGGGGCAGAGAGAGGGAGACACAGAATTCGAAGCAGGCTTCAGGCTCTGTCAGCGCAGAGGCCAACGTGGGGCTCAAACCCATGAATGGCAAGATCATGTACCTGAGCTGAAGTCGGGTGCTCAACCGACTGAGCCACCCAGGCGCCCCCAAATCTAAGTTTTAAACTGTTTTTAGGCTTGATTTGAACTGTGCTCCTTCTGACCAGTAGTTTTAGGCAAATCGCTTAACCCCACAGTCTTCAGGTTCATCATCTTTATAATGGGGCTGTTGTTGGACTTGAGTGAGGTAACAGATATATCGAGCCTCAGCCTGTCCTTGGCACAGAGTTAGGATTTACTAAACATTTGCTCTTATCAATAATCTTCATCTCATTCTCGGTTGGTCTTATTTGTTAGCCTATTCCTCAAGCATCGACTTGAGGTTCTATGAATCCTTTTTTACTTCTAAAGAATAGTAGAACCTTCGATTCTCATGACATTTTAACAATTAATATTTGGCAAGTCTCTTAGGAATTTGGGCCATTTCTTGTCTGTGTTAAGAGGCCTTAGAAATAACTCTTCCCCTCCTACCTGAGGGGGGATCAGGATTAGGAACAAGACCGTAGGAACGTTTTCCCAGCTTGAGTTCTTTGTATTATACGGATCAGAGGGCGGGGTAAATTAAGAGGTAGTGTGGACAGAGTTTTCTGCATGAAACTGCTGTGCTAGGTCTCTTGTTCTGGCATAAAAGTCTTCTTTCTGACAAGACTCTTTCATGGGTCCTGCTCCCTCCCTCCTGAGCAGCTCCTCGAGTCACAGGATCAGCTTCCCTGACCTTTGGTGCCTTCCTTTCCCCTCCTTCCTTTTGAACTCGGTGCTGGGATGTAGTGCAGGGCCCCCCTGCAGGACCTCCCCTGAAGGCTGGCTGCTTTATTTGCAGTCCTTTGCCTTCAGGTTCTTTTGTTAAGTCTCCAGGGAAGGAGAGAGAGGATGGTGAGAGACTTAAGGCACCGCTTTTTCTCCAGAGCTTGTGTTTTTTTCAGGGCAAACTATACGTTTTTTAGAAAGCAAAAGTTGTCTCGGGTTTGATGCAAGCCCCTTCATTGGACTCACTGGCCTTAAAGAGGCCATGGCAGAGAACTTCATGAGAAGAAACTGTACTTTAAATAGGCATAGATTGGAACACCTGCCTCGAATTTCAGTTGCTGAGCACATTTCTAAAGAGTCAGAGCAGTCCTGGGGTGGTACCTGTGTTCCTGCGTGGACAGTCACTCCTGCCTAGCCCACCTTTAACTTGGAAGTGGAGGGAAGTTAACGGCTGCCCAGGACTTGTCAGTAGGAAGACTTGGCTGGTGGAACTGGCCAGATGAGGAGAAAAACGGAGTGAGGGGCAGAGAGTTAGATGCAACCTTATGAGTGGTAACCTCTCCACGGTACAGATGAAGAACAGGTCCAGCGATTACTTTCGCCCAGGTCCCAGGGCCAGGCAGGGACAGGGCTGGGATGGGTGGACATCCACATTGGATGCTGACATGTTCGGTGGCTTTGGGGTTTGAGGGGGCCTTGCTTTCTCTGCGAAAAAAAAAAAAGCCCTCCTTCAATCTCTCAACCCTGAGCCTCAAAGGTAGCGGTCATGTCACATTATCAGCCAGGCATGACTCCTTTCATCTCCTATCACGACCCTCTGATGGCATTTGGCTGTTAGAGCTGTACCTGCATCAAGTTCAGGTTTGTGAGCAATTCTGTTTTCTTACAGGTAGACTGAGATCATAGACTGAGATCTCAGAGGAGCTGTGATTGCTACTTCAGGTCAATTCAGGTCCAGTTAGATCTTTTAAAAGTATTTATTGAGCCCCTGCTGTGTGTGAGGTTCTCTGCCAGGCCTTCGGGACCTAGAAATATGGAAGATGGACAGACAAACGCCATGCTTTCTTGGAGCTTTGGTTTTAGTTTTTATGTAGACTTCTCCCCACACCTCCTCGTCCCCTCCTTTCAGAGGAGGCAGCTCCTAAGAGGTTTTGCATGTTGTTCAAGGTCACACCAGGGGTGGATTCCAGAGCGTGGACCTCCTGGCAATTCATTCCCCTCACTGTCTCTGGTGAATTGGTTATTACAAGAGTTTGAACTTGAATTATTATTATTATTATTTAAAATTTTGGTAATGTTTTTATTTATTTTTGAGATAGAGAGAGACAGAGTGGGAGCAGGGGAGGGGCACAGAGAGAGAGATACACACATAGAATCTGAAGCAAGCTCCAGGTTCTGACAGCTCAGACAGAGCCTGATGTGGGGCTTGAACTCACAAACCAAGAGATCATGATTTGAGTTGAAGTCACATGCTTAACCAGCTGAGCCACCCAGTCACCCTGAACTTAAATTATTTTTTAAGAATTGAGAAATAAGTACCCCCTTCCCTCCTCCTCTCATGCTCTCTCTGTCTCAAAAATAAATACACATTAGAAAAAAATTGAGAAATAAGACATAAAATATTTAAGCAGCATAAAAGGCTGCAGGGTGAAAAATATGTCTTTAGTTATTTTTTTAACATTTATTTATTTTTGAAAGACAGAGAGAGACAGATCATGAGCAGGGGAGGGGCAGAGAGAGAGGGACACACAGAATTGAAAGCAGGCTCCAGGCTCTAAGCTGTCAGCACAGAGCCTGATGTGGGGCTCAAACCCACGAACTGTGAGATCATGACCTGAGCTGAAGTCACACGCTCAACCAACTGAGTCACCCAGGTGCCCCAAAAAATGTCTTTACAAACACTGAATTCTTCACCCAGTTTACAGCCTTTCTTCCTCACTGCAATGATATCTTCCCAGGAGGGAGCCATGATTACTGGTGTCCTCTGTCCTTTCAAGGTTATTCTGTGCGTGCATGTGTTTATGCAACACACGTGTACGTACTCTCCCTCTCTTGCCCTTCCTCCAATGAGGAAGATGAGCCTAGATATTTGTCTGCACCTTGCTTTTTGTTGAGGTTGATGGCGAATAGGTCCCAGGGACTGTTGACTTTTTACTATTCTCCGTTGATTGAGCCCTGCCGAGTGAAAGTGCTGGACACAGGTTTTACAAGTTATGTGTGTCATTGGGAGTTGCTCCAAGACGGGTACGGAGATCATCTGAGCGTTTTCAGTGGACCTAAGCACACACTTCGCTCATCGACTCTGATGTTCTTTCCGAGCTCCTCTTCTCTGTCCTGCTGTGTGTACAGAAGAGATGGAAACGCAGTTCTGAGTATTCTCACGATTCAGACAGTGTGGGGGCCCGGAGACTTTTCATGTTGGTGGACTTTCAGTTGCCATTAAAGCAAGCTTGTCTGTCTGTCCCCTGCGTGCATCTCCCTTGGCAGCGTCTGCTCCAGGCCCCTCCTACTTTTGACCAGAAGTTGACCCACGGGCCCCTCAGAGAACTCAGCCCCTCTTCCTCCATAGCCTGTCAGCCCTTTGACGGGACTCAAGAAAGAGGGGCTGTGACCTCTGACCTTTTGGCCACAGAAACTCCGAGTTGGAGATTCCTGGAGACTCTGGACCATTGCACACAAACTTGTGGGGGCTTGACCGAGGCAGAAAATGAAAAAGGCTTTTGGAGACATTTTTGCCTAGAACTAGAAAGAAAAGGAAATTAATGGGTGTAACTAGGATTTATATTTTTCTTTATTGGTAACTAGAGGCTTTGAATCTACTAACACTAAATAGCTTAAGAAGGTAATAGTGCCTATTTTCTGTAAGTAGCAGGACATCAGATGCTGAAGTAACTCCACAGTATACGTTCTGGAATCAGGCTCCTTGTGCCCAGGTTCTGGTCTGTCACGTGTTAGCTGTGTAGCCCTGGACAGCTTTCGCCTCGGACACCTCAGCTTCTCCACCTGTGAAGTGGGGATAATAGTGATAATATCGCCTACCTCAGAGGGATGTCATTCCTTGGCATTTAGGAAGTGCTAAAACGGCAAACCCTAGATATTATTACTATATCAGGTGAGCCTTATTTAAACGCTTTGCAAATTAAAGTGTAAAAAGTTATTGTTTTTGTTTTAAAATTTTTCCTGATGTGCAGGGAGGCCAGGTTAGACATAGATGTTGTAGATTGTTCGTTTGATTCCCATGAAGCGGCTTACTGGGAGCCAGTGGGCTGAACCTCTAGCTCACAAGCCAGTAGAGGCCATGTCTAACTGATTAGGCTTTCCTCATTAGAAAGCTGCCTGCAGCCTAGTATAGATGTTGAATCACAGATGTATTGAGATTAATGGGGAACTGTTGAATTGGATTCAAATAATTCCCTAGTGAACCCTTGTTTTTCAAATACAGAATAACTTTCTTTTACATTTATTTATTTTGAGAGAGAGAGAAGAATGCGAACAAGGGAGGGACAGAGAGAGAGGAGAGAAAGAATCCCAGGAAGGCTCCACACAGTCAGCACCAAACCCGATGTGGGGCTCAATCCCACTAACCATGAGATCATGACTTGAGCCAAAATCAAGAGTTGGATGCCTAACCAACTGAGCCACCCAGGTGCCCCCATTAGAAATAGAATAACTTTTGATGTCAAATCCATTTTAGTTGGGCTCAAGTGCTGTGAATCTCACCATCCCAAGGGTTGGTAAATCACAAGTGTTCAGTTATTGTCATTTGGGAAACCCATTGTTGCCAAATATATGAACATATTTAAGTTGCTGTGAATATAATAACTTAGTAAAGAGCAACCTTCAGACTTTTCAGTAAGACCCAAGTCTGATGCCAGAAGTTTCAAAGCTATAAGGAGTGAAAAGTTTGTTATTGGTTTTATTCAATAAAGAAGATTATAATTTGTAAGACTATATATTTCTTCTCTATGCTACGTAAAAAAGCTATTTCCAGTTTGAATGGAAAATACCAATAAGCACTTTTATTTTTCTTGAATTGGCCCACATACATTAGAAAGTTGCTCATGATTGATAATAAAAAGCTAGGGGCGCCTGGGTGGCTCAGTCGGTTAAGCATCCAACTTCAGCTCAGGTCATGATCTCGCTGTTCCTGAGTTCGAGCCCCGCGTCGGAGTCTGTGCTGACAGCTCAGAGCCTGGAGGCTGCTTCAGATTCTGTGTCTCCTCTCTGTATCTGACCCTCCCCTGCTTACACTCTGTCTGTCTCTCTCTCATAAATAAACATTAAAAAATTTTATAATAAGAAATATATAGTTGGTCCTCATTTCTTGTACAGAGCTAATAAAACTCTTGGAACTTCTTATGGGATGAGAACTATAAAATGTCTTTTGTTTTATGTTAACAAAGTGACTTTGGAAAGCCCCCAGGTAACTAAAGGATGAGGAGGGCTTTGCAAGGAAGCCAACCATTTGATTGGAGGGTTGGAACTCAGTACTCCCACCATACCCCCACCTCCAGAGAAGGGAGAGGGGCTGGAGGTCAACCAATGGCCAGTGATTTAATGCACCACGTTTCCGTAATGAAGTTTCCATAAAAACTCGAAAGGGGAGGGTTCGGAGAGCTTCCAGGTTTGTGAACCAGAACACTTCCACATGTCATCGTGCTGGGCCCCGTGCGTGTCCAAGATCCAAACTCTACAGAAACTCCTTTGTTCGGGATCTTGCCCTATGTATCTCTTCATCTGGCTGTTGATTTATGTCCTTTAATTTCCTTTATAATAAACTGGTAATCTTGTGAAAAAACTCGTTTTCTAAGCCCTGTGAGCCAATCTAGAAAATTAGTTGAATCCACGGAGGGGTTTCTGGGAACCTCTGACTTTTAGCCAGTTGGTCAGAAGTACAGGTACCAACCTGGACTTGGATCAGCATCTGAAGCGGAGGGCAGCCCACTTGTGGGGTCAAACCCTTAACCTGTGGGATCTGATGCTATCTTAAGATAGAGTCAGAATTGAGTTGAATTGTAGGACACCCATCAGTTGTCTTGAGCATTACTTTGAGGTGCAGGAGAAGCCCTGCCTACACACACACACACACACACACACACACACACACACACACACTGGAATTGGTTGCAGAACCTTTACAATGCAGGAAAGACATAATGGTCAATAAATGAGGGAAATGCCCGAATTTCCTAATAATCAAATAAATGCAAACTAAAGTAATGAGATTGCTTTTTGCTTTTCTGTTGGGCAAAGATGATTGTTAACACTAGCGTGATGATGTAACTTATATTAAAAATGGAACTCTTCTGAGAATAAAAGGGACGCTTTAAATAATTATTCATATGCATTTATAGCATAAACATATGTAAACTGAGACCTCCCTTCAGGCCAGCCGGTTCACATGGTCTCCCTGGTTAGCACTCAGTGTTGAAGAGGGTGGGGGGTGGGGGTGGGCACTGTCACATGCCTGGGCAGAGATTGGTACAGTAGAGCATCTACTCTCTGTCATTAGCTGAAAAAGCAAGTCGCAAAATACCCCAGTTTTGTTTAAGAAAGGATGCACAACACCTCTCATTTTGTCTTGGATTGAAGCGATCACTTACACTTCCCTGGATAAGCACCAAGCTCTCTGAGATTTTAGACTGTGTCTTCTTACCTTTTGTCATGCCCTCCGGTGGCGATTTGTACATAGTTGGCTCTCAGTCGTTTCTTAACAGGTGTGATGGTAGCAAACTCAGCTGATCATTAAAATAGGCTTCTGCAGATGAGCTGAGCTCTGGTTCCAAACTATTATGAAGGAAGTTAAAAAATGATTCTGGGGCATCTGGGTGGCTCAGTGGGTTAAGTGTCCGCCTCTTAGTTTCAGCTCAGGTCATGATCTCACAGTTTGTGGGTTCAAGCCTGCGCTGGGCTCTGTGCTGACAGCAGGGAGCCTGCTTGCGACTCTCTCTCTGCTCCTCTTCTGCTTGCTCACTCTCTTTCTCAAAATAAATAAACTTAAAACAATGATTCTTTAATCCAACAATTTTGTAGTTCATACTGTGTCAAATTTTTAAAATTAGTATTTCAGTCTAATATTTCCTAATGGCAAAATTTTAGAATTCAGATTTAGTTGCCCAGATATTTGTTAATACTTGAGTCTTTAAATGCTTCTTTCATATCTGTTTCCTCTTTCATTTCTTTGGTTTTGTTTTTGTCCTCAGCTGACTCTGTAGGGTTGTGTTTGCAGGCTTCGCCCTTTGGAAGTGAACTTAACTCTTGTGGTTATTATCAGTTGACAAACTGTACCGAGTTTTATCTCATGGCTTAAACCCTTCTATGCGCGTTAAGTAAGGCACCTTGTAAGAAAGCAGAGTCCTGGGCTCCAGCCCCCTCAATTCTGACTTCGCAGGTCATGGGTGCAGTCCAAAGAATTGGCAGTTTTTTAAACAACATTTGACTCCTCTAAAGAAGGTGCCACGTGTCATCCTGAGGAACACTGACTTAAAGAGACTTCACGGGTTAGCAAGTGTGGCATGAATCTATTTAGTCTACAGTAGCTTTTTAGTAAATATGGAAGCTTTATTAAAATAGGAAGGCACTGGGGCACCTGGGTGGCTCAGTGTGTTAAGTGTTCGACTCTTGATTTCAGCTCAGGTCATGATCTCAAGGTTAGTGAGTTCGAGCCCTGCATTGGGCTCTGCACTGACAGTGTGGAGCCTGCTTGGGATTTTCTCTCTCTCCCTGTCTCTGTTCTTCCCCTGCTTGTGTGCACACGCTCTCTCTCTCTCTCTCTCTCTCTCTCTCTCTCTCTCTCTCTCTCAAAAGTAAATGAACGTTTAAAAAAAAAACCAGGAAGGCATTAGTATTAACTTATAAAACCTAACACACAATTTAGACCAGAGCAAGATTTAAAGGACTGCGAACACCAAGTGCCTTCTGATACCATCCTGTGTACCTTCTCCAGCTAAGATGCCACTCTGTGCAGGCAGTGTGAGCACATACTTGTGAGCACATAACCACAGAGTGTTCAATAGAGCCTAGAAGAAGATAATCTTTTAATTAGGAAGTTAGAGTCTCGAAGGATCACAGATTACTGGTGGTCACATACATGTTGGAGGACTTTGAGTATGACTATTACTGTTCTAATCCTAACTCTGTTTCTATAAACAACTAGCCCTCTCCCTCAGTGAAATGTAT
>NC_043700.1:164376142-164390372 GCF_006229205.1 Suricata suricatta
ATTGCTACCTCACCATTCTTCCTTGTGTGGCCCTGGGCAAGTTACAGGAACCTCGGTTTCTCCCTGTGAAAACAGAGATCGCCCTTGACTCAGGGAGTCACTGGAAAGATTGAGTTAGTGAATCTAGTACTCAGCGTGGCAGTGCCTGGCACATGGAAAGCACCCTGTAAATGTCAGCTACTGTTATTACTAATCAGAGGGTGTTTTCCTTCCTTAACCCCCTGTCCTTGGAGGTCTTAGTGTTCAATGTCCATTAGTCTGCTGAGGCTTCTAGTTTTTTAAAACATGTTTCTACTTTACTTTTTAAAGGGGCCAGCTATTTTTTTCTAGAGTCCTTTTTTTTAACAAGGTACATATATGTCCTGTGCAAAGATATACTGTATTGTGGCTTCTCTGGAACCATAATATAATAATGGAATTTTGGCTTTATCTTTATAATTAGAATGCTATTTGAATGATATCCTTCTTTCCAGATAAACTTTTTCTGATCTCTCTCCATCGGGCTTAATTTGTGAGGGAAATGGTCACACTTGGGGCTTCCCAATCAGCTTTTTATCGTAAGGAAGTTTTGCTGAGTTTCTTCCAGGTTGAGCACTCGTCTGTAAGACTAATCACCAGATTGTCCCCAGAGAGAGAAGAGTCTGGCTTGTTAAATGGGGCCCCGTGGTGATGGGAACGGAGGGTAACAGCAGTCCGCCCACCGCTGCTGGCCCGCCATGGCGTTTATGCCGCCCACCCGCGGTTTCTGGCTGCCCTCGAGACCTCCAGGAAGGCGCCTTCTAATGTTAATGTGCTGTGTTAAAGAAATAGCATCTAAAAGCATGTGTTTGTTGTTCAACATGAACGGAGGATGCTGCGAGAAGAAATTTCACAGTGTGGGAAGGCACCCATGACACAGCCCTGCACGCAAGGGCACGGCCGGAAACGGACAAGCCGTGGAGTATGTGGTGTCTTCTTCCCCTGGACTGTCATTCTGACGGCAGAGGTCTTTACCTGGAAATGGAGAGCCGCTGTCCTGGCAGAGTGCTGCCTTTTGATAAACGTGTGTTTTTGAGGAGGGAGAGCCCGGGGGTGCCTATCAGCGCTGGGTAGCTTTAACAGAGCTTTTAGAAGGGTTAACTTTCCCTTTTCCGTTTAATGTCTGCTATAAGTAGCAAGAACATCAGCAGCAATTTGTATTTCTCACTTCCTCTCTCAAACCGTCTCTGGTGCAGTTTGAATCAGCTGCAAAATACAGCTGTTGAGGCAGCACGATAGTTTAGGACAGTTGGATGATGGGAACGAGCATACCAGCTAGCCTCTGGGCACGTACTGCTGACCCTGTGCTAAGCAGTGTGTGTGTGTGTGTGTGTGTGTGTGTGTGTGTACAGGAACTTTTGTAAAACCACCACCAACCCTTTGAGGAAAAGCTCCAGCGTGGCCCGGGGTTCACCAGGCAGTGCCCGGGGTCTGGATTCGAATCCTGGTCTCCAGCTCCAGATCCTGCCTCAGCCCAGCCCTCAGTCATGCTCGCCATTCACAGTCGGTGACATCTGTACAAAGAATCCTAAATTGGAAGTTTTCCTACATTGGATCAAAAATGCTTACTGTGAGGAAACATTGCATTCTAGACCTGACATTCCTTGCCCTTGACCTCCTTGTTTTCCTTGATGCAAAAAAATCTAGGTCTAAGGGAGCAGATGATACAAGGAGGAAATATAAAAATAGTTGACTCCCTATATTGTAGACAATGGCCTAGTTTGTAGTTTCGTTTTGAACATTCGCTCCTACGTTTTACTGTTTTGTCTTTTAGGACCATTTTTCTATTTCTCCACCTTTGCCTTTTCTACCTTTTCCCTTGCTAGCATCTTTCATATTCATCAGATTGGAAATGAAAATATTCCCACACTTGCTTTTGTTCAGCGTTACAGTACAGATCTGTGGTTCAGTCGTGCGAGGCTGTAGCTGTGCAGGGCAGGGAGTTCTTGTTTTCCTGTATAATTAAAAATCGCAGAGGTGCCTGGGTGGCTCAGTCAGTTAAGCGTCTGACTCTTGATTTCAGCTCAGGTCAGGATCTCACTGTCATGTGACTGAGCCCTGCCACCAGCTCCCCCTGAGTGTAGAGCCTGCTTGATTCTCTTCCTCTCTCTCTCTGCTCCTCCCTCCCCTCTCAAATAATAAATAAAATAAAACAATAGAAAAAAGGGGGGTGGGGCTCCTGAGTGGCTCAGTCAGTTGAGTGTTCGACTTTGGCTCAGGTCATGATCTCATGGTTCATGAGTTCGAGCCCCACATGGGCTCACTGCTTTCAGTGTGTAGCCTGCTTCAGATCCTCTGTGCCCTTCTCTCTGCCCTATATCGCTCATGCACTCTCTCAAAAATAAAACACTAAAAACCCCTCTAGGGGGCAGTGTTCTCCTTCCTTTTTACCTAAGGAGAGAAGGATCCTTTAACCTTTTCATTGGGGCAATCTCTCTCTTTTTTCCTTCTCTTCCTCTTTCAAAGTAATTATGAATGCTGTAAATGAGAGAATCACAGAAGAGGATAATATGGATACTGTTAGATCTTGAAGAAGGTGCTATAAAATAAGTACAAAGTAGTATTTAAATTAAGATACCTCTATTGACTTTTCTCTTCCTATTTCTGCTCGTTGGTTTCATCTGGGGTTTTTTGGTGTCAGCAGGCAGACAGGAGAATGCGTCATTCCGTAACCTGGGGTACGCTGGCCTGTATGATGTGTGTGTTTCAACACATAGTACTGGGATCTCGGTCATGTCCTGGGTTTTTCCAGCCCGCAAAACAGGGATACCCACAGGCATATAACTGTCTGTCACTTGGAGATGTTTGTAAAAACAACAACAGAAAACAGCTGTGAAAAATAGAGCACGGTTTTACAGGTTTATCAGGGGCTTCATTTGTAATATAAATATAGCCATTGACCTGGACCAGTTGTTGGAACCCAGTACAGCCCTCGAGCTCCCGTGAACGCCTGTGATGGGGCCCTCTCGTCACCGGGCCCTTATCTGCCCAGTGAAATCCCAGCCAAGACGCCTTGGGTGCCCGCTTGAGACCCAGAGTTAGCTCTGCCTGGGAAAGACACCTTATCTGTACGTGCGTCGTTGTGACCGAGCGCTTTCACCCTCCCGCCCATCACTTGGCCGAAGGTGGCTGAGGAGTTAACAGCGTCCTGAGAGGAAGCCATACGTGTCCCAGGGGAGAAGCTCCAACCAGTCCTCCAGTTTAGAAACTCCTGTGCAGGCAGGCCGATACCGTAGTCTACGGTGGTTCTCAGAGTCTCTTCTTTCTCGGTTTATAAAGCCTCGACAATGATGTCCTTTGGAAATTGTGGCACTTACGTTTCTTTAGACTGAATTCTAGAAGACATATACTAATGGTCCCGGGAAGGAACACGGTGGGGGCGAGTGGGAGGGGTGAGGACGGATCCGGATTCCTCTGTGGTTTTAAGCGTCCACGCAGGCTGATGCGTGACAGGATGTTTACCTTCTGTAAAGCCGTACCTTTTCGTTTCTCTTGCAGGGGCGACTTAACTTGAAGAGTTCTGAGACACTGGGGACTTACAAGAGAAGAAGTCGTCTGGGGAGTTTTTTAAAGATTTTATACAGTTTTTACTGTGGACTCCGCAGGCTTGTGGATAGAAGCTAAAAGGCACTGCGCTGGAGACACAATTCAGTTTGCTTTGAAACAAGTTTTGGGTTAAAAAGTCTGATGGGAAATTGATTACATTTCCAGTGAAGAAAAGAGCTCGTTTTAGAATTTCCCCAACCACCTCGCCTCCCCGCCTCCCGTCACTGGCCGCGGTGCATGCGCCGGCGGTGTTCCCCGTGTGATCGCTGTGTGTAGGGGAACTGCTCGTGTGCAGCCGCGCCGATGCTCGGGGGTGTTCGCGTGTCAGTGTGTGTGTGTGCACGCGCGCGTGTATGCACACAGTCTGTGCACACGCACACTTCTCCCCACAGATCTCATTTTGCACCTGGTGACAGGAAGATCCCCTGAGAGCTCGACTGTTACAAGAGACAAAGATGAAGCTGCGGTCGGACAGGGCGCGGACGGTCCGGCCGCAGCCCTGAGCCGTCGGCCCCCCGGCGGGTCGTGGCGTCAGATGGCACCGGATGCCAGACTTTGGATTCGTGGCCCAAGAGCTCGTCATTAAACCCTGCCACCACGCACCCCTCCCAAGTCACTTACGAAATACTGAGCCGATTTTTTTTTTAACTTGCGCTAAGCAATTCTTATTTAGTCCATTGACTAAAAGGGGGAAATAGTTTAAAGTGACTAAAAGCAAAAACCCCACAATGCTTGTTTTGACAACCCGAGGACAAAATAAAACAAAAACACCCGACTCCTGAGGCAGGATAGGCCCGTACCTTCCTCTGGCATGTTTTTCTTGGGCATTTCCTAGTTTCCATCTTGTAACCAACGCACGTTATTGAAAAGATTCTTAATGGTTAAATTTCCCCTGTAAGCCTGGAAAACCTCTTTTATTTATTATTATCATTATTATTTTTTTTAGCCTTCTAGTTTACGAAACATCTGAAAGAACTAGAGGCGCAGTTAGTAGCACAGTTTTGACAGGTGTGGGCGGGGGGCCGGCGCCCAGAGACCTGTCGTCAGTGTTGGTGTGGTGCCCGGCGCACTTCTTTTATCTTAGCGAGAAAGAGCATCTTTCTCCTTCCACTCCCCAAAAGAGGATTTCCATTAAAATGTAGTTTAAACTATTCCCTGTAAATATACTCATTCCATTCGGTTTCTGGCATCAAAACTAAAAATTCACAACCTCAGAAATGAATGGTGGGTTCAATTTCATGTGATTTGTTTTTGCTGACCACAAATAAGAACTGTGGTCAGTGTGGAAATAAACCCTGCTGAGGTCCAGCGAGGAGCAATATAGGAATTTCGGGGGAGGGTATATTAGTGTAAATACTATATGTGCAGCCTAGACCAATAGTTTTAGTTTTTAAAAATAAAGCACTATTTTTGGCTTTAAAAATATGATGCCCTCAGATGGTGAGGAACAAAACGTAAGATATTCTGCAGCTTTAATTATTTTTTAATTTTATTCAGGTCAGAGCACTTTTTTATGGCAATACAACAGGCAAGAGAATACTCAAAGATATTTAAAATTGTGTTTATACCAAAAGTACATTTTAAATATTTTCTAATACTTGAGCAGATTTTGTCTGGCCGGCTTCCAAATATGCCAAAAGCTAAGCATTCAATGTTTTAACACATAAGCTTTTAACTAGGAAGGATTCTTAAGTGTTCCCAAAGCGACTGATGTTTACAGGGCTTGTGTTTCTCTTCCTTCCTTAGAAGGCTCGGGGTCCACAACAAACTTACTGTACAAAACACTAACGATGGGCTAACTTCTGGTGTCATGAGCGAGTTGGCTACGACCTTGATGTAAAAATTTCTAAAGAAAATTTTGCACCCTTTTGAGTGTGAAATGTATTTTTAACTGTCTGGTTTGTACTTTTACGACTTTTGTACTACCAAAACAGAGTTACAAATAAAAACGTTAAACACTTCGTGTGGTTTTTCAATGATCCAGTTGTCGGAGCCTGGTGTCGAAAATGTGGCAGTAGCTAACGGTTCATGGGGGCTCGTTAGCCTGCTGCCTCATTTCTTAGGTCTGGGTTGACGGGGTGTGATTTGCCTGACTCTCCCTGTTGGATTTCAACCCCTGCTTCTCCCCCGTAACAACCCTCCCAACCCCTGGTAATTATTTTTAAAACGTAGAGATCATCCTGAATGTATAAGAGTTGCAATATCGACGCAGAGTTTCTGTGTGCGGTCGCCCCGCTTCCCTTTATGTTAGCTCGTACGTCACTGCAGACCAGTGATCAAAACTAAGACGCCAACGCTGGCTCAGCGCTACTCAGTTACGCCCCAGCTTTGTGCGGATCTCACCAGTCATTCCAGTAATGTCCTGGGGTCACCGCTGCACTTGGCTGTCTGGTCTCCTCTGAGCGGTGATCATCCCTCATCTTTTTTTTTCTTGGGGTTTATGAACTTGACGCTTTCCAGTGTACCGTTCCGTTATTTTGGAGGATGTTCTTCAGTGGACGGTGGCCAGCTGCTTCTCCTGACTAGACTGAGGGTCCACAGCGGTGATGGGTTTGCCGCTGCCTCTTAGCAGGAGAGCGAGTGTCCACGCGTATCACTAGCGATGTTAACTTTGATCATTGGTCAAGGCGATGGCCATCAGCTTTCACTTTGGTAAGGTCACCATTTTTTTCCCCTTCGCAATTAACATTTGAGAGGAGAGGCTTTGAGATGAAGCAAGTTTCCTATTTCCACATAAGGTTTCTTTCACCTATTAATTTTACCATCTGTAGTCGTTTCTTAGGGTTCGTGTAACAAATTACCACAAACTGGGTGGCCCGAAGCCACAGAAATGTCTTCTTTCACAGTTTAGGAGTCCCAAAGGCTGAGATTGTGGGCTCTGCAGCGCTCATTGCTTTCGATGCCTCTGAGAGAATGTTCCAGGGCTTGCTCCTAGCAATCCCTGGAATCTCTCCAGTCTGCCTGTCTTTCCATGGCCGTCTTTCCTGTGTGTTCGCCTTGGTCTGTTCTTCTCATGAGGACGCTGGTCGTTGGATTTGGGGCCTACCATAATCCAGTACGCTTCATTTTAACTTGATTACATTTACAAAGGCCCTGATTTCAAATAAGATCACATTCACAGGAATCAGGCGTCAGGACAACACATTGTTTTACCGAACACAATTCAGGCCACTACACCATCTGCTGGTGGATCTTGTCTGCAGCAGTTGTTACTGTGACTGAGGCTCTTTTAGGTTGGTGCCTGTGTCCTTTTGATAGGGTTGCATGCTTTTCATTTCTCCCTCCCTCCCTCCTTCCCTTCCTTCTTCCCTTCCTTTCTCCTTGTCTCCCTCCCTCTCTCCCTTCCTCCCTCCCTACCTCATTCCCTCTTTTCCTCTCTTCCTTCCTTCCTTCCATCCTCCCTCCGTTCTGCCTCCTTCCCTCCCTTCCTCTCTCGGTCCCTTCCTTTTTCTTTCACCCTCTGGCCCAGTCTCAGTGGTGGAACCACAAGATGTTCCCGGCTCCTCTTGTCATCTTGGGTTTTCTTTGCCTCAGCCCTGGAACTGACCAGTAATCAAGGAGCCCTGAGTCCTCTTACTGCTGAACTGGGTTTGGACATAGAGTTCAGGATGGTAGGTGTGCTCACTGAAGCAGAGGCGTCTCTGCTTCTAGGCATCTATGTGTATCACACACACACACACACACACACACACACACACACACACACTCCTTGCTATATGTATCTTTAGAACAAGCATAAGCTGGGGCGGGTTTTCCGACGGGAGCCTAGCTCCGCAGAGCTCATTCTTAGCGTCCTGCTTTCCTCATTTGTAACTTTTTTCTCCTATAGGGAGAAAACCTGGCTCCTAAGGTCTAAAATATTTGTACATAGGGGGCGCCTGGGAGGCTCAGGCAATTAAGCATCTGATTTCTTGATTTTTGGTTCCTGTCATGATCTCACAGTTCGCGGGTTTGAGCCCACGTTGGGCTCGGTGCTGACAGCGTGGAGCCTGCTTGAGATTCTCTCTCCCTCCCCCCGACTCCCTCTCTCAAAAATAAGTAAACTATAAAAGGTTTGTATAGAGTTGTTCAGTCCTAGCATACGTATAAGGTAGTCTGAATACGTAGTCAGGGGAGAAACAAACGGGACCTAGAGCACCGTGTGTGGACAGCTCACTGCGGGTCCGCCTCGCGGCCTCCAGCCCAGCCCTGCGCATGCGCATGTCAGCTCCTCGTCCCCCGCCCCGCAGCGTGGTTAGCACAGTCACTTGTCAGCGTCTGCCTTCCAGAATGTTTAACACGAATATGGAGCAGAGTTCACTCTGGTGCCTCACTGGGTTTGATTTGGAATTTTCGTGGGATTGGTTGTTTTGCCTTGAAAACAAAATGATCCCTAGTGGCTTGTGTTAAGGAAGTGGAAAAGCTGGTTTTATTGTTCCTCTTCCTCCAAATCAAGAAGTCCAGAATGTGTGCATTAGGGAGAAGGTGAGAAATTCCCTCCAAATTCTTTGTGTTTTTTTAGTGTATTTTTACTTGAGAAAGGAAGAGAGTGAACAGGTGTGAATTGGGGAGGGGGAGAGAGGGAGAGACTCCCAAGGAGGTCCGCACTGTCAGCGCAGAGCCCAACTCGGGGCATCCGTGTCACACATCGTGAGATCACGACCTGAGCCGAAACCAAGAGTCAGATCCTCAACCGACTGAGCCACCCAGGCACCTCCAAATTCTTCATTTTATAGTCAAAAGGGGTCACTCGGGGTGATGGTTGTTGTTCTTAACTGATCCGCCTTTGATCCTCCGGCACAGGGCAGGGCAGAATGGCTGGGCCGAGTCACCTGGCTTGCTGGCTTCCTCTGCGTCCAGGGGAGCGACACGCACGTGGACTTGCAGCGCCCGCGGCCCGTCTGCTGTGCGTGGAGACTGAGCACCAAGCTGGCAGTGCCAGCCCGAACAGCTCCTTCAGTTCTGTCCCCGGACCGGCGGGTCCTGGGTGAATTCGCCAAGTGCCCGTGGCCTCGTATCTCCTGCACGTCCTCCTCAAATCTCTCGGGATATCTCAGGTGCCTCCCCTCCGTCCCCCAATCTGGTTTAACAGAAAGCTTAGGGACACTTCCTTCTCCCCACGGAGGACCGCAGAATGTTGAAGGCTTGGAGGTGGCATCCCACGATTCAGTCCGGGTCACTGAGGGCTTGGCTGTAGTCAAAGGGGACTGCTTTGCACCTGAGGTCCTGCCAGATCCTGGATCCTCGGACCCTTGTAAAAAGTCTATGGAACAGGCCGTTTCTACCCAGGGCTTCCTTTACTCATTCCTCATCTTCCCAGGACCGTTCTTCAGGACTGTTCTTAGATCTTCCCGGGGCACCCTAATTAGCTCCAGGGATCTGAAAGGACTCCTGGGATTCACATGCCTCTGGCATTCCGTGGCAGCCCAACCAATGTCCCGCTGCCTGCTCCAGTCAGCGGGAAGGCCACGCCTGCTGGTTTTCTGCCTTGCTTAGAGCTGGCGCTCACCCCCTCTGCTGGCCAAATGGGAGAACTGCGGGGAGCGTGGTTCCTCTGGCCGTTTTTTGGTCCATCCTCTCTCTTTTTCTGACTGTGACTGTCTTTATTTTCTCTCTCATCAGAAACCAGTTTCTTCTTACCAGGGATCTCACATCCCTGCATGTGTGAGCCTGAGTGCTGGTAGGGATAATTGGGTTCCAATTTGGAGGAAACTCCACGCCCTGAGTCCCATCAGGAAAATGGTGTAACTCGAAGGAGTGTGGTCATGGAGAAGCAGCCCAGGCTTTGCTGTGAGTTTCACTGCGGGCTCAGCTACTCACTGCTGTGTGATATTGGGAAAATTATCTGACCTTTCTGTCCTCGTCTGTAAAATGACCTACTCACAGGGCTATTAAGGGGTAGATGAAGTATACAAAGCACCTGCCATGATCTGCGTGTCCACCCTGACCGAGGGCGCTGCCATTGTGAGCCACCGTCTTCGTATAGGGTCTGCGTGCGTCTATCCCACCACAGCTGATTTTTAAAAGTTATTTATTTTAAAAAATATTTTAATGTCTTTATTTTTGAGAGAAAGAGAGAGAGAGAGACAGCATGAGCAAGGGAGAGACACAGAATTTGAAGACAGGCTCCAGGCTCTGAGCTAGCTGTCAGCACAGAGCCTGACGCGGGGCTTGAACCTACTAACTGGGAGATCATGACCTGAGCCGAAGCCGGATGCTTAACCGACTGAGCCACCCCGGTGGCCCCCACCACAAATGATTAACGTGGCCTAGGAAGTGGCCCAGCACACTGCTCTGTCCAGGAGTGGGGCTAAACCACTAAGTGTCTTGCTCAGAAGCTGAACCACAGTCAGAGTTCAAAGTCTCACAGAAGAGCCACGGAATAGAGGAGGGTCCAGGTTGTGAGGAGGCAGGAGTACAGGGGTAGGGAAAAGCCCAGAGGTTGAAGAGGCACGTGTGTGGGGACAGCTGAGACTCTGTCAGCCCAGCACCTCTCCTTTCTGGGAATGAGGGCTCCCCCTTTGAAGAATTCTTCGCCTCCCTTTTGGAGCCTAGTCATGTGCCTGACGCCTCTGACTGCAGCCGGAAGTGGGTGAGGTGGGCGCAGGGCGCTCATCTGGACAAATGGAGGCCCTTTGGGCTGTTTGCCAGAGGGAGCTGGAGAAAGTGGCTTATTTTTTTTGGTGGCTAAAGCCATGGGCTCAGGGACTGATGGAGGCCATGTTTTATGTTTTTTTATTTTTGAGAGACAGAGAGAGACAGCGTGAGCAGGGGAGGGGCAGAGAGAGAGGGAGACACAGAATCTGAAGCAGGCTCCAGGCCCTGAGCCGTCAGCACAGAGCCCGATGCGTGAGATCATGACCTGAGCCGAAGTCAGATATTTAACAGACTGAGCCACCCAGGCGCCCCGAGGCCATGTTTCCTGCCACGAGGGAACTGGTTTGGGGAGAGGAAGAGACATTCCTGTTGTAGCACGGAGGGGAGAGAGGCCGTCCTGGCTGCTCCGTGGTCCCTGAGGACCAGCCGCCCTTCTGAGACTCATAACATTCCAAGGACATTCCTCTGTTGTCTTACCTCGGTTGGGTTGAGTTTCTATCGCAACAACAACAACAAAACTTCATGACTAATGCCCTTATTCAAAGAAAAATAGATATACGAGCAGTTACAGAGCCACATGGCTAGTCGGGCCCTGGCTGCCAGCCCTAAAACAGATTTCCCAGGGCTGCCTTGGATCTGAAGACGGGCGGCCGGCCATCGTGTGGGGGTTTCTGTCCTGAAAGGCCCTTGCAAACCCTCTGCCCTTTGTTGCTTTAGGATGACCTCCCCCCAGAGTCCAGATCTGGCCTTCGGATGCTTCTGGGTGCCTGTGACCTTAAATTCTTTGGATCTCAATCTTCTCACTGTGAAGATAACATGCCATTTAGGGTGGTTGCGAGGCTTCTGTGAAGGTGGGGGTGGATGCCTTTCCCCCGAGGCCACGCACAGCCAGCGCTGGCTCCGTGAGCTGCCTCAGGGTTGCCAAGTTCAGACCCTCTTCAGTGAAATACGTGGCAGAATGATGAAAGGTTTGGCCACTTGAGAGTCAGTTCTTGATGTTTCTGCCATATTCACTTTGCTCAACATTTTACGATGAACTTAGGGGGTGGGGGTGGGGGCCGGGGTGAGGGAGGGTAGCAGGACCTGGGTAGAAGAGCGAGCTATGATATGTCCTAGTCCTGACATTCTCTTGACACCAGGTTAAATACCTTACGTTGAATACCAGTCTCTGCCCTGATACTGAATGGCTGTAGATCTACAAGACAAGGGACTTGTTCTTTCTGTTTATTCAGGCTGCCATTTACTCTTTTCCCTCTTCCAATAAGACATGAGTGTAGTATAGTCATCTCAGCGAACCTGGTTTCCTCTTATGTGCAAGTGAATCTAGCTGAGAAACTATAGGCTAAAATGTTTTTGGAATCCATAACATTGTACACAAAGCACAAAATTTATGGGTTTGCTGATGATGGATGAATGTCTTAATGTTGATCAAATCAAAAACTAAACCAAACAAATCCTCTGAAATAACAAAGTGACCCCAAGAAGCCTCCTAAGTTTCCTGTCTTGCATTAAATGCATTTTATTTTATAAAAATTTACTTAGGACAAGGAAAGATAAAAGAAATAGGTCAGTTTTAATGTCATAAATAATTCACTTCAAATACAGTAGAACTTAAATTAATAACTAAGAATAAATTGTTGTGTCCTACAATAGTTCAATGATGAAAATAATGAAAATAAAGAATAATCATGAGAATAAAAAATATACTCTATCTGAAGGGCCCTAAGATGCATTTTTGCCTCGAGATGATCATTAATAATGTAGGTAGAAAAGGATTTACTCAGTTTAGAAAGTGTTTAAAATTATTAAAAGTGCTTGTGGCACCTGGCTGGCTCAGGCAGTAGAGCATACAAATCTTGATCTTGGGGTTGTAAGTTTGAGCCCCACGTTGGGTGTAGAGATGACTTACAAAAAGAAAAGAAAATCTTAAAAAAAAAAGGAGGTTGTTCATAGGAATCAAAGTGTTGGGTGTTACAAAGAAAGAGTGGTCAGTGAGAGATGACATTTACTGGGTTAATAAAATGACACCTAACGTTTCTTATTTATTTCATGCTGATAAAGCGGAAGCATATAAGTCTCATTAGGGCCCGGAGGGAGGCATAGGCGTCATTTCCACTTTCCTAGAGACAAACTGAGGAAAGGAATCTCAACACACCTTGTCCTGACTGTCCAGGAGGCAAATTGGAGGGCCACGGGTCTACCTCATATTCTGTAGGATAAGAAATTTGTAACCCTCGGCTCATTTAAGAACAAGTATTATTGATAGCGGACAGTCTTGGAGACTTTATAAAGGCCTTGACTACTTTTTCAATTCTTTACTGAAATCTTCCTCAGAGGCAGAAAATAACCATTCTTTCACAACTGACCATCCATATGATTTTACTTTTTCCAAATGGAATTGTCTGTCTCTCCACCATGTTGTTTGAAAGTAACCTCACCTTTCAGATCTCAGATTCCTTGCATTGCTGTGATTGTTGTGTTCCTTGATATAATGGAGACTGAAGGTTTTTTCCTAGAGATTCCACATTTTGATTTAGCCTTTTTTTGTTTGTTTGATGGCAACGTGGCTGTCTCCACAGGGATGCTGTATTATGTATTTCTTACAAGGAAAAGCTTATTGTTTGATCTGGCTTCGGTTGACATTCTGTGTGACCATGGATGAATTAGTTACATAGCTTTTTGAGCCTCCATTTCCCCATCTGTGAAATGGGAACAATCATACCTCCAACTCATGGATCATGGGGGACCTAAACAAGACGATGCATATGCACATCTTAGATTGGACCAAATGTTTAACAAATGGCCATTTTGAAAAGAAGTTTGCACCTATAAAAAACCCAAACCTGTAACTGGATGGTTCCCATAAATCAGTACTGAATAAGATTTCCATATCAATAATTGTATAATTTGGCAAATTATTTTGAAATGGTGTCTTTGCTGATAAATTTTTCTCGATATGAATTCTTTCCTCTATACAAATTTAAATACCGTAACACTCCTTGGTTTGTCTCCTAGCTAATGGCTGAGGTCATGCAGATCTGAGAGCCTATGGCTTTGTAAATGGGTAATTTAAAACTTCTGACTCCTTTCTAAGCATTGATATTTAAGGCAGGGAAAGCCCGGTCATTAATGGGAAGAGGCCATGAGCCCTCTTTGGCCTGTGAAATTGTCCTTTTTTATAGAAGTACCAAGGTTTACATGTGTCATTTTCCATAGCTTTAGGACTATTTTGGGGGGATGGAAAAGGGTGAGTAGGAAATGAAGAAATGATTTCCGTGATATTTTTTAAAGATGGTAACTGATGTAAGGAGAAAATGGTATGGTTCTGCCTTCCAAATAGCGAGACCCTGATAAAACAAATATTCTGATTGGACGACCCCCTAGCTGGTGTGCTCATATTGGTTTGGAATGTATAGTTTTGATAAGGTAGGTGAGTAAAATTCTTGTCCACTTTCTGGTCTCTAGGTCTTATTTTACCCTAGTTTTATATTAACTACTCCAAAATGCTTAAAAGCAGAAAATACAGAATTTCCTAAAAATCAGGCTCAAAGGGTGAGGATGAACGGCGGCGGAGGAGTGGTACTGGAGTGCACATTTTCAGTCTGCTTGCATATGGCCAAGTGTGCATTCTAGGTGTGTGAGTCACATGCGTGTGTACGCTGTATATATTGTCCCAAACCCCACTTTTGTCTATTTACAAAGTGTTTTTATAGATAGATCATTTGAGCTTCTAAATCAGTGGTTTTCAAGTAGGTTTTACATACCCCAGGGGTATGGGAAGAAAATATTACAACTTGGATAGTTAGGGTGCCAGGGGGACTCAGACGGTTGAGGGTCCGGCTCTTCATTTTAGCTCAGGTCATGATCCAGGGTGGTGCGATTGAGCCTTGCGTCGGGCTCCAGTGCGGAGCCTGCTTGGGATTCTCTCTCTCTGCTTCTCTCTCTCTTTCCCTCTGCCCCTCTCCCCTGCTCACACACACCCTCTCTCTCTCTCCCTCTGCCCCCTCCCCTGCTCACACACACCCTCTCTCTCTCTCCCTCTGCCCCCTCCCCTGCTCACACACACCCTCTCTCTCTCTCCCTCTGCCCC
>NC_043700.1:164390472-164400801 GCF_006229205.1 Suricata suricatta
TCACACACACTCTCTCTCCCTCTGCCCCTCTCCCCTGCTCACACACACACTCTCTCTCTCTCCCTCTGCCCCTCTCCCCTGCTCACACACACACTCTCTCTCTTTCCCTCTGCCCCTCTCCCCTGCTCACACACACACTCTCTAAAAACAAAACAAAAAAGCCTTTGATATTTGTTATTCCAGGTTAGTATTGCGTTCTCAGGACAGGATGTTTAATCGTAAATGTACTCCTATTAGGGGTATGAGCACAAACTGGCCTTATTGGTAACTGCTGCAGATCAAGAAGATGTGGCCATTCCTAGTAGATAGTCTTAGTGTTCCTCCATTGGTGGCTGGAAAATGACCCACACCAACTGTACATACGCCAGGTCCCCACCCAAGACCTACTGAGTTCAAATCTCTGGGAAGACTCAGAAATCTGCTGTTTGGAAACAAGCACACTGAAATTTGAGAACGTCTGCTTTCAACTTAGCGGGTAGGAATTATTCCCATTTTACAGATGGGGAAACTGAGGCTCAGGAAAGTCAGGAAATTTAAACCCATTGTCATACAGGGAGCAAGAGGCACAAGCTGATCCCCATTTATTAGGATTACAACAGAGTGCACGTGTGAGTGTTTGGCACGGGCCACGTGATCATAACCTCCGAGACCTGGAGGTCATGATGCATGGCTGCAGGTGTTAGCTGGAAAGCCAACCCCATGGGCTTTCTCCACCACCAGAAGCCAAGAGAAAAGTGACATCTGAGTCTTGTATTACAAATATACATCCTTTCTTTCTCTTTCAGGATTAAAATTTTTAAAACATTTTTTTAAATTTATTTTTGAGAGAGAGAGACAGCATGAGCAGGGGAGGGTCAGAGAGACGGGGAGACACAGACTCTGAAGACAGGTTCCAGGCTCTGAGCTAGCTGTCAGCACAGAGCCCGACGCGGGGCTTGAACCTATGAACCGTGAGATCATGACCTGAGCTGAAGTTGGATGCTCAACCGACTGAGCCACCCAGACGCCCCTCCCTCAGGATTTTAAAGATTAGATTCAAAATGAGTGAAAAATGTGGCTCAGCCAAGTGTCCCATTGCTTTGCCCCAAACATTGGTTTGCTTGAGGCTTTTGTCTCAGTTTGGGATTAAGGTCCGAAGAGTAACATGGCCTCATCCTGGAGACCGAACCCTCCCTAGCGTCCAAATTCTACTCTCTGACTTACTTTCCACAGACCACTATAAAAGACCAGGACAGTCCGAGAGTGAAAAGCCTGAATAAATGTTAGTTCTCTTCTCTCAAACAGATAGACTCGTTCTTCCGCCGCCCTGGATTTACACCTTTAGGACACCTGTCACCATCTCCTATGTGACGTCTCCTCAACTATATTGAGAGGAGCTTTTATGGGTTCACCCCACCAATAATGTATCGAGTCCTCACCTTATGTTACACGCTGTCCTAGATCGAGGCAAAAGGCACTTGCTTGTTATAGTTGTTTTAGTTGAAAAAAAAATTGCTAATAGTCAACTCCAGGCAACTGATTTCGTGTGGTAGGCAAGAATCATTTGAAATTGGCATATTTAACAGGTGTGCCTCAAGCCTTGTTTCTTCAAGCGGCCGAGAGCGCTTCGAAGGTCAGACTGTTTACGGATGTCTACTCTTACCTCCTGTGTTGGGGAAACTGATAAATTTAGTACACAAATGTGCAACGTATTTTTCCCACACATTCACAGGGAAGGCATTTACCATGAAAAACAACTGTCAGCTTGTCTCTGTTTAATTGTCACTAGTTTCCCGATAGAGGATTTGAAAATAATGGAGGGTTACTCTGGAGTTAAAAATACACAAACAGAAAGCAACACCTTCCACATTTTCATCTAAAAGCCTTGGTTCCTGTTATGGCACAGAGATGGAACCCAGGGAGTCGAATCTTTGCTCACGTACTTGGATTCTGTGCCTCCTTTATTCTTCCGAGGGCCTCCTGCTTGCAGATGCTGATGGAAAACTTAGGAAGAGTCTTAGCCCTTGGGTCAGACACAGAGTGAAGCAGAAAGGAGAAATGGTGTCTGGCCAGCAGTTACTGAGCATGGACAAATGGGTGTGTGGTAAGCAACCTCAAATTCTCTTCATTCCTTTGACGATCGAGTTTGACCATTAAAAGAATTTGCTACTATCTGCCATGGAAACCAGAGAATAAAAACATCTACTATCATATTTATATGACAGTTCAACTTCCATCAGTAAAGAACGTGTGTGTGTGTATATATTTATACACATACATGTAATATAGCAGTAATCTTATATCACAATCATGATCAAGATTTAATGCAATTTGCCTAGATCATGAGAGACCAGGATGACCACTCGTAATCAGTGCATTGGTGCTTTCAAGGTGTCCAAAATGTTTGAGACGCTCACTATTGGCAATCATCACTTTTCCGGTAGGGGCTGCACCAGGAAGAAGACACTCTACACAGTGTGGGATGCTTAGTCAGTTGCCAGACAACCTGCTGGATAAAGAAAGTTACACAGTCTGGAATTTCTTTTCATTCTGAAGATTCTGACCTTCCTCTGACATCCTTTGGTAGAGCCTGGATGTGGGGTTAGACAAAAGGAGCCACGATAGCTTTTAAAAATAACAAAACAAAACCTAAAACAAACAAACAAACTTGAACATCTTGGTCATCTGCTAACCTTTTTGAAGCAGTTATTCACACAAGAAAGAATCTTTAAAACTCAGGAGAATCACTAATCACGGTGAATATCCGCCGCATCTCAGTGTAAAACCATGTACGTGTGCCACGTGCGGACGTGTGTTTCTATGAGAAGGCACAGAGACCTGTCTGCACGGACGCCTCCCCTCAGCCCCTGACTGTCTGAATTTCCTTTCCCTCTGTTGTAGAGATAGCCGAGGGAGGTCATGATTCGCGTGGATGTCCGGTCCTCCTTCCACTGGACCAAAGGTTTAATCCCCTTTGAAATTATACTAAATGTAAAATACAGCCTTTCGCCCTCTGGCAACCTGGTTCTATGCTGAGCTTTTGTGTTTTGGAGACCTGGCGTGGCAGAGACTGTAAGCTGACCACCTCCACACTCGATGTCTCAGTGTGGAGCCCAGCGTGGGGCTTGAACCCACGACCCTGAGATCAAGACCTGAGATCAAGAGTAGGACCCTTAACTGAGCCTCCCCAGTGCCCCTCCCTTTAGTCTTTTTTCTGCGTGGAAAGCAAATGTAACGACTGGACTGCACAGTGATTTTGAGAAGGAAGCCAAGATGAGAGGAGCACCGGTTGCTGATAGCATGGGATAGTCTAGCACCCTGGACCGCTACTTCCAGACTCCTTTTACATCTCTATCCTAAAGTTGTTCAACACATGCAGCTGACTCTAATCCCAACAGACACTTGGGAAATGGAAGGAACCACTGTCAAATATGAAGCATCGGGTATACGAAATACGACAGCAAATGCACATTCAGTGCACGTAACAAGGACAACAGTTTACATTTTAGGGGCTCTGTGTGTCCTTGAAGGTGGGGATGGTGTGTCCCCACTGTGTGTCCTTGCAGGTGGGGATGGTGTGTCCCCACTGTGTGTCCTTGCAGGTGGGGATGGTGTGTCCCCACTGTGTGACCTTGCAGGTAGAGATAGTGTGTCCCCACTGTGTGACCTTGCAGGTGGGGATGGTATGTCCCCAAACAAACCCAGGCTAATATATGCCTGTTAAGCATCTGTAAGCATACTGGGAAGCTCAGAAATCATGTTTTATGTTAAATAATTACCAAAACACAGTGATGACATTATAGAAAGAGTTTTCAGTTGTGAGGACGTAAAGCCCCTTTTAAAGGATTTGATTTTTTCTTTTTGTTTTTTAAAAAATTTTAAAAATTTTAATGTTTATTTTATTTTTGAGAGAGAGAGAGAGAGAGAGAGACTGAGTGTGAGTGGGGGAGGGGCAGAAAGAGGAGACACAGGATCGGAAACAGGTTCCAGAATCTGAGCTCTCAGCACAGAGCCTGATGCGGGGCTTGAGCCCACAAACCGTGAGGTCATGACCTGAGCCAAAGTCAGCACTTAACCGAGTGAGCCACCCAGCCACCCAAAGGATTTGCTTTTTAACTACTAAGACATCATTTTATTAAGTGTGTTTTCTGTGCCAGGCACTGTGATAAATACTTGCATCATCTCATTTAATCTTTACAAACACATACTGTTATTACTCTGACTTAACAGACAGGAAAATAGAAGGGATCAATGACCTGCCTAAGGTCACATGGCCAAACTGGAAACCAGACCAAGGTCAGTCAGATTCCAGAGCTATGCAATGCCATACTAAGACATCTTCCCTGCTCACGTTTCTCTGGATAGACTTGACCATGTTTTAGATTCTCCACTGGGCCATGTCAGGATGGCAGCTCTTGATTTTATAAATTAGGAGGCTGAAATGCAGAGGGAGTGGTTGCTCGTCCTTCAGGTAAGATTGGCACGTGCGGTCAAGCAGCAGGGACAGCCAGCCAAAGCCATGCTCACCACACTGACTGGCTCTCCTCCTCACCCGTGACCTTCGACCTTCGCAGTGCAGCTCTTTAAATGGAAACACACATGAAGGCTTACTGACACTCCAGTCTGGGAAATTAGAACCCCCTTCGAGTTACGACAGACAGACGCACATGTTATGATGTTTTAATCGGAATCAGACATTAACGTGGCATAAAATACTCCATCTGATCGCTTTGCTGTTCCCAATCTCATGAGTTTACAAATCAAATAGGTCACAAGCAGTTTTAAGAATGATTTTGACCGGCCTCCCCAATCCCAAAGGAGATTAAAAAGTAATAATGTAAAAAACGTTAAGGTCAAGGTGGCTTAATATCACAGCTAATAACCAACCATTTGTTCCTGGTGGCTTCTGCCGCATCCTGGAAGCTGCGAGCTTAACTGGATGTCAACAAGTGGTTAGTTATTAGTTCCCTGGGTGACTGTCCCTGAAGGTAAGCCATGCTCTGGGGACACACTAGGCACTTTCAGTGGGGGGAGTTACCTTTTCCGGGTTGGGTACAACATTTGGCTCTCAGAAGCAAGACCATAATTTACCAACAGAATGTTCTGTGATTCGGCACCCTTGGGATTCGGCGCTGGGATTTCAGAACATTCTCAGGAACATCTGTCCCAGATGTTCTGGAGGGGGGCGGTTGTGGGTTGATGAGCAGGCTGTTTAATTTCTGCGTGTGCTGTGGGCACCGGCGCGCTGTCCCCTCTGATTTTTATTCTGGTGTCCTGAGTGATAGCCCGTCTACACAGCGGGGCTTTCGATACTCAGCCGCACGCGGCCTGGCGCAGGCCCCGCCCATCACCAGACCCGAGGCTGCCGCGAACGGGTCAGGCGGCCCGTTCAGGCTGTAGGACATCAGCTCGGTCCAAGGAGCACACGCAGGCGCCACACCAGCTCGGGCCCTACTCTGCCTCGTCCACGTCTTCTCCTGCGGTGGCTGCTTCTAAAGCCGCAAGGGCTTCGGCCACCGCCGCATCCTCGTCCACCGCATCGCCACTCGAGTCCGGGGTGGGGCCGTGCGCGTCCTCCCACCCGGTCCTCGAGCCGACCCCGGGCGCGGCCCCCGCGGCGTCCTCCTCTCTGAAGTAGACACTCAGGGCTTCTGTTGCCGCGGCCTCATTTAAGGAATCCCAGCTTCTCTTCAAGGGGGGGGGCATATTCAAACCGTGCTCCCTGACCCCGGGGTGAGTGCCCGCGGGGGGTTCCTCCTCGGGGTGGCTCTCGGAAACACCGTCCTTTTCTTCCCCGTCATCATCGGTGTCTCCAGCCGAGTCCCGAGGGGAAGGGTAATCCGGGGCCGGCATCTGGAAGTCATGGTCTTTTGCTTCCAAGGCAGGGCCTTCTGCCCTGAAGGCAGGACCGGGGTCCCCACTTTGGACTAAGTGGGTCTCTAGCGGGGCCGGCGGCAGCAGCAACACGCCTTCCTGTCTTCCGGCGCCCCCCGCTTGCGGGAAGGGTGGAGTCGGGAGGGCGCTGTTCGTGGTACTGACGCAGAAGCCGCGGTCACCCTGCTGGGGCCCATGGTCCCCAGTGGGCTGCGGGGCGGCGGCTGGGCCGATGCCGTTGAGGGCACTGCTAGCCTTGTCCGCACAGCGTCCCTCCCCTGCGTCCCCCGGAGGGGGCGGCCCTGGCGGAGGCCAGCGGGGCTCCTGCCCGCTGCCAGCTCTGCCCCTGCTGGCCGTGCTCTTCAGGACCTCGCTCTGCAGCTCATTTTGATGCCCCGGGGCTTGGCTGCCCTGTTTGCCTTTCCATTTACCAGCGTCACCTTCATCCACCTTGCAACTGTTCACCTCGTTGACGTAGCCAGGGGAGGACACTTGAACTGGATCAAAGAGATAGCTGGGGGAGACAGGAACGGAGATCAGTCAGTTACACAGTAATTAAGTTTATTCAGGAATCCCTTTATGAATGACTTCCATTCTTAACACTTTCTACTTCTACTTACTGCTTCTTTCTACTGTTCCTGTTAATTTCTGTGACTGTTCCGTGAAGCCTTTGTGTATGGATAAACCACATAGATCTGGTTGGTACAAACATGTTTTACCACTGGAAACAGATCTCAAGAAGAGAGCTAAGAGAGCACGGGACACCATGCCAAGTGGTTCATGGAGTTACAAACATCCAAAAAGTAACTAAAACAAATGTCCAGTAACAGAGGAATAAGTGGTCAAGCACTGACAGCACATCACCCCCACGGAGTATCATGCAGTCATTAACACAATACATAGATATGAAGTCTGGACTAGTACGAAAGATACAACAAATATTTATTATGATAAGTGTTTTTTGAATAAAGCCCACCATCACACCGTGAGTACCATGGAGTAAAAGTTATACCCACACACGAATGAATAAATGGATGTGGGCATATAAGAAAAAGTATATCCATTAAGGGAGTAAAGTTAATTTCTTCCCCTTTATTTTGTGTAGAGTTCTAGTCATGTTACCCATATTTATCTGCAATAGAATCCGGGCAAAATTAAAAACCCGTATGTGGCGGGGGTGATTTATTTTCAGGGATGCCAGGTGAGGCATCATCTCTGCAACTCCAGCTGGTCTTTGCACTGAGCTCTCTGGAGAACTGCAAGGTTGACCTGAACCAAATCCTGTCTCAGAGCATGATGGTGTTCCCTACCTGCTCTGAGCAGTGAGCAAAAAAATATTTAATGATATTTTTAGGCCACACATTCTCTGAAATGATACCCAATTTCTCAGCATTGCTGGTCATGCTCCAAGCCAGATAATCACAGTGAATCCTCCACGTAGTCACAAAGTCCTCCACTCAGGGTATTTCCCCACCTTACCTTTGTATCATTTTACAGCATTTGCACCCCATCTGGATGAGTTTTTGTTACCATCTGGAAAAGAAAGTTAGAAAGGAGAGACCATAGTGAATGGCATCTGAATAGGAGTTAAGTTTGGTCTCTCCTTCCTAGATATTCCACGTTAGGAGAGCCACAATTTCTGGCCAAAGCAGAACACGTGCGGTTACTGGGAATCACCGATTCAGCGTTCTCAAACATTTACCGACGCCTGTCTGCGCCAGGCCCCATCCCCAGGCGTTTCGGATGTTGTCTCCATTTGGCGAAGGAGGCAACACAGGCTGAAGAGTGCTAGGGAGAGAAGGGCAGGATTAAAAAGGATATGTGCCATTTTCTATGTCAATTGATGGCCTTGTGCTGGGGACTCGAGCTTCGCCAGGGTGCAGGCATTGCCCCATGGATGGGGGTGCAAGAGAAAAGAGAGGATTCTTTACTACGGGATTAGCTACTCAAGTATGAGAGGACATCTGGGTTGGGGCACCCGGGTGTCTCAGTCAGTTCAGCATCCGACATCGGCTCAGGTCATGATCTCACAGTCTGCGAGTTCGAGCCCCACATCAGGCTCTGCTGACAGCTCAGAGCCTGGAGCCTGCTTCAGATTCTGTGTCTCCCTCTCTCTTTGCCCCTCCCCTGCTCACACTCTGTCTCTCTGTCTCTCTCTCAAAAATAAATAAATATTTAAAAAGTTTAAAAAAATTTTTAAAAAGGACCTCTGGGTAAGGTGGCTGACCTGTGTCACACAGACCGAGGAGGTGACAGCTGTGGTCATCATTCCAAGCTTTATGGGACTAAATAGCATCTGTTGCGCCCCTCCCATGACTGGCCAACCTGGCAGTGGCTGTGCCCCTTGGGGCCTCGCGGCAGCAGGTGGGTTCACCTTCTTGTATCTCCCACCTGCTCCTTCCCAAGCCTTGTGTTTCCTGATGCGTGCTCTCTGGTTGAAATCTCCCCTTCACGTGGACCTTGCCAGGATGTTCTGATCTCTTTTCTGAAGATCCTACAAACTGGTGTGGAAGAATCTCTAAATCATTTCCCATTTCTTTTTTAAAAAATTTTTTATGTCTTTTAATTTATTTTTGAGAGACAGAGAGAGACAACGCGAGCAGGGGAGGGTCATAGAGAGAGGGAGATACAGAATCTCCAGAAGACAGGCTCCAGGCTCTGAGCTGTCAGTACAGAGCCCGATGCGGGGCTCGAACCCACGAACCGTGAGAGCATGACCTGAGCCGAAGCCGGATGCTCAACCGACTGAGCCGCCCAGGTGCCCCATTTCTAATAGCTACGACCTTTAAAGAGACAAAGCAGTAAGAGAATCTACAGCCCCCGTCCCTCGGTTTCTTGAAGATGTGCACGCGAGGAAGTGGGAGAAATCATTCACGGTTGGCGGTGTGGCTGCCCCCCTGGCCTCTCTTTGGTCTTCTTTCAGTTGTGATTGAATTCCCAGGATGCCTTTGCCCACATAGAAAATGACCGGTGCTCTTTAAGAGGTTATATAGACTGGCAGGCTATGGGTTTAAACTGATAAATAAAATTCACAAATAACCTCTTATGGGGGACTGAAAAATGGACTCCGAAAAATATCCCCAACCTAATCTCTGGAATTTGTATGTGACCAAAATTTAAAAAAAAGTCTTTGCAGCTTTGCAAGTGTGATTACAGATTCAAGATGGGGAGATTTACCTGGATTATACGGTTCAGAGCCCAGCTCAGCTTTTTACTGACTGTATGACTTTGGGCCTCAGCTATTTCATCTGTACATGGGGATAATGGTATGTCTCTCATATGGCATTGCTGGAGATTATTGAAGTTAATATTCACAATAAGCATATGCTTATTACTCAGACCTGGTTGGACACAGCATGTTAAAAATTTTTTATCTTTCTTTTCTTTCCTTTCCTTCCTTTCCCTTCCTTTTCCTTCCCTTCCCCACCTTCCCCTTCTTCCCTTCCTTGCACACATGAGCAGGGAAGAGACAAAGAGAGAAGGAGGTGTCAGCACCCATGAACCATGAGATCATGACCTGAGCCGAAATCAAGAGTTGGACGCATGACCCCAACTGAGCCACCCAGGTGCCCCAACGTGGTTAAAAAACAAGGGAGGGAAGGAGGGAAGGACGGAGGTTTTGCACCTAAGAAAGATGTAACGTAGTTGCCATAACATACACACAGGAACGAAAGCATTAGGAATACCAAGTAATACTTGTTTTCTGGGTTAAGGGCCAAATGGTCTATTTCTATGAGCTGTGGCACCAACTGAAAGTCAAGTGCCACAGAACCTGAGTGCCACAAAGGCTCCCCAGAGGGGGAAATCATTGGGAGCTTAGCCAGCAGTTAGCATGCACAACCACATACTTCTTCAAAGCACTCTCCGCTAAGTGATCCCATGTCCGGAGCCCAGACTGTTGTTCCCAGCCTCGGCTCCCCCTTATGCCTATTTTCTGCTGGTAATTCATAAATCAGTTGGACAAATAGGACAAAGAAACAGTTGCCATGCCCACCTCCTCCCCGCCATCAGTCCCCCTCCTCCAACTTCTCCCCTCCCCCAATCCTGCTCTAAGACCCTGCTCTTCTGCATGCTTGCAGCACCTCTATTTATCTTGGACTCTTTAAAAACACAATCAGTTGGGGGGGGGAAAAAAGGAAAGTCAAAGGAAAGGAAAAACCTGGCTTTGAAGTTTTTGAGAGGGCAGACCGTGGGTCATCATAATGTAAATGAAACCATGGTGAAATATTAATCACTGTGAAATATCTGGTGGGTCAATTTTAGGATGATAAGTTTAAGAGGTGTAGCAGGAGAAGGTTTTCAGGAAGGAGGGAAGGAAGGTAGGAACAAAGGAAAGGAGGATGGGAAGAAGAAAGGAAGGAAGGAGGGAGAAAAGGAAGGAGGGAAGGAGGGAGAAAAGGAAGGAGGGAAGGAAGGAGGGAAGGAAGGAGGGAAGAAGGGAAGGAAGGAAGGAGGGAGGGAAGGAAGGAAGGAGGG
>NC_043700.1:164400901-164485515 GCF_006229205.1 Suricata suricatta
AAGGAGGGAGGGAGGGAAGGAGGGAGGGAAGGAGGGAGGGAAGGAGGGAAGGAGGGAGGGAGGGAGGGAGGGAAGGAGGGAGGGAAGGAGGGAGGGAAGGAGGGAGGGAGGGAGGGAAGGAGGGAGGGAAGGAAGGAGGGAGGGAAGGAGGGAAAGAGGGAGGGAAGGAGGGAAGGAGGGAGGGAAGGAAGGAGGGAAGGCGGGAAGGAGGGAGGGAAGGAGGGAGGGAAGGAAGGAGGGAAGGAGGGAAGGAAGGAAGGAGGGAGGGAAGGAAGGAGGGAAGGAAGGAGAGAAGGAAGGAAGAAGGAGGGAAGGTGGGGAAGAAAGAAGGAAGAAGGAGGGGAAGAAGAGAGGAAAGAAGGAAGGAGGTGAGGGGAGGGAGGGAGGAAGCTAGGCGGAGTCAGGCCTTGAGCCACACCTTGTGTTCCCAGCGTCTGAGGCTGACCTGACCCTGGGGAACCCCGGCCAGGCCACAGTCCCCACCCTCCGCCGCTGTGGCCAGGGCCACATGAGCAACATGCTCTGAAATGCAATGATGGCTAAGCTTTAACAGGCCAACTGGAGACCACCACTTCCCTGTTCTTACAGAATTTATAAGTCATCTGTGGCTTTAGGTTCCCCTCCTCCCCCGCCCCAGGAAAACCACTGGGTCTATATTTTCCTTCAAAGCCATTTAATAGAAAGGACGTCTAAAGGTTCTCCCCTTCAGGATCAAGTTTCTGGTTTGGCTTCTCAGCCCGCCCCCGACTGGCGTTCGGGGCACAGCACCTAGGTTTCCCGGCCTGCTGCTCCCTTACCTGAGGGCCCTGCTCTGGGCCTCCCTGCCTCTCTTTGCCAGTGGAGGTGGCCTCTTCCTGCTCAGAGGCTCTGCCTTCTCACCCCTGCCCAGAGTTTTCTCTCCCCAGGGACATTCCTTCTCTCACCGGCTCCAGCGTCCATGGCTGTGGTGACCCATGACAGAAAGGGTGGGGACTGATGTATTTACACCCTACCTTCACCTGCCCATACCTATGACACCTTCCTTGTGTGAGAATTCCTAATGTCAAGTTCAATTTATTTCTCCTTTTCGTATGTCACTTCGGTGTCTGTAGCTCATTCTTAGCGAGGAGTTCTCCCCTTTCCAGGAGTGAAAGGGAAACCCTCCTTGTGTGGTGTGACACAGGGACATGGAGGGGGGGGGCACATGCTCTTAATACAGTTCACAATGGGCAGTCTCTCTGCCTTCTCCCCGTCCCCCTCCCCCCTTGACAACAGCTAGCTTGAAGGTTAGAACTCAGCAGTCAGATGCCTTTTATTACTTAGTAGAATCAAAATTTGCTTTCTCTTTGCAGTATAAAAAAGCAGCTGAGAAGCAAAGGGCAAATCCTTTGCGACCATTGGCTTGATTACACAGGGGAAAAGCAAATACCATTAGGAGGGTATGTCCAGTCACCACAGGCGCCCGCTGCTTCCGGAGTCCTGTGTTGGGGGGGTTGGCTCTGCCCTGTGTTTAATGCTGAAGTTAAACAGTCCTGTGTTTGAAGATGGACATGCGAAGGCTCGGTCAGTTACTAGTCAAGTCTCCGTGCTGGAAAATCCTGTTCCACAGCGGGGTGTGGGGGGAAGGGATCGCGGTGTAGGCGGGTGTGGGGGAGGGGCGTGGGACAGGAGGACCACAGAGAGTCCGGGGTTTTCTGACCAGGCAGAGAAATGGAGTATTCATCAGGAAGACACGATATATAGAAAATGGCCCAACCCAGCTGCCAAGGGCCGCCTGTGAAGAGTGGTGGCCCTAAAGAGGGATTGAGGCGGGTCAAAGGGCGCGGAGGCCAGCTTGTAAAGGCTCTCCTGGTCAGATCTGGAACTACTGGAGCATCAGAATGAAACCCACCGCTATAAAGGGTTCAAGCCCCTGGATAAGATGAGGACTTCCGTATCCACGAGCATATACACTCAGGGAATGCCCCGCTTTACACATAGAAAGCCAGCTAACCCACACACAAGGAATCAGGGGACTAGAAACATCTCCATCACAACAGTAACTGATTCAAGAAAGAATCGTCGAAGATGCTGAGGTTAGCGGGCAAGAGTTTGGGGAGTCTCTGCGCATCTTCCCGCCACGTGCTTAAAGGTAAAACGGGGTCTGCACAGTGGAGAAACCGGGCACGCGGCACCTGCACCCAAAGGTGACCTTGCCTGCAAGGAGCCTGACCCGCTCTGGGGGCCCTGATGGGAGGCACTGGGAACTCAGCATCACGTCCCTGGTTTTCCCGCCACAAGAACGTAACCTGGGTGGAAGCACGAAGCCACGCCAGTCAAACCCAAATGGAGCACGGTCCGTGCTCTTAACAAAGTGCACTATTACTGTGAAGAACAAACACGGAGGAGCTAGTCTGGGTTAAAGAAGTCTAAGGAGGCACAACAACAGACGGAATGCATAGGCTTTTGGCTAAATGGTCCTTCCTCACGGAATTGTCGAAATCTGAATAAGGTAGATTAGGGAACAGCATTAAATCAGTGTTAATTTCCTGATTTTGATCAATGCACTGGGGTATAAAAGAGAATACCCTTGTTCTTAGGAAATATAGGGAGAAATATTAAGGAGGAAGGGGCATGATATCTGTAATTTATTAAAATGATTCTAAAAAAACGTGTGTGTGTGTGTGTGTGTGTAGAGAAAGGGAAGAATAAAGCAAATCTGCTAAATGTTAACTTTTGGGCACAGTGAGTGGAGGGTACTTGGAAGATTCTTTGCACTTTTCTCACAACTTTTCAGTAAGCCTGATGTAATGTCAAAATGAAAAAAGAAAAAAAGTGGGAAATTTTAAAAAAGCACCAATCTAATGTTAATTGTTGTTCTGCTTGGTCCTGGACTAGGAGCTAACACCTGTGGGAAATCACTGATAAGATAATCCCTATAAAGAAGCACGGGGGAAAGGTTTTGGAAAGGAGTTCACCAAAAAAAGGCTGATTTTTCTGGATTTAGCGGTCACTGTGAGCGCGTCCTAAAGACCTTTATTCAATAGCCAGTCCCAGCCTCAGGAGGCAAAGAAGGTCTGGTTCCTGTCCTCAGCTGCCCGGTCTTTGAGAGGGACTTGCTGCCTGGTGCTCTGGGCCCATCAGCTGACTGCCCCCCTTCTAATCCCAAGCTCCGTCCAGGAAACACCTAACTCAGGGCAGTGTCAGCTCACGCAGAGCCCTGCATACTCGCTATTCAAAGGAATGACTGGCGAGTGACAGGTGTAAGTGACTAAAAGCGGAGTGTGGGATGTTTCAAGTTATTCCAATTGAGGGTCTGTCGCTTCCCATTCTCGCACTACCCAATGGTCCAAACAAAAAGCCAAATGCAGAAGCTGAGAGATGGGAGAGACTGGGTTCCTCCCACTGGGCTTAGGAAACAGACATCCCCACCTTCACCCCACCGGGACGTTGTGCAATTCCCAGGGTCAAGGGCGTTCTGCTTCAAGGGTTCTAGTCAAGGAGCCTGAGACGCAGCTGCTGGGAAGTGGTTAGAGTTTATAGAAGTTGGAATACTTGGAAGGCAGACACAATAAAACGCAACACTTAAATTTCAGCTCCGTTTTGGAAAACCAGCTTGCCAGTGTTCAAAGAGCTGTGATTTCACGTAACCTGGTCAGCAGGTGAAGCTGACAAATATTTAGTGAGTCGTTTCTGGGTACTGAGGAATGAGAGAAAATAATTGCCAGGTGCTGAAGAAAACTACCAGGCGCTCTATAGAATAAGAGATGGCCTGCCCAAGTTCACCACCAAGGCTGAATTCATAACTGAAGAGAGGCAACAAGATACATCCTTAGACTGCTCAATCGATTTCCTCAGCAGAACCATTGCCTTTGAAAACTCTCAGTGAGTTTCCTTTTCTCCTAAAGAGGCTGAACTTCAGTGATTCTAGAGAGCCTGGAAGATGGCCTGAGGACCTTTATTATCACCATCAAGTAGTCTATTTTAGGCACTCTCAATGGTTGGTGTGCGAAGATGCATGTCCGCATCATCCAGAGCTAGGTTTGATGGGATATTTATGTGCAGAAATGTGTTGGTCGGTTATTCCCCTCAAAAAAGGGGTCCCTGGTCAGATAGCTTTGAGAACAGCAGAGATTCAAGATGAACATGTTCATGGTTATGAAAAAGAACTATTTCACCTTGTTTAGCTCCGTAGTTACTCGAAGTATTTGACCACAGATTTTTTTTCCCATAAGAGACTTATTAACAATGAAACTCATGTTTTGTGAAATATTTTAGGGAAAATGACCATTGAAATGACAGTCCTAATCATCTGGGGGAGGACGGTGCCTCAGGCGACAAGTGTAACATGGTGTTTGGGTGACCCCAGCCAGGCAAAGTCTGTGCCAGGAGTCACATGTTGGCAATGGCTCTGTCACCAGCTGCTCAGACGTGGGACAGTCGTGGGATCTCTTAAGTCCATGACGCCAGAGGTCTCTGCCAAATCTGACAATCTGAAAGGGGAATCAGTGAAGAAGGGGAACGTCCCTCATCGACCCTCTACTCAACCTGGTTGATACACTGTTAGTTCTGTGAATATGGTGGCAAGGCAGGCACCGACGGAACCCTGGCGCGGGTGAGGTGTCGTCTCTCCAGGGCTTGTCAACCACCCCACGGTCACTCCACTGAGGTGTGTCTGGGTCCCGGGGCCACATTCACCCCAGCACATGATCCTGACTGAGTGGAAAAAGCTGCTCCTCGGTGTTTCTTGGCTCATTTCAGGTCTGCAGCTCTGGGGTCGCGGTCTCTTCAGCCTCTTTCCAGGGAGTGCCTCGGAGAGAGTGTAACAGCAGAGCCCCCGGGGGGGGGGCTCACATCATGGGGACCCTGTGAGGCCGGACGCGGTGCACTGCCGGACCCCTTCGCTGCAGTGGGCTGGGGGAGGACGTAGGCTACCGGTCTGGAGATGAGGGTCTCGGGAGCTAAAGGAAGAAATTGGTCTCTGAGGGTGAAATGACAGGGTTGAACTTGGTATTTCTGTTTTTGTTTGTTTTGAATATATTTTTTAACATTTATTCCTTTTTGAGAGACAGAGAGAGACCGAGCATGAGCGGGTGAAGGGCAGAGAGAGAGGGAGACACAGAATCGGAAGCAGGCTCCAGGCTGTGAGCTGTCAGCACAGAGCCTAACGTGGGGGTTAAACTCACGAACCGCGAGATCATGACCTGCGCTGAAGTCGGACGCCCACCTGACTGAGCCCCCAGGCGCCCTGGAGTTGGTATGCCTTGATAAAAGACTGCCCTGGGGCCCACTCACATCGCACTAGTGAAAGCACTGCCTGCCTGGCTGAGCTTGCCGGTGTAGACGCTGTTTCTGCGGTGATCCCATTGCACAAACTCTGAGGAGCAAGCCAGGTCCTGGTCCCGTAACTATACTGCTGCTGGAGCCACAGGGTCCTTGGTGTCTGCATTGTATGTGGAAAAACAAAACACTTTTACAACAGTGAGAACGTCACTCCATTTTTCTGTTCTTGTGGTCCATGTACTCGTCTATCACAATCTTTTTGATCTTAAAAACATCTTTTTCTTATTAAAAATTTTAAGATGTTTATTTATTTTTGGGAGAGAGGGAGAGAGAGACCAAGTACGAGTGACAGAGGGGCCGAGAGAGAGAAAGACACAGAACCCGAAGTAGGTTCCAGGCTCTGAGCTGTCAGCACAGGCGTCGGCAGGGCTCGAACCCACAAACTGAGATCATGACCATCATGATCTGAGCTGAAGTCAGATGTTTAACCGACTGAGCCACCCAGGTGCCCTGATTGATTTAAAAACACTTCTGTGGCCTTTTCTTCTATTCAAAATCTGATGCCATTTTTTCCTTTTCAGATGTAGTCATTAACCTGCTGTCCTTAAGGCAGATGTTTTGTGAGTGGTCACGGTCTTCACACAGTGTCTCCACCAATCCCACGGCTCTCCGTTGAATCCGTGGTGTGTACCAGGCACTGTACCAGGTTCTGGGGAAACAATGGGTCCCGGGTGCTCCCTGGAAGAACTTTAGTCTTGAGTGTGTGTGTGTGTGTGTGTGTGTGTGTGTGTGTGTGTGTATGTGAGAGTATACGTGGGGGGTGGGATGGGATTTATGTACCTTTGGGAAGGTTCATCACCTTGTGCTGGTATTTCAGCATAGTGGCTAAAGGAGTAATCTAGGGTCAGAGCTGCGGGTTTCCATCTAACTCTGCCACTTATTAGTTTTGTGACCTCCAGGCAGATTTCTTAGCATCTTCAAGCATCAGTTGTCTAATCTGAGAAATGGGAATAACAGTTTCTGCTAGTCAAGATTGTTCTGAAAATTACATGAGATAGGAGTGTGTAAGGCATTTACTATGGTGCCTGGTGGACGGCCAGTACTCATTAATACTTTATAATAAGTAGATAACATTTGGGTGTTCACTGTGCATTAAGCACTGTTTGGGGAACTTTCAAGTACCCATTTATATTAACTTTACAGCAATCCTTTGAGGTACGAATATAGACATACCTAAGTAAATGGATCTAAGTTAGAAAGTGGTAGAACGTAGCTATTAACGCTGTTGTTATGGTTTTCATTATTATTAATATTTCCTGGCATCTGTCTTGGTAGGTTCTTTTAATTTCTGAGTCTGCTGGATTACACAGCAGTTTGGGATGCGGTAACGTCTTACAAAAGGGAACTGGATCCTCTTGATCTGGGCTCTGACAGAATTTTGTAAGTGTGCTTTCATCTACGGCCACCAGATGGCAATATACATCGGTCATTTAATTGAAATTGGAGGAATGGACTCGGTGTGGGAAAGGTCTCTGAAACAAAAATTAGGGCACAAATAGTGTAGGTGCTTTGCCAAGCGGCCAAGTTAGGGAGAAGGTGATGTGGTAAATATTTTAAATAGTGACTGTCACCTTCAGGTCCTGGTGGCCATGGCACCACCACACGGCAGGGCCTCTTCTAGCTTGGGCTGGACATGAGGTTTATTCTGTGATGTGGCCAGATCACAGTAGAGTCAGAAGGCTCCCACCATTCTATGGAGAGCACTGTTGACACAATGAGTGCCCATCAGAACCCCAGATGGGAGACTCCGCCTTGCTCCCTTCTGCTGGGGAGGAAGACGCATGTGAGGTGTGCCCACATAAGGTATGACACCACCAGGCCTGTCCATTTAGCCAAATGCCCCTCCTCTCTGGCCATCTTTGTGCTCTGTCTAGACCCCATGGGCCACCCGCGTGTGAGCTGGTCCTGGGGACCCATCTTCTGGAGGGGGGCACGTGGCCATGAACTAGGAAGTAAAGATAAGCCACAAAATATATACGGACCAGTTTGAGGTTTGGGGAAAAAGATGCTCATCATCGTTTTTATTTTAAAAATAAATTCAGAATATTGTATGTTCGAAAAGCCCAAAATTTGTGTGAATTAACTGGAATTAAACAGAAGGCCACACAGACATTTCACGTTCTGGTGGTAGTTTGGGGTCAGCCCTCTGGATGCCTCACCAGTGCCCCCATCCTTCCGTACCCTCGGTGGGAACTGTTCTAGGGAAAAAGTTTGAGTGTATGCTCTGTGGAGTGTAAATTCCTAAAAGTCGGCTTCTGTCTAGAAAGGAGGTGTAATTCATTACTGAATGATCAGGGCAGGTTTCCAATCCTCTTTTTTTTCTTTTCATTTTTAAAAATTACATTTATTCATTTTTGAAAGGCAGAGCATGAGTGGGGGAGGAGCAGAGAGAGAGGGAGACACAGAATCCGAAGCAGACTCCAGGCTCTGAGCTGTCAGCACAGAGCCCGGTGCAGGGCTCGAACTCATGAACCACAAGATCATGACCTGAGCCAAAGTCGGACGCTTAACCGACTGGGCCACCCAGGTGCCCCCCCAATCCTCTTAAGTTTCTAAAACCTTGTTTCCCAGAATTTACTTTTAAGCACTTTCTAAATTGTATTCAGTCTTTTATCCTTCTCTATGGGCACTGTAACAGGGAAATGTTAAAATAACCAAGTGTCTGGAAATATGGGATTAATTTGAACTACCTAGTGTTTACTAATTGGGACATAAGTGAACAAATCTGACACTGGGCAGTTCCACTGCCTGTCTGCTCTTAGATCCATCCCTGCCTCCTCTTGCTGCCTCAGTTTCCCACGGCACCACAATGCTGAGAAGCCCTTGCCCTCTGGATCTGGGTGGGTCCCACCAATGGAAGGTCTTGGTGCAAGACCAGAGAGGGAAGATGGGAGAAACCTGAATATTTCTCCCTTTCTGTCTCTGCTTAGACAGCATCCTGCCCATCCTGGCATTGGCCGGATCTCCTTCACAGCCCTCGATGCAAACCATTCTGCCCTCCGTGTTTCCAGCCACTGCCCCAGCATCAGGTTCCATGTCTCCCCCGAGGGGGGTAATGTCTTCCTGCTTTGACCATCTCTGTGTTGTCCCACCATTTGGTTTTCCAGCTCTGCCAATACTTGCATAATCTACTGACTATAATTTCCCTCTGTTTGAAAGGAGGGGTTCCCATTTCTGACTGGACCTAGCCTAAGGTAGAGAATATCCTGGTCAAAGGCTTATTAGCTAAGTTACTGAAGAATACACAGCAATAGTATTGGACTCTGCAAAAATCAGTATTATCTAACATACACGTTGTTGCTGGCACACCTGACCCAGGGTGGGTCACACGGGATGTCCGTGGTGGTTGGGGAGGGACTTAAACCCCTCCATCATCTCCATCAAGTTCTCTTCCCTTTCCCACCCCACATAAGTCTATTTCCTGTACAGTGGAACTTCCAGACAATCTCCTATTTTCCCTCGTAAGCTCTTAAACCCCTCCCATATACTGGTATTCTAAAACTGCCGCCGCTTGAAAAGGTATAGGGGCATAAGGACCTTTGTTCTACTTTCAGTAATCTCATGAAAACACTTAACATCGCAGATGGGTGTGGGTGATGGTGGTTAATAAGTAAGCCTTAGATGGTCTTCCTGGCTGCTAAAATAAGGAAGTCATTCCCTATTGTTAGTATAGGCACCAGGGTATATGAACCCATTTCCCATCATCAATATAGTGTCAGGAAGCTATTTTTGTTTTTCAGAAAAAAATCAAAATGCTTATTTATTTATTTTGAGAGAGATAGAATGTGTGCAAGTGGGGGAGAAGCAGAGAGAAAGAAGGGAGAAAATCCCACGCAGGCTCTGAGCTGTGAGCTCAGAGTCTGATGTAGGGTTCGAACTCACAAACCATGAGACCATGAACTGAGCCCAAATCAAGCCACCCATGTGCTCCAGGAAGCTGATTTTTTAATATGCCTCTAAATGCTTCAGTGAGGCTCCCATTCAACAGCATAAGACAAATATCTACAACTCCTACTATTGATAATCCAGATATCACCATGTGCTTATCAAACGTGCTTTTGAAAACTATGTTGAGGAAGTTATGCAGATTATTACAGACAGCACTGAGGAGACGGTGACTTGACCATTTATAGATCTCAGCTAACATATACATAATCTCATTTAAAATAGCAGACTTTCATCGTTGATGTGGAATTGAATGTTTCCCCCAAATTCTGCTACTTGGGTAGAATCTCATCCGCTGACGAACCAATAGACCACACCACTGAAAAACCAACCCAAGCATGCTGTGCGGGGAAAATCACCTCAGCAACAAGATTCAGACCAAACTGAAGATGGAGGGTAAACCATGATCTTCTGAAGGACTTATAGTTTCCCAGAATATGAACAGCACATCCTGGAGAATCTTCAGGTAATGCAAATATAGTTTGAGAAGATTTAAAAAATCTGAAATGGAGATGATGTGTTTTTACTTAACACGTGCAGTTCTGTCTTTTCCATGGGGATCAGTGGACCCCCTTCCGTCGTACCCTTGACCACCACGGTAACAGTATCATCTGACAGAACTCATCTCGACTCAGTGTGTTGGGCTGACCTACTGACTTTGGTTCAAGTGTCATGGAAAGGCATGCAATCTTTAGAAGGGCATCCGCTTAGAAACCTAAGAGACACCTTTGGCATTAGTACACGATCGCTTTCATTTTTCTGGCCATTTTACCAGAAGGACCGGTCAAAGAACACGTATAAACTCACATAGGGGGTCTAGAGAAAGCGGGTAAAGGACCTGATTATCCAGTACATAGAAGACAATCTAGTGTTGTAACTAGAGGAAAGGGCCCTGGCATCAAAATCTGTATTGGTCTGTTTAAAAGCCGGGTGATCTTGACTAAGTCACTTCACTTCTCAGTCTTGTCAACCATGAAATGGGGAAAATAGTAACGCCGAAATCTCGCAGGGTTCCTATTAAGATCGCATGATTAAAACATGTAGTAGGCCTAGCAAAGTGTGTCCGGCAAGTAGTAGGTTCTTAAGTGTTGACCGCTCCCCTGTTCACCATCGTCATCCATGAGAATATTCTTTCACCACTGGGTGCCACTGACTTTCAGACACTGTGAGTAGGAACCAGTGCTGCTCTGACCAAATCCTCCCTGGGAAGCCGTGGCGACCAGGGTGCAGCTCCAACACATGATATGCCTCTATGTGGTAAGTCTGGGATGTGGAAGAAATCTGGAAGAAACTTGAAGCACTTAGAAAAAGCTAAGTTCTGGAAATGATGAGGAAGCCTTAGAGGAGGCAACGTGGACAGAAGTTTAAACAACACAATCTTGTAAGGCTACAAATAATGATACCTTTCTTTTTTCTTTTCTTTTTTAAGTAGGTTTCACGCTCAACGTGAAACCCAACACGGAGCTTGAACTCACAACCCTGAGATCAAGACCTGAACTGAGATCAAGAGTCAGACTCTTAACCAACTGAGCCACCCAGGTGCCCCAATAGTGAAGCAGAGCTCAGGGCTAGATGCTGGGAATCAACTAGTTCTAGGTAAATCCCAGTATCCTGAGTGCCCAAACCACAAAGGATCTTAGAGAACATCCCACTCAATCACCTTGTTCTGTAAAGGTACTTAGGACTCAAGGCTAGAAGCATTAACTGGTCAGAGGATAAGAAAAAACAGACTGTCCCATGTTATAGATGGCTCTGCATATGCAGAATTGAATTCCCAATGTTTCTTGAAAGTATTGTAAAAACATTTTGTGCACTGGAAAAGATTGAACATGGTTCTAAGGCCTCAATAAACCCAAAGCACATAACTGGGGGTAACGCACTGCTAGTTATTAGGATACAAAGAGACAGAAGATCTCTGCCATTCACGCAACATACATTTTCGGAGCACCTATTATGTGCCAACTACTGGTCTCAATTCTAGGGATCTGGAGAGAGCTTACAATCTAGCAAGGGAAAAATCCATCAATAATATACAAGCAGATGACTAATCTAGTGCTACGGGATTGAAATACGTCACATGGTTACATAAATAGCACCTGAGTAATCTTAGGAAGATTAGAAAGAGCTTGTGGGCAGAAGTGAGCAGATAATGGTGCTGGTGGAGTTCTGAACCATATTCCATGGTGAATGAACAGGAAGGCAGGAAGGCTACCTCTTATACTGTCTTAGACCCACCCTTTCTCTCCATGTGCTCTGCCATTGCCCCCATCCTACATTATCACCTCTTCTTTTAAAAGTTTATTTATTTTGAGAGATGGAGAAAGTGAGCAGGGGAGGGGCAGAGAGAGAGAAAGGAAGATGGAATCCCAGGCAGGCTCCGCCCTGTCAGTATGGGGCCAGACACGGGTCTCGAACCCACGAACAGCAAGATCATGACCTGAGCTGAAATCAAGAGTCAGATACTTAACCAAATGAGCCACCCAAGTGCCCCGTATCACTTCTTTCTTATTCGAATTACTGAAGTTCCTCCTTCCACCTGCATTTACCTAACACATTCGCCACATGAAAGTCATGTGATCTTTTTAGGACACAAATCTGAATCACATCATTCCCCATAAGACTTCTCAAAGGTGCCCAAATGCCCTCAGGATGTTTAATAACATTTAACAACAATGATGACAAAAATATCAAACTTACACAGAGCTTCCTAAGTACCTGGTGTTAATCTCCATGCTTTATGGGTAGAATTGATCCTCATTATTTGTGGATTCCGTATTGGTGAACTCATCTAACTTGCAAAATTTTATTTGCAATCCCCAAATGAATACTCAGCTTGCTTTTGTAGTCATTTGTGGACAAAGGCTGAGTGGCAAAAAACTGGAGTGGTCTGAGGCACACATTTCTCACTAAAGCTCAAACAAGGCAACGTCTGCCATCTTGTTTCAGTTCCTCATACTGTGAATCTTTCAGTGTGAAGACTCGGTTGGGTCATGCTCATCTCACATGTTTCAGAACTGCATCCTGGAACCACACAACTAAAAAGGAAATAACATTCTGCACGAACCTGCACGAAGCCAGAAAGCAGTAGTCCTCAGGGATTGCTCTGTCTACTGGCTTCCACATGTCAGGTAATAAAAACCATAGCAAAGGGCCAAGTAATAGAAAATTTAATGGAAAGTGGAAAGAACAGACTTTTCTCCCCAAAGTATAAAATGGACAAGAAACCGGCTTACCTGTTGTGGAGATTGTCCATTGGGTTTCTCTGGAAGTTTAACTTCTCTTCCTGCAACAACAAAAAAGTTGCAAATTGAGTCTGCAAGTTGTCTCCTGTTCACAGCCAAGCGCTATCTTGAAAGTGACAGCGGGCCGCATGTCCCAAGGGGATGCAAGGCAGTGAGGTGGGGGACCGGAGGTGCAGGCTCGGGAAGACGAGTGTCTTGGGACTTGCCAGGCCTAGGTCTGCAGCCTACAGATTGCAGCTAACACTCAGGAATCAATTGACAACCACCCCAATTCAGTGATTTCCTCTATACAAAGGTTGTAGTGACATCTAAATGGCACAACACGTAAGCAGTTTATCACAGGCCGGGCATGCTGCGACTCTTCAGTAACCAAAAGGTACTGTGGTTATTTATTATTGTTGGCAAACACGTGATGATGCACCTCTTCTCTGATGGGTAAAGTTTCAACTAAGCAGGAAAAAAAAATTCAAGGAATTTGCTCCCTTGTAGACCTAGCAAACAATCAAAGTTTCAATGAATACATGTGCAATACCTTAATAAAATACATAATTTAGAAAACAGCTTTGCTTAGTGAAAACAGTGATGTGTAAGATTTGAGAATGTAAAGCTAATGTTGTTCAGATTCTTACCAACTTCTCTGTGACTATTAGAATAATTCACTCATATCAAGATGCGACGTTTTCAGGAAGTGCTCTTAGTCCACTCCCAAATAAATTACTTCATGAGAGAATGAATTCTGTCTCAAGTTTGTCACACAATACTGGAATAGTTTTACCCTTTTGGTAATTCAGCTTCAAAGCCCTGTAATGTCTTTTCATTCAGTATGATTTCTTATTAATTACTCCTTAAAATCAAATACATTGCTGAAATGTCAGATGATTCTATTATTCTTAATTTTGACCACAGTGCTCATAATTCAACTTGAATATTATTTGGTAAGGAAGACACGAGAAAGGCAAAGTCCATGGCCTCAGGGAGCTGGTCATCTGGCTGGGGAGGGCAAGGAGACACGAAGAGTTTACAAGTCACTAAAATATTATGCAGGGTACGAATAATGCAAACAAAATCTCAGGACTGCGAGGTTGTGTCACTGGGCTGGCAGGCATTCGCTGACATTTGAGGAAAAACTGTGGCAGATGGAAAAATAATGATGGTGAGATGTGGTGGGAGGGCCTTTTGAGTAGAGGGAAGGTGACAACGAGGAAACAGGAAATGATGGGGTATTATTTAGTGGAATCACGGAATTCCTACTGTGTGCCAGGCTCCAGGAAACCGCAGGGAATGAGACACTCCCAGGGTGTGTACTCTATACAATGACAGCCCTATGTGCAAAAGAGTGAGTATTCTGGATTCCTTGGTGTTTAAAGAACTTGGAATCTGCCACGTGGTTGGCAGACTTGCCATGTGCCAAGTGCATTGTAGGAAACAAAATGGGTGTGGCAATATGGAGTTACAGGTAAGACCCTCTTAGGAGCGAGGCATGGACCTTGAGGAGGGAGCGTTTAAACTGGGATCCACAGAGATGGAGCGCTCGACAAGCCATCCCCTTGTTAGGAAGCCTAAAGTGGTTCTGCATGGCCGACCAATGTCCTTTAATGTCCTCGGCTCAGCAGTCAGGGCCTTCCACAACAGGGCATCAGTGGCTCCGCTCAATTAGCTCTGAAGCTTCTCTAGCCACGCCTACTTCCAGGTGATCTGGACTTTTCAGTCTTTTCTAAACATGCTTACATTTTTCCTGTTTCTTTGCCTTTGCACATATTACTTCTCCCAGCTGGCTTGCAAAATTCTAGTGATCCTTCAAACCTCATTGCACCCCACCTCCCCCGGTGAGATTATTTTTAAACCCCAACAAAAGGTAATTACTCCACTGTTTTCATTTCTATGGAATCTTTAACTTCTTGGATGGCTCCAATCACTTTTTGCCTTCATTCACTTATATAACATTCCTGCCATTGGACGGTAGGTAAACTTAAGTAGGGAGGGGTCATGGATTCACCATTGTTTATCCACATGTTGTGTCTTCTGACACAGTGACTTGGAAATAGAGGCACATGGCCTGACTTTTATAAATGTGAGCTATAAATATCACTGAGAACTTTAAGATGCTTAAGACCAATATATTATAAGTCAACAGTGTATATATTTAATCAAATCTGAGATGCACATGTATTCATTCACCTTTTAACACTTCTGAAACTGAAATGCAACTTACATTCACTGGTACATCATGGTTACATTGGCGGCATTATTTTCTATTTTTGTGGTATGTAACAGTACATGCTATAATCTATGACATCAAATATTCAATGAAATATGGCATTTTAATACTATATCATAATTTATCTCAGGAATATATGATGCATATATTTACTAAATATATCCTATGTTAAATAAGTGTCTATGTGAGACACAGTTATACGAATATTGTATAAGACATTTACCTAAGAATCTTCTTTTCTAAAGATTTTATTTATTTATCTATTTAATATAATTTATTGTCAAGTTGGCTAATATACAGTGTATACAGTGTGCTATTGGTTTTGGGGGAAGATTCCCATGATTCATCACTTACATACAACACCCAGTGCTCATCCCAACAAGTGCCCTCCTCAATGCCCATCACTCGTTTTCCCCTCCCTTCCCATCAACCCTCAGTTTGTTCTCTGTATTTATGGTTTGCCTCCTTTCCTCTCTGTTTGTAACTAAAGATTTTAAGTAATTTTTATACCCAATGTGGGACTTGAACTTACAACCCAGAGGCCAAGAGTCACATGTTCTACCAATCGAAGCAGCCAGGCACCCTTAACCTAAGAACTTCTAAGATGAACACTAACAGTAGCCAGAGATGGAGTGAAGAATTTTACTTCTAAGCATTATATAAAGATCATGTATCAGAACAAAAACAATAGCCAGAAATAAGACCTTTCAAATGAATTCTATTTCTTTCCCCAGAATGACTTTTTGAAACAAATTCATTCCAAACAGAATATTTTGGTGCACCTGTTTTGTTAGTGCCTTAGGTACATGGCTAATTTATTTGTTGGGCAAGATACCATTGACATTACATTGGGTTGTACTTGGTGAGGACCCAAAGGTTGGTAAAGCCAATCAGTCTAAGCATGGTGGGAGTTCAGGAGGAGCAGCAATCCCAGTGTGGTGGAGCTGCCAGGGAAGGCTGGAGGGAGAAATGCGGATGTGGGAGATGGTGGGAATTAGATAGAGGACAGCTTAGTAAAAGCAAAAGAGTAGGAGAGAATTTAGGACTTGTGCAACACAGTGCGGAGGCCCATGCAGTGGATCTGGGGATGGAAATAGCACATGTGATGAGGTTACTGGGGCCTTTGAAAGTAGGCACGGAAGACCATATGTGACCTGATTGGGATGCAGGTAGGTTCTCGAGCAGCAAATGGCAGAATGGCAGCAACACCCCAGAAAGCCTCCCCTGCTGGCAGCAAGCAGGGAACATTACACGAGTTTTGTGCAGAGACTTGCTGAGTTGATCCTTTGAATTAAGCGAGGAGATGAAAAGAGCCGGGTGTGGGGTGGTATCAAAGACAAATCCAAAGGAAAGAGCAAATGCGGAAAACAATCTTTACAAGCTTTGGTTTTGAGTTAGGCACTGATTTCTCCTGTCCCTGGTTTCTCTTAGTGCTTTGGTTTATACACTTACTATATATGGTGTCTTGGGAAAGTTATGTTGCCTCACTACCTGTTTCCTTTTGAGTAAAATAACAATTGTAATTATATAGTATCTTTTTCAGAGAGTAGTTAGGGTTAAGTGAAAGAAAAGAGTAGAGTATGGAGCACAGCGGTCAGCACTGTGCCAGTCTTAACATTAACTATGATTTTCCATCCACTGTCATTGTCACCATGACCACGACCATGACTATCATTATCAATCAGTCAGTTTCTGTTTTTCCCTGCTACTCACTGGAAGTTTCTTGAGTCTAGTGGTCACATCTCATTATTTTTGTTTCTTCAACAAGGAATACAAAGGACTTCCACAAATATGTACTGAGTTTTGTGAAAAGTAAAAAGCCAGATCTCCCTGAAAGAAAGGATTTGTGTGAGGAAAGAAGAGTTATTGAAATGAGTCCAATTCTTGGAGGCTGACAGATGGGAAGAATGGTGGTCCATAAACAGCAGGTGGCATACGTGATGAGAGAGCCTGAGTTCAGCATTTAGCCTTCTGAGATGAAGAGATGATGAAGGCACCTGGGTGGCTCAGTTGGTTAAGCGGCTGACTTCAGCTCAGGTCATGATCTCATGGTTCATGGGTTCGAGCTCCATGTCAGGCTCTGTGCTGACAGCTCAGAGCCTGGAGCCTGCTTCGGATTCTGTGTCTCCCTCTCTCTCTGCCCCTCCCTGCTCACACTCTGTGTCTGTCTCTCTCAAAAATAAGTAAACGTTAGAAAAAAAAAAGTGATAGTGGGGAGATGGTAAGGGAAAGGTGGCAGACAGAACAAATGCAGCCAGCCACTCTCCATTACAAGAGAAGAGACGTGCATGGCTCGCCGAGAGAGCAAGGGTCCATAAAAACAGAAAGTGGATGTGACCTAGCAAATCAGTAGTGTAGGAAGCCAAGAACCAGCCCTATTTAGCAGAATCCTTAAAGGCTTTAGGATAGAAGGGACAAAGAGGGGAGGGCTAGAATTAGGATGACTTGGAAGGTGCTTAAGAAGCAGTTAGGCTCCTAAATCCCTTTCTGCACTCCCAGCTTTTGGAAGTGGTTTCCATTCTCTAGCTCATCCGAAGAATGTAGCTTTAGTGTCTAGAAAGGGTAAAGCGGGGTTTCTGGACTAGAATATAGTAGAGAACACACAGCAGAGGGCAGGGGTTCTAAATCCCAAACTGGGGGTTGAGTGATGTGTGCATGTGGAGTGCTGAGGGCCTCAGCCTGCCCCCCTCCGGGGCTCTGGGAACGCTGGCGGTCACCCTCGAGCTGTCCTTCAGGCATCGGAGGACAGTCAGAGATCGACATCAACGAACCGATCAACCAAAAAGCACTTAAAACACACAGTAGGGGGCTGAAAACTAAAGCCAAAACAAAACAATTGACGATAATACCCTCGCCATGTCACTCGTATTGGAAAAGAACAGAGATTATTAAAAAAAAAAACAGAATAATGACAAAAAGCTCTCAGAAACTAAATCAAGAGAGCAAAAATTAGTATTTCCATAGACAGTCTGGAAGAAGAAGATGAGGAAATCTCATATGAAGTAGCAAAAGAGATAAAGACATGGAAAATCAAATAGAAAAGATTTTTAAAAATCTAGAGGATTAGTCTAGAAGATCCAACATCCAAGTAGCAGGGGGTCCAAAAAGAAAGAATAAGAGGAAGGGATGACTTCATCAACAAAATAATCTGAGAAAATTTTATGTAACTAAATAGCATGTGTTTCTAAATGAAAGCACTCACCAAGTGCCCAATAAATAAAAACAGACTCATCGCCAAGACACATCATTGTGATGTTTCAGAATTGGTATCATATAAGGTTCTAGAAAGAGAAAACCAGATCATATCTAAAGAGTTGGGGATCAGAATGGTTTTAGACTCTTTAAACACACACACACACACACACACACACACACACACACACACACACACACACCCCTCATTCTAAACCAGGCCAAATGACCAGTTAAGTGAGGAGGTAGGATAAAGATATTTTCAAATCTGAAAGTTCTCAAAAAATTTACCACTCATATACCTTCCTCTTCTGGAAAGGAAGCGATTAGAAAATGTCACAAACAAATGAAGGAGTAAACCAAGAGGGGGAAGCAAGGGATACAGAAAATAGGACATTAAACACAGGAGAGGGACAAAATATTCCCCAGGATGAGAGTGGCCAAGATCTCAGAATGCCAGCAGTGGACACAGCCACAGTGATAGCTCATTTGGACTGGACAAGGCAAGAAGGCTCTGAGCAGTTTTAAGAGAGGAAATTGATAGAATCCCTGAAGGATCCCAAAGACAAAGATATACACAATAAGAAAAGAACCTGGGGTGGGACACCTCAGTGGCTCAATTGATTAAGCACCTGACTTCAGGTCATGATCTCATGGTTCATGAGTTCAAGCCCAGCATTGGGCTCTCTGTTGCTCTCTCTGGAGCCTGCTTTGGATTCTTTCTCTCTCTCTTTGCCCTTCCTCTGCTTGCATTCTCTTTCTCTGTCTCTCTCAAAAATAAATAAACATAAAAAAAAAAAGGAAAAGAATTTGGGCTTCAATCAGGACAAGTATGCAGAATACTTAACACATGAAAAAATGAGCCATTTGTTAGCCTCAGAGAAAATGGAATTCGAATTTTCCACCTGGATTGGCTGGGAACAGCATTTGCAGAGTTAATAACAGACACTAGATATTCACCAAACTAAAACTGGAGGGGGCGCGCAGTGGGGATTGGGAACATTTCTGGGGTGCGGTGGGGCCAAGGGTGGAAGCCAAATCCTCTTCCACAGTGGAAGCATAAAACTGAAAAGCTTATCAAGACATAGTACTGGAAACATTCATTTAGAGAAATAAATAACGAAAATAATCAGCTAAAAAAGTGTTTACCAAAACAAAAGGGAAGTGTTTTCCTTGGAGGAAAGAAAAATGTGCTCACAAGTGAGGAGTCTGGGCTTCATTTAAAGATGTGGGAACTAACCTAGTCATAATGAGCAAGATCTTGAGAAAGGGTCAACCAGATGATAGCAAGCAGTAACAAAGATGCTTTTGAAAGATCTATTTTCTTAACCTAAATTAATCATTCAACATCTATTACTGTGGGCCAGGCCATGTGCTAGAAGATGATCACAGCAGAATGAATAAGACATAAAAGCTTAAAACCTAGAGAGGTAGGCAAAACAGAAACAAATAATTATGATGCAGTGATATAATAGCACTTACAGGCAAAGTATTACGAAAATGTGGGCACCAGCAATGAACCTTTCAGAATATTCTAGAGTTGTGCTGTCCATATGGGAACCACTGGCCACCTGTGGTTAGTGGCTAGTGGCTACCATATTGGGCAATGTAGACCTAAAACATGTTCTATTGGATGGTGTTGGTCTAGAGGTTCATTTGTTTGTTTACTTATTTACTTATTTATCTATTTATTTCTGAGAGATAGCGTGAGACAGATCATGAGCAGGGGAGGGTCAGAGAGAGAGGGAGACACAGAATCTGAAGCAGGCTCCAGGCTCTGAGCTGTCAGCACAGAGCCTGATACGGGGCTCAAACTTGTGTGATCATGACCTGAGCTGAAGCTGGACGCCTAAACAACTGAGCCACCCAGGCATCCCTAGAGGTTCTAAAATGGTGATTTAAAAATAAAATAAAATAAAATAAAATAAAATAAAATAAAATAAAATAAATAAAATGGTGATTTTTACAGCATTTTTTCAAGTACATTAAACCCCTGAAGGGATCACATTCCACGTGTTATTCTATTAGTAAATAGAGCGTTCCAGAGTTTGATATTTAACCAGCTAAGCTATCTGTCCATGGAAAGGAATTTTTACTCTGTTACAGGTTTCATTTTCATCTGGAGCCACTCCGGGAGCAAGGAAGGGGTATATCTTGCATCTCCTGACACTGTTTGCCCATGCACAGAGATTGGGAGCAAATGCTGCTGGTGGCCAGACTCCGTGAGTCCTTGGGAAAGCACTTTGGCATAGTGGGAGGAGGGAAAAGCTTGGAAGAACTCAGAAACTCAGAGTTTGAATTTTGTCTCTACTACTAGTTAGCTCTGTGGCCTTGAGCAAATCTCTCAACCTCTCTGGGCCTTTGTGTTTGTTTCTAGATGTGGGTGGCACAAATAAAGCACAGATCAGGCTAAGCAGGTAGCAGAAACACAAAAACAGCAGCTGCCATTCTCCTTGAGGTTCTTAATCTCTAACAGGCTATCAGCAGGCTGGTGAGGAAGGGCCCCATGAGAAGGAGAGGGCTGGCTCTCCTCATATCTTCTCATCATGACCCTCTTTTCTGGCTTTTGTTCAAGGGTCTATCATTGACCAGGAACTGAAGTACCTATAACAGCAAGAGGAATTTTTTTTAAGTTTGTTTGTTTGTTTCTTTATTTTTGAGAGAGAGCAGGGGAGGGGAAGAGAGAGAATCCCAAGCAGACTTCATGATGTCAGCACAGAAATGCAGGTCTCGAACCCACGAACTGAGTTCATGACTTGAGCCCAAATCAAGAGCTGGATGCTTAACCACTTAACCAACTGAGCAACCCAGGAGCCCTGGGGACTTTGTTCAAAGAGGGGCAGCAAAGGGAAGGCAGAAGGGCAGTGACATTCACCAAAAGCCCAGGACATGCCAGACCCACTGGCAAGTACAGTATGTCCTTCTATAAATCCTCCCAGGGTCTAAGAGAAGCGGGAGGCTGGGAGGGAGGTGGCTGGCGGGAAGGTTTGCGGGTCCGGAGAGACAGCTGGTGGGACCCAGACCCCCGGGGGAAGGGCCAGAGTTCCATGGGGAATGCCACGCAAGGTCCCCAGGTGATGAAGCTTGCAGTTCATGATGACAACTGGGGACAGCGTGTCAGACTCACGGGCGGGCCGAGGCCAGTGGTGGTGAGCAGAGGTGGCCCCGGTGACCTGAGCCAGCCCGGCACTTCGCCACAGACAGGTTTTTGCTCAGGGTTTATACCATGCGGTGGACAGTGTCCGTCGCTGTCACCTTCTTCCACTTCCATGAGAAGAAAAACAAAATTTCTTCCAAGTGGAGGTAAATTCGAAATATGATAAGCTCGAGTTGGCATCAACGGGGCCGGGGAGGGGGGGGGCGCGGAGAGACAAGAATTAACCTTTCCTTGTAATTTGTAAGTGCATTCAGGCTCGGTTTCTCGGGTTCTCTTTCATGGGTTTCCCCCTCCCCCACTCCCAGGCAGGGCCAGGATCTGAATAGAAAGAAAAGATCTCCAGCTGGGCTCCTTTCATCCAACAAGCTTTGCAAGCTTTGCAACATCTTCCTTGGACCCGATTCAGCTGGGGGCCTTCCCTGTCTTCCAGAGCAATTCCTGCATCCTCACACAGGGGCCCTTTGTGGTCTGGGGTTATGGGAAGTTAACCAGGCCTTCGCACCAGGAAATAGCTTCTCATTGTGTGAAGTGATCAAAGAGGAATATCATTTCAGCCAAATAAAATAAAATAAGAATAAAACAAACAAAAAAACCCCCAAACCACCGAAACAAACCCACAAAAATAAAAACCCACACCAAAACCATGATTTATATCAAGAATCGATACAGACAAAAGAAAGATCTGAATTACTTCAGCAAAGCATAATTGTCTGCAGTATAAGAGTGTCCAGTGAGCTCATGTATTGATGAATTTTAAAGTTTAGTCCTTAGGGCAAATTCAAGGTACTGTATTTAAGTATTAAAACTATTTTCTTTTTTGCTTTTGCATCTGTTCTGTTCACAAATATCTCCAATCTTTTCCAAGTGCTGAAAGAACTTTTTCATTAACAAAACGATATGTACAAATATTTGTATGTATACGTAGGCATATAATGTACACATATAAAACTAGATATAATGATACACACACATACATACATATATTTAAGCACAAAAAGTTTGGGAAATGAGTAAAAAAATGCCAGCCATGATCACAGCAGCCTAAACATGTGTTATGTGTTCATTTTTACCCCAGGATTTGTTTTACTTTATGTCCATCCACACAGCGATTCTACACAAGACTTAATATAAATAAGTTCACGCCCTGCTTCCTTTCCACTGAACATTTTGTTTCTAGCCTTTCTGGTGACAATACATAAGGTCCACAATGATTGTTACAAAATGGTGCAAATTATTCTAAAAGTGAACCTCAGCCAGATAATTAACCACTCCTCGTCAATGCATAGTATTTCTGGAACTTTCCATTTTTGGTAAAGTCACCCTTCTTGCAGTTTCCAAGTTCAAAGTCTACAGGGCTGACTATAAACATGACAAAATCACAATGGGTGAAACGATTTTGATTTTCCTTGCCTTTCCTTTTTAAAGTTTTCTTCTGATATGAAGTAAAGTTGACCTACAGGACCCAGCAGTTAGAGGCCAGCCCAGAAGCCCTTTCTCCATCACAAACCGGGAAATTGTGGCTCTGCGAGGCGTCACCGCCATTCAGCTTCAGAAGTCCGGGAAGAGAGCAAGAAAAATCAGCCTGGCAACGTCCTGTCCCAGGCATTGTCCCAGGGAATGTCCTTTCCCCAGTAGTTACAGACACTGCACACAACAGATCCTGGGGAATCAGACCCGGATTGTAACTCCTACTGAGCTCGTCTCTTCTCTCTTTCTCTGCGGCGCAAGCTCTTTCCGGCTGGCGGAGGACGCAAAGCATGGCTCTCTGGGCAGAGGGGCCCCAGAATGGCTCACAGTCATCCTGTGGCTCTATCAGTAGGTAGGAGCTCCGATGCCCTTGAAGATTGTTTTCTATTATAAAGTCTCATTCTGTCATAGTTTTCTCACCTATGTGGCCTAAGACGTTTGTCTCGATGTGCAAACTGCCTTGCATGTGTTCCTTTACTAAGGGCTGGTGAGGGGAACAGTAGAAGATGGAGGGGGGCAGAGCCCTGGGGCCCGGCCACTGCAGCCGTGGCACTGTCAGGGCGTGTGACTGCGAGCACAGGGCAGGGGCAGCCAGGGGACTCTTCACTGGGCTCTGGCAGGCTTTACCCTCAACAGATTCTCAAAACCCAACTTGGGGCTCTGGATCTGATGCATGAGATGGAGAGAGAGAGAGACAGAGAGACAGAGAAAGAGATGCTATCTGAGACTGGATCATCCATTATGTGTTTGATAGTATACACTCATTGCCTCATTTTCTTCCAGCGACGCTGTGAAATACATATTACTAGCTCCATTTCATGAATAGCAAGGTTAACCAATTCCATAACTAGTTAACGTAAGTTCCATAACTAGTAAATGGTGAGGCAAGGGTTCAGGGTTTAAGCTATTTTCATTGTCCCCATGGGGTCCTTAACATGATGGGATGTATGCAACCAAGCCTATTATTGTGGAGGTAGGCAGATTATGGGAATAATGGAATATGGGATACAGGAGGTCAATGAACTTGGGCTTCCCATTCACAAAGGGCCTCAAATGTAGGCTCTTGGCCAGTATCTCCAAGTACACACCCAGAACTACATCGATAGCCTTGAATAATGTTCATTACACAGCTTTGAACTTCAGTCTTAGATTTCTGTAATAGCTCACCTGTAGTTCCCTATGAACTCATACTTAATCTTGAGAATAGAAAATTGTATCATCTTTATGATGTGTGTATAAGATCACACATTTGTACATGTAAGCATTTAAAGTATTAATATTTATAAACCTGCTGTTATTATTTTGCTACTTGAATATACTGAAAGCCTCAAAAACAATGAAAATTAAGTAATCCAGGTCCCTCTCACCATCTGAGAGACCTTGATCTGATCCTATAGTTCTAGAAAAATCAGGTTGTATGTTCACCCTTAAGTATAATGCAAAAGTAAACATCAGGGACTGGTTTTTGAAGAATTACCTTAAGGGAAATTCTTGGGGGTGGGGGTCAACTGTCCCTTCTTATAGAGACTTCACTATTTGTGATTCCTTACGTATCTGTATCTTAAGAAATTTAAGAGCTGATATCTTATGGATTACATATTTATTTTTAAAAAAATTTTTAAATGTTCATTTTATTTTTGAGATAGAGAGAGAGCATGAGCAGGGGAGGGGCAGAGTGAGGGAGACACAGAATCTGAAGCAGGCTCCAGGCTCTGAGCTGTCAGCATAGAGCCCGATGCAGGGCTCGAACCCATGAGCCACAAGATCATGACCTGAATCAAAGTCGGACACTTAACAGACTGAGCCACCCAGGCGCCCCAGGATTATAGACTTTAAATGGGCACAGGTAAGCAATCCATCACCAGTAGCTATTGTTATGGTGCTACTGGGCCTCCAGCTTCTCGGCCTTTTCTTTCTCATGTTGGGAGGCAAGAGCCCGGCTGCCCAAAGTCTGTCCCTCTGCCCCAAAGCTGGCCTGCCACTCCATGAGTCACTGCAACTACATGCAGTAATAGAAGGAACTTGAACATGTCAGTGAGGTTGTCCCTTAAATTTCTTCCATTCTAAAGCGAGATGTGTAAAGGATTTTGACACTCGGGATTAAGCTATTAGTTTTAGCAGAGAGAGAGAGAAAAAAAAATAAATGACTATTAAATGGCAATGACTAAATATTAAAATTAAAATCACAGCATCTGTGAGGTGGGAAGTCCCCAGGAAAAAATGTTAATCTAACCCACATGTATTACAGACTAGGAACTGAAGCCCTGAGCTCAGTGGCCGTCAGTATAATGTTTGCTGAATTGTGCTGCTGTCCTTGTAGAGATCCAGAGCGGGGGTCAGGCCACCCTTGGTTGGTAAATAACATTTACTGGAATACAGCTCTACCCAGTCATTCATGACTTGTGTATGGCTTCTTTTGTGCCACACAGTAGGGCTGATATGTGTGACAGACATCAAACAACCCGTGAAATCTAACAGTATCTGTCCCTCTATGGAAAATGTGCTGACTCCAGCTCTCCAGGAAAAACAAAGTCTGTGAGGAGGAACCAAGGGTGCCAGCAACATGTGGGTGAACTTGGAAGTAGCTCTTTGGACGCCTGCCAACAGGCACCTGAGTGAGCGCGGAAACATTCTCCAGTGCGAATCCAGCCTGGAGGTGACCGCCCGCCTGGCCAACGGCTCATCTGCAACCTCACGACAGACCTTCAGCCAGAGGTGCTCTGGGAAGCAGTGCCTGGCTTCCCGACCCACGGGAAACAAATGTTTCTTGTTTTAAGGTGCTAATTTGGGGATGATTTGTTACACAGCAATAACTAATATAACTATCTTTTTGGCTGGGCTTATGCTTTCAGGGTGAGTGAAATTCTGTCTCCAAGATCAAGGTCTCATGATCTTCCCTGTGGGGATTTTTGGACCCTTGGTCCCCAACACCAAATGGAGTTGGCACATCAAGGCACTGTGCCAACTGCTCACTCCACGTCTATTCCATAGCCATGTGGTCAGTTAAGCGATGTCTGTCTCTCTGGTGCTGTGTCTTATCAGTTTTGTAATCACAGAATCTGAGTTAGTGCCTAGTAATCATGATAGAATAATAATAATACATATTTATTGAGTGCTTACTGTGTGTCAAGCACTTTATGTCCATTATCTCATTTTCCCCTTTTAACAACCCTAGGAGGCAGTACTATTTTTAAGCCCATTTAATAAGGGGAAAAGTAAAAATTATAGATGTTAAGGAACTTGCCTTATACTGGCTGGCAAGCAAGAGTTGGAGCCAGGATTTGAGCTCTGACAGACCCTGAAGCTGCCACACTCTATTGGGACTCTGGGTCCTCAGATATGTGGTTCTGGTCACGGCACTGGCACAGTTAACCATGGACTTGGCAAAGTTGCTCATGGAGAGGAAACCAATATCCTCAACCATTGAGGGATGGTGGTGGTGGTGGTGATAATGATGCCCCCTTCCTATCTCTCAGGGCACATGTCCTATAATAGTGATTTTTTAAAGTTCACGGTAAATGTGGAATCAAAAAAAGTGATTTACTGATCTTTTGACCAAACACCCCTGAGCTGGAGCAGACCTGAAAGAAGAGGAAGAAAATAAGCAGAGGGTAGTTAAGGGAAGAGCCTGAGAGAAGGAGAAAGGGCCACTGAAATCCATTTCCTACTCTTTCTCCACTTCCTGTTCCCTATCCTGCTCTTGGCATCACTGGTGGCTCCCCACCTGATCTGCAAGAATCCCCAAAACCATGATGGGTAGAGGGGTCAGATTAATGAGAAGAAATCCTCATTATTTCAAAAACAGCTCATACTTTTGCACTGTGAGAGATTTTTTTTTTAAGTTTATTACTTGTTTTAAGAAACAGAGAGAGACAGACAGTGTGAATGGTAGAGGGGAAGAGAGAGCGAGAGAGAGAATCCCAAGCAGAACCTGAAGCAGGGCTCGAACCCACAAAACATGAGATCATGATCTGAGCTGAAATCAAGAGTTGGATGCTTACCTGAGCTACAGAGGGGCCCCTGCACTGTGGGAGTTTTAACTGAGACTGCTAGGAGCGCTCTCTTTCCTGGAAAGAGATGATTATGTTTATGTTTATATATATTTGTATTTATATTACCTGATTCTGACCTCTCACTCTGTGTCAGCCTCTTCTAGAAAGGCAAGTGTTCTGGACCCCTGTAGGATGGATCGGACGCTCTGCTCTTAATGCTCATAGCAGGCTCTACACCTCTCATACACGGGTCTGAATGTTCCACAGCTAAGCCCTTGGTATGTGGAAGAGCACCTGACATACAACAGGCATTCAATTGATTTTTGATGAATAAAGGAACAGATTTCACCTGCTTCTAGGCTATTCATAAATAAGTTCCATAAGGTAGTAGGTATTCAATAAATATTTGTCAAATGACTGACACTAAAAGTCTGGCCTCATATTCTTAGATTCAGGACAGTGTGGTTGGATTAAAAAAAAGTAGAGTTCGGGGGCGCCTGGGTGGCTCAGTGGGTTGAGCCTCCGGCTTCGGCTCAGGTCAGATCTCACGTTCGTGGGTTCGAGCCCCGCATCAGGCTCTGTGCTAACAGCTAGCTCAGAGCCTGGAGCCTGCTTCCAGTTCTGTGTCTCCTTCTCTCTCTGCCCCTCCCCCTCTCATGCTCTGTCTCTCTCTGTATTAAAAATAAATATTTAAAAAAATATTTATAAAAAAAAAAAGTAGAGTTCAAAGAAGGGCTTCAAGGGTTAGAAGACACCTGACTCTGGTCAAGGCCCCAACTAGAATGGAGGCCCAGCATCCTCCTGGACATGGGTTCCTGTGGCTTAAATTCTTCATGATGTCAAATCGCCAGTATAGTCCGTGCATCATCTAGAAACAGATTCTCTATCTGTTCCACGTGGACTGCAGCCAATGACTTTGGATTTAAACTGTATGTGTCTTGGAGCAGTGATTTTCAAAAGTTAAAGAAAAAAGGTCATTGCTTCTGTATGGACTACTTATTTCATCTTGCTTCCTTAAATGTCACCAAAACAAAGAAAGAAACAAACAAACATTAATCAACATTGCTTCCCACCAACCAACGAAATCCCAAGAGACAAAAAGTTTGTCAGGGTGTTCTTTTGGCATCATTTCTGATGAGTTAGGTAAAATGTACATCCCAAGAAAATAAAGAATCTGACGTATTCTTAATAATAAAACCAGAAAAACAATTCTGCCTAATAATCATCAGGAAAATGTGCACCGTAAGTATTTCCCACCATTACTTGGCAATCCACCTACTCAGGGAACCAAAGAACTCTGCAGACATGTTCTGTCTCCATTAAGATGACCATTCAAACCTAAATTTATATTGCAGTTATTTTTATCCCTTCTACTTAAGCATTCCTAATCCTATGTTAGCAATTTCCACAAAATACTGGAAGGGTCCCTAGTTGTTTTTTAATTTCCTTCCTTTCCTCTTTCCTACCTACTTTACTTCATTTTTTTCATTAATAAATATTAGATGTTCATAATAGTAAGGTAAGAAGGATGGTAGTTCTCAAAATTTTGCATATTAAAGTTTGCTCAGAGAAAATAAAGTTTGGTCAAAGAAAATTTTCTTATTTGTAAGCTAAAATCAACAGGACAGCCCCACTTTCTATAGTGTGGAATGTTATGTAGAAACACAGTTTGTGGACACAGTCCAAAGCCAATTAAAGTAGATTTAAGTAACTGAGAAATAAAAATATGCGTGACAATCCACAGATTTCTGGAGTATTTCTAGAGAGTGGTACAGGGTAGAAGTAAAACAATATCAGAAACTGATAAGCTCTTAACCTGCTTTTAATTCACTCAACCATGTAAATGTGAGACTGGCTTAAATTCCCTTTTTTTCCATCCTTAACGTTTCCTTAGCTTGATTTACTAACACGTAATGTATATTAGCTATTGTCTTCGGGGGTAAAAATCCTACCACAGAACCCAGAGGTAGTCGGAAATGGATCCTATAATCTTCAGTAGCAAAGAAAGGTATATGGATACTCAGCAACAATGCATGACATTTCAGGAGACACTTATCTGTAACCTGGTTTGGGGTATTGAAAGATTTCTTGACAGTGTTCCCTTTTGCTGGGAGACTAATGCAGAACGTTCAATTCCAGGAGGAGTCAGTATGCTTGTTAGCTTCTCTTTTTTAAAAATAGTATAAAAAAGCTGTGTAACTATTTTAATTATGTTCAAAATGGTGTCAGTGTTCCGCTGAGGCTGTGGGGGGCAGGGAGGGAGAGGGGGAAAGGCATGAATCTTGCCCTGCAGCTCTGGCAGGTACAAAGTTTGCAACCAGTTATGCCCTGCAGGCAGCGGTATGCTCTCAAATATTTAACAACTGGTTCTACAGAAACACATGTCTCTCGTAAATAAAGGCTCTGTGGAACACAGTTTGTAAATAATAATAAAACAATACATTTGTTTTATTATAAATTCCACATAGGCAACTGGTTTTCATAGAATACTTTCACAAGGTTTTGCCAGAGTCTTCCATCAGTAATTAACTACAATTACAAGTAGAGACCTGACACGAATGTTAGTTGATAGCATTGTTGAACAAGTTAGACTAAAGTGAAACAATGAACACACGTGTTGGAATTCCATATGCTTGTTAATGACAGGAGCAAGTCTTTCCTGAATGGTAATAGTATACTGGAAGAAATACTGGAAGAAAAATTTCTTCAGGATTTTTTGGTGCTATTCCCTTGTAACAGCTACATACCCAGCAAAGTTCCATATTGCATTTGAGTGAACATTTTATCATGTCTTTTTTTTAAATAAATTTTATTTAGTTTGAGAGCAAGCGTGTGTGTGTGTGTGTGCATGCACACGAGTGGGGAAGGGTGCAAAGAGAGAGAGGAGAAGGAGAGAGAATCCCAAGTAGGTTCCGCACTGTCAGCTTGAAGTCCAACGCGGGGCTGGAACTCTTGAACTGGGAGATCATGACCTGAGCCGAAACCAAGAGTTGGATGCTTAACTGACTAAGCCACCCAGGTGCCTCTTTATCATATTCTTAAGTATCGTCAAGCCCCCAAACCTTAAATTAAGCCCTGACCTACAGAAGTTGCTAATTCTATGGTAAATACTCCTATGTCTGATTTCAAGACAGAATGTTAAGTCACGGAACTCAAAGTCGGAAAGAGATGTACAGCTGTAAACCATTTTAGAGCATTTCTACCACACAGACACAATACATGTAAATATCCTCAACAACACAGAAAACAGGAAAATAATTTGGGACTGATGAGGTTTTTTTATTAATTTTTGTTTTCAATATAAGCTACTTATACTTTAATACAATTTAATTTTTAATGTCATCTCACAAAATTTCTGAAATTCCAAAATTCTATAGCCAGTCCTGGCTGGCCCCTGCACGAGGTTTCAAGATTCTGAGCCTGAAGGGCAAATGCTTTTCACAGAAAATTTTCCCTCAGCCACGTACCACTAACCTCCAATTAACAGTCACCCTAAGACCCAACTTCCCCCGCTGCGAGTTAATCATCTCAAGAGGTGGATGTCTGGCCTTAGATTCTCAGTAGAATATTAACATTTTGTGAGGGAGAAAACGACTTCAGGAAAGTGATGTGACTGTGAGGCAGTGCTCAGTCTCCTCACCTGTTGAATGGGAACAGCACTGTTTCTAGGGTTGTTCTAAGTAATAAAGATAATGAATGTAAAGCTCTAGAATAATACCTCAACCACAGCAGATGTGGAGTAACTTAAGTGTTGGTCATTAAGATGAGGGCAGAATGTCCGTGACAGACATTTCTTTTCTGGACACATATGGGTCCTTTCAGGCAAGGTGCTTCCTTTCCAATAGAGAAGCAATTTTCAAATGTGACCAATTGAAAGGCCAGTTTGAGAGCAAGCCCAGTCATGGTCAGATTTCTTGAGTCTGTGGAGGATTGTTACCTGGCTTCCCAGGATCACTATTTTCATCTCTTCTCCAGAAATTAAAAAAAAAAAAAAAAAGTGAATGCAAATTTGTAACTAGAGACTTTTAGCAAGGACCAGAGGGGTAACTTCTTACAGTCAATATTTTATGTCAGAATCATTTGCCTCCTGTGAAATCAGCACAGATAGCAGTAGTTTTGGGAGCATCCTATTTAGATAAAAGATAAAATGTTTTATTAAGGAGTTTTTGATAGTTTGAAAAATGTAGTGCTCTAGACGATTTATCCTTACTTTTGAGGTTCTCTCTTTAGATCCTTTTTCTGTTTTCATTTTTTCCCCTTAAAGCATTAAAAAAAACCAAAGTGAAATGATATAAATATATAAAGGCTTAGTTTACTTTTTGAATATACAATCGGGGTAATGATACGTATCCTACAGGTCTGTTATACTCCGCAAACCTGAGGACTTAGTGCATGGCATGTACTAGATGTGCGGGGGGAGCGCACCCAGTGTAGCCCACGGCATTCTTTCCTCCATTCAGAATCAACTCAAGGTTACCTGGTGGGGTGGGGTGGGGATGGGGGGCTGAAGGACAGGGCACCGACAAAACATCTACGCAGAGGTCGGCCTCCTCCTGTCTTCTACATGGTTGGACAAGCACTTGAATTGGCTCCATTTTTCCCTCTCTAGAAGACAGTATTTCCTTCCAAGAATAAAAGGAACAGCCCTCTCGTGATACTTATTATCTAGATCAAATCTCAAGGAAATCAGGGACTCTAAAGTCTCACTTGTCCTGTATTTTATGTACATTTATAAGCCCTATTCTTTCAGGAACACCTAGGATTAACTGACAAGCCACAGGCAATTTAGCAAATACTGAGCATTTTGAGCACAGAGATTATAATGGAGCAAGCAGGAGTCAGCCTCGCCTTAAGATGGAGATATTTATAGTATCAGTAATACACAATCATGTGGTTGAGGAGAAAATGCAAAGGAAAGAATATGTGAGTCTCAGAGCAAGAAATCCTAAAAAAGAATGGCGGTAATGTACCTATCTATAACAAATATACTTATGTGGCATATTACTGAAGACTGCTTGATAACGTGTTTCTAAGGAAATCATAGAATTTAGCCCAGACACATTTGAAGGTAGGTTTTTAGATAACACACTCTTAAATTCAGCATTACTCAGACTCAGAGATTTCTATTTGAGCTGCTATCTCCTCTTGTTTCATAAAAACTCAAGCTAGGTGCCTGGGTAGGAACGACCCTAAATGGAAACCAATTTCAAATTATGATAAACCAAATACAAAAAAAAATTCAAAATGTGATAAACCAAATATGTCAGACTTAAAATCTCAAGCCATGAGCACCGAACCAGAGTACCTACATTCAATTTTTGAAATAATACTAAAATGTGTGTGCGCGCGTGCATATGCGCGTGCGCGTGCGCGTGTGTGTGTGCGTGTGTGTGTGTGTGTGCGCAAACTGAAGCCGGAACCAAGGAGGACGCTGTTCCCTCCTGGAAGAGTTTGTATAATGCACGCTGGGGCTAAAACTGTTCCTGAGAATCGTTCCTCCAACGACAGTGTTTTCAAATTTGCATACATACTGCTGTATCGGTTTATGTGAGTTTGCAAGGAATGCAAAGTGCATTTATGGGATCAGTCTTTCTAATTCAATCTCAAACCCTTCCTTCCCCAAACGAATGAGCAGCTTTCCTGCCTAGGAGAAGGCTTCAGTGAATCTATACGGGCTTCTTCCATTGCCAAAAAACCTTTTTTTCTGAAGCATTTTCTTACCAGGCTTTTGCCCTCATCAGACCTACAGTGGGGCTGTTCTGCCCCTTTTCCTTTCTTTGTGCCAGAGGAGGTGCCCCCAAAGTGCCCACAGCTAACACAGTTAGGGCTTTACACAGTTGTGCAGTGGTTAAAAACCAAACAGAAAACCCAGCCCTGGGCCCTCCTGGCTGGGGTGTGGCTGCGGGCTGCTGCTTAACAAAACCGAACGCTCCGCACTAACTGCTGCCAGGAGCAGTGATTACCTGCTACGTAGCAGGACCTGTATACCCTTCCGCCCTGGGGACAGGAGTGAAAACATGAAATCCCTTTAGTCAAAGCTCTTCAGGGTCAAATAGTACCATGCTTTTCTACTGTTAGCATTCAAACAATACTTGGAATAAAAACAAAGTACTGACTTCCGTCTTCACGGAGCTGATGATCGACACGATTACATTTGGTGGAAACGGACAAACTCAATTAAAAAATTCTGAAGCGAAGCCAGGCATTGTCACTTACATTTATATATTAGGATTCGTAAGTTACGCTTACATCACCCGATGAAGCTTAATATATCGTGGAATCAAGGCTGTGAATTGACATAAAAAGAAAGCCACACAAAAAGCAGGGCGCCTCGGTGGCTCAGTTGGTTAAGGGTCTGATTTCAACTCAGGTCGTGGTCTTACTGTTTGTGAGTTTGAGCCCTGAATCAGGCTCTGTGCTAACAGCTTGGAGCCTGGAGCCTGCTTTGGATTCTGTGTCTGCCTCTCCTTTGCTCATGCTCTGTGTCTCTCTCAAAAATAAATAAACATTAAAAAAATTTTAAGAAAAGAAAACCATACAATGTATAACCTTTCCATTACTCATTGCGGTCCTAAATTGCACTGGATCATTTCACATGAGCTGGGCAGTGTTTTGATGTCCACTGAGGCACTTTAGAATTTCAAAGCAAATACAGAATCCTCAGGTCCAAATGTTTGTAAGATGTTGCCATAGATTTTAACAATGAAAAAGTATATATTCTACATCTCTATGTACCTATGTGTCTAGCACTGTGATAGCCATTGTGGAAAAATAAAAAAGTATATATATGACCCACTCTTTCCAATAATTTTATAATCTGATTAATAAGCCAAATCCAACATGTGAAGCAAAGTCCATCAGATACAGGACTGGACTCCAAGGCAACAGTATGTGTTGGTCCTCAACACAGCTCTGCCTGCCTCCAGTCTCTCGGCTGGGATTTTACAGGTCTTTTTCGTTTTGATGTCTGTAACTTCCTTCACCCTACACAGTATGTGTTCAATGTTTAGTTTATTAAACCCTAGACGTAGCAATAATTTTACACTCCAGGGCTAATCAACTAGTATCGAACTAGGAAGACTACACCAAATATCACTCCAGCCGTCCCCTGATTACGATACGAGTGAGTGAATGGCATAAATGGGTTTTCACTTGTGAAATCTGTGGCTTAGCAATCAGGGAATGAAATGGTAGAAACAGACACTAGCCGTGAGACGTGTGGTTTGCATGTGGGCTTCTCCGGCACAGTAGGAACAGGGAGCCTGAATCTAGCGAAGCTGGCACTCTGCAGCCCGGGGTGGGGGGTCCAGAGCTGGATCCCCAGTCCTGTGACCCACACCGCTGGATTCCCTAACTTTTGAGGCCCAACGCTGACTACAAAAGTAACCGAATGCTATGTCTGGAATACGGACACGTCTGACTCAAGGATCTTTTCCACAGGGTGGTGGGCCGATAACCTAAAAAGTTTGGACTGAACAAATCTTGAAACGGTTAATTTGGCACCTGTAATTATGCCATCTTAATTCTGGATGCCTTGAATCAGCAGAGAGGCTGGAGTCCTCAGGCCACTACCTTCTCTTCTCTTTTCTGGTACCAAGTGTCTTTCTTTACCCTCCTGGTACCAAATTCTGCTCCTTCACACCTCTTGGACTCTCCAAGAGTGACCACAGCTTTGGCCTCTGTCAACATTATCTCAGTCATCTGTCTTAGATACACTTAGGAAGAGGGTATTTAGGTAACCTTCATTTCTTTTTTTTTTAATGTTTATTTATTTTTGAGAGAGAGAAAGTGAGAGATACAGAGCTCAAGCAGGGGAGGGGCAGAAAGAGGGGGATGGAGACACAGAATCCGAAGCAGGCTCCAGGCTCTGGGCTGCCAGCACAGAGCCCGACATGGGGCTTGAACCCATGAACCGTGAGATCATGACCTGAGCTGAAGTCAGATGCTTAACTCAGCCACTCAGGTGCCCCACTCATTTCTTAAACAAGCCCTTTGTTCACTAAGCAGTAAAAGGTGAGAAACTACAGCAGGACAGTTATTAGGTGTGGTAGTCAGCCTGCCCCCTGGCCCCCAGCGGCCCTTGCCTTGGTTTGAGTCCCTTCCCACACTGATCTGGGGCTATCCTGTGGAACCAAAGGAATATGGCGGAACCGACTGTGTGTAATTAAGTCAAGGCTAGGTTAGGAAAGGCCTCATGGGTTCTGTGATGTTCTCTCCTGTTGTTCTCTCTGAGGGAAGCCAGCTGCTATGCTGTGAGTACACAAGCAGTAAAAAGGCCCCTCGAGGAGGACTTGGGCCACCTTGGAAGTGTATCCTCCAGTCCCAGTCAGGCCTCAGTGACTAAGGCCACTGCTGACAACTGACTGCAACCTTATGAGATACCCTGAGCCAAAAAGGCCCACTTGGGCCACTCTCTAATTCCTGACCCGCTGATTGTTGAAGCTGATGTTGACTGTTGTTTTAAACCACTACATTGGTGATAGCTTATTATGCAGCAATAGATAATTAATCCATTAAGACTGCATTTTCTGTTCTCAAGTGGCCTCATGATGGACATAATTCAATGCAGGTGAAGTGTTTTTAAGAAAGAACCCACTTTGTACTTTACCCTTTACTCTTTGTGCCATTTTCTCTTTTCTGAAATGTCAATGCTAAGTTGGCTGGGAGGGACATGCTATGGGCCAAATATTTGCATCCCAAGTTCATACGTTCAAGCCCTAATCCCCACTATGATGGAGGTCGGGCCTTTGGTGATTAGGTTTAGATAAAGTCAGAAGTGTGAAGGTGCATGACAGAATTCGTGCCCTGGTGGGGCTGCTGGGGAGCTCAGTCAGGCGAGCGGCTGACATCAGCTTAGGTCTTGGTCTCATGGGTTCATCAGTTTGAGCCCTGCTTCGGGCTGTCTGCTGTCAGTACAGAGCCCACCTCAGGTCTTCTGTCTCCCTCTCTCTTTGCCCCTCACCTGCGTTGTCTCTCTCTTAAAAAAAAAAAAGAAAAGAAATAACTAAATAAATATTTTAAGAAAAAAAGAATGCGTGCCCTTGTAAAAGGAAGAGAAGGGAGATCACTCTCTCATTCGGTCTTGTGCAGGAACCAAAGAACGGCCACGTCAGCACATAACCCAGAAGGGGACCCTCACCAGGAACCTGACCAAGCTGGGATCCTGATCTTGCGTTTCCAGCCTCTAGAACCACGAGAAAGAGATGTTCGTTGTTTAAGCCACGCTGTCTATGGTAGTTTGTTACAGCGCCCCCACTAAGACAGGAATGCTACGCATATGTGCACATAACACAGGAGTACGTAATTTCCATCTGTGGAGGAGAACACAGCACATAACCTTCCTTTAGGTCTTTACACGAGGTTCTCAACTCTGAGTGTTGCTCACTAGACTCTCCCATCTCTCTCTGCCCTTAGGTACAGATCATCACCACATTTTCCTGAAGCATCTACTCCTTGCCATATGGCCTCTGGCCTCACCTCTGTACCAAAATTGTTGGAACAAAGGTCATCCGGGGTTCAATTACCAAATTTAACGATGCGTTCTCAGTCCTCAACTTCCATTATGGACCGAACATTTTCCCTCTAAATTCGTACGTTAAAGCCCTAATCCCTCCATTTTGGCTACATTTGGAGAAAGAGCAGCTAGGGAAGTAATTAAGGTTAAATGAGGTCATAATAGTAGGGTCCTGGTCTGATAGGATTAGTGCCCTTATAAGAAGAGACACCAGAGAGCTCTCTGTCTCTCTCCACACACAAGCATTAAGGCCACATGAGGACAGAGCAACAAGATGGCCATCTGCGAGCCAGGGATAAAGTTCTTACCAGAAACTGAAAATCCCTGGGCCTTTAATCTTAGACTTTCTAGCCTCTCAAACTGTGAGAACACAAATTTCTGATTTTTAAGCCACTCAGTCTCGGATATTTTGTCACGGCAGCCCAGCCTGACCACCACAACCTCCGTGGACTCTTTCGGCAACTGTGAGCGGACAGAGCTACCTTTGGAATTGGGCTTCATTTTCAAATCAGGGGCTGCCTTATGGTGAACATACAGAGCTTATTTAACCTCTCTGAGTCTTTGTGATCTTTGTTGTAAAACATGAGATCCATTTCAAAGAACTGTATGAGAAATCGGTGACTTTCTGGGGAGGGAGGTGACTGCCCCTTAGGGGACACTTGGAAATACGGGAAGGACATCTGAAAATGTGGGGGGGGGGGCCTGGCGCGTTAGTGTCTCGGTGACAGGGCACTAGGGGCATTTAATGCTTACGTGCTAGCTGAATTGTAGCGCTTGGCCTTGTCCAGCGTTAGCAGAGAGTTTTTTCTCGTTCAAAATGCCAGTTGCACCCCTCTGGGGAAACAGAAAAAATTACAAAGTGACGGCCTGTTGGGTAATAGATGCCAGTATTCACTTTCTTGACACTATCTGTAGTTAAAGGAATAGCTTCTCTCACCTGTAAACTGTTCCCAAGCTCTTTTATAAATGAAATACTGTCTTAAACTTTAATCATTTATGTCATGATAAATCTCTATCAGTCGAGTGGCGGGGTGGGGGGAAGAGAGAGGGTTCTAAGCTCTACAGAATGTGTCACAAGTGCCACGGACCAAGCAGATATGCAAAACAGTAGCTGTTTGTTGATAAACCTAGAATGATTAGTCAGTTATATGTTAGGAAGTGAGAGAGAAGAAAAATTTATGTTCACAGGTAAATTAGTTTTTTTTCCTTGACAAACAATTTTAAGAATCTTTTGTTTAGAATCCTGTAATTTATCACAAATTAGAGTGGATAATTACATGTTCTGGGACCTCTGTGTGGTAATGTGTTGGTAAATACTATCTTTATTTAAATATGTGTTGGTAGGACATCAGATAAAGATGGTAGATCAAACATACTCAAGGGCTCAGTCAGTTAAGTGTCCCACTTCTGTTCAGGTCATGATCTCTCAATTCATGAGTTCAAGTCCTGCATCAGGCTCTGTGCTGACAGCTCAGAGCCTGGAGCCTGTTTCGGATAATGTGTCTCCCTCTCTCTCTGCCCCTCCCCAGCTCATATGTACATTCTTTCTCTCTCAAAAACAAACATTAAAAAAAATTTAAAAACCACACACTCAAGAAACACAAACATACAAAATTAAGCAAACAAGTAAAAAGGAAATTATTAACTCTAGGGATAAGTTATGCAAGAAAAAAAGTTTTAGTATATGCCCCATTTCTGAATAGCATATACAGTTGACCTTTGAGCAATGCAGTGATTCAGGGCGTCGGCTCCCCTGTATGCACCAAGTCACTTGAAAATCCATGTAATAACTTTTGACTCCCCCAAAACTTAACTACTAATAGCTTACTGTTGACCTGAAGCCTTACTGACAACTTAAACAGTTGATTAACACATTTGATGTATATGTTATGTGTATCGTATGCCATATTCTTATAATAAAGTAAGCTAGAGAAAAGAGAATGCTATTAAGAAAATCACTGAGAGGGGCACCTGGGTGGCTTAGTCAGATAAGTGTCCGACTTTGGCTCAGGTCATGATCTCATAGTTCGTGAGTTCGAGCCCCAGTTGGGCTCTGTACTGACAGCTGGGAGCCTGGAGTCTGCTTTATGTTCTGTGTCTCCCTCTTTTCTGCGCACCCCCCCCCCATCATCCCCCCGGCTCATGCTCTGTCTGCCTCTCTCTCAAAAGTAACTGAACATTAAAAAATGAATTTAAGAAAATCACTGGGTTCAGAAAATACAGCACTGTATGCATTAAAAAAAAAATCCTGCATATGAGTGGTCATGCACAGTTCAAACTCATTGTTTAAGGGTCAACTCTATAGTCCATGTAAACCTTGAATATTTTTCTAATTAAAACCAAGACATAATTATACCAGGAGGATAGAAGCTGTGCACAGCATGGGTAAGAAGAATAAAGAGCTAAGTTCTCATCATCCATGGGGGAAAGTCCAAGTACAACGCCCCAAATGAAAACAAGCAGGAGGCGGCAATCCTTGCTTGCCATGAAGGTAGGTGGAGATGACACCAGGAGAAGAGGCGAAAGCGGGAAAGTGGTTTCTTTGGGGAAGAGGAACTGAGGAACCAGACAGCTGGGACCTGTTCCTTTTCCTGAGAACCCTTGCCGAACGAGGGGGTCCTCTAACTGTACCCTACTACATAGCTATGATAAAAAATTCAAGTGCAATAGTACATGGAGAGCTAACATGTGAGCGCTTTTTCAAAAATAACATCTATGTGATTTTGGTAAATAATATTTTGGGTTTTCATTTCTTTTTTTTTTTTTTTATAAATTGAAAGGCTTGCATTCAACAATTTATAAGATTCCTTGACCTCTAGTGTGTTTTCTCTCTTTTTTTTTTATTTCTTTGAACATGTATCTGTACTTGTGAACCCAAACACACAGAGATCTGATGACCGACAATGGAATTACTCTGATTATTGTGGCCATTAAAAATGTATCATCCACATATCTACAAAGACGCAATCTGATCTTACTGAGTGGAGAACAAAGTGGCACAACCATCTAGCTGATTTGCAGAGAAACATCTGAGGCTGCATTTCTGTCTTCCTCTGCCCATGTGAGAGGACACAGGAAGAGACTAAAGTTCTCTGGTATTTAGACTCTGGCCTGTGATGCATGGTGGTGCTGACCTAAAAGTTAATATTTATCCATCTTAGTTGGTTAAACGCAGCTTGAGGACTTGGCACAGGAAAAAGAGAGTAAAGCCCTAGAAATTCGGTTAGAGATTGGTACTAAGATCAATGCTAATCTTGGTAGCAGAGCCAAGTCACTCCCTTCCTCTCGAGTACATGCCAAAGAAGATCATGGCTAGGACTACAGACAATACCAACATTAACATGGGGATCCGAATTAAAGACAAAAATAAAGACTGCCCCATTGAAACCTTCCATTACTTCCTAGCTTTCATAGGTTAATTGCCCAATCTGTCTATGCCTTGGGTTCTTCATCCATAAACTGCAAATAGTAATACTATTCCCTAGGGTTGTTAGGATAATTTTACATGTTAAGACCTGTGGAGTACTGAAAACAGTGCCTCGATATATCTTCTCTCAAAATAGATGCAAAGAACATAAAAGATTCACAAGGGCCTTGGATTCATGGCATCCTTTCTTTTTTTTTAAAAGATACGTAATCTGGTCTTTAGAATAAAAGAAGACCTCAGAGGAGAGAATGTCTCATGACAAATTTGGTAAAGTCAATCTCAAAAAGTCAGGGAACATATTGGTCATTGACTATAATAATACTGTTTGGTAAAATCTCAGATTACTCACATGTACTAATGTTTTGGATCTGACATGAAAGCTTTCCTTTGGTTGCCAGATATATTTGGCACTCTGGATTCACTGGACAAACTCTGTGTTAGTACTGAGTCAAGGAGTGTCCAGTGATTGCTTTAGGGACATCCTTTCATTCTGTTTTGTTATCCTGGGTCTTTAATAATATTTCAAACTCAGAGAAGATGCCCAATAAATGTTTGTTGAATTAAAAATGGAAAAATAAAGGGGGGGCCTGGGTGGCTCAGTTGGTTGAGCGTCCAGCTTCGGATCAGGTCATGATCTTGCGGTTCATGGGTTTGAGCCCCACATTGGGCTCTGTGCTGACAGCTAGCTCAGAGCCTGGAGCCTGTCTTCAGATTCTGTGTCTCCCTCTCTCTGTTCCTCCCCTGCTCATGCTGTCTCTCTAGCTCTCAAAATAAAATAAAACATTAAAAAAAATTTAAGAAAGGGAAAATACATCGGTATGCCTCTCATAGTCAAAAACTACATAACCATATTTCACAGTCATCCACAATTATTTCATCAAAAAGTGTAGCCTTATTTCTCTAATTCACTTTTTTGTTTACCCTAAAATTTATATAGGCTAAACCACTATTTTAATTGAACCATATCACAGCACAGTGTATAATGCACATTAAAAAATAAAGAAGATTGTCATCCTAGGGAAATGGTACTCTTAAATGGTGAGCTATTTTTGCCTAAAAACTCCCAAAGAGCTATGGTAAAAATCAGACATAAAAATAATATAAAATAAACATTTCCCCCCTCCCCCTAAAGTGAGATCATAAGATATATAAGAATTTAGTGTATAAAGAAATGGAAAATTTTAAATCATGGATTTTATTTACTTACTTACTTACTATGATAAGAACACAATATAAGATCTACCCTCTTAGCAATGTTTTAAGAGAATGACACAGTATTGTTAACTGTATAGCAGATCTCTAAAAATTATTCATCTTGTAAAACTAAAATTTTACACCAATTCAACAACATCTCTTGAGATCCCCCTACCCCCAGCCCTTGGCAGCCACCATTCTACTTTATGATTCTATGAATTTGACTATTTCAGACTTCTTATGTTAGTGCAGCCACTGCCATATTTGTCCTTCAGGCTCATTCATATGGTCAAATTATGGCAGTCTTTGTTTAAGGCAGAACAGGATTCAATTGTACATACAGCTATGTTTTCTTTATCCATTCACTTATCAATGAACATTCAGGTTGTTTCTACACCTTGGTGATTATTAATAATGTTACAAAGAACATGGGGGTGCAGATATATCTTTGAGATCCAGATTTCAATTCTTTTGGATAAATGCCCAGAAGTAGGATTGTTGGATCATATGGTGGTTCTACTTTTAAGTTTTTGAGGAACCTCCATACTGTTTTCCATAGTGGCTATACATTTTACATTTCTACCAAGTACACAAGACTCCAATTTCTATACATCCTAACACTTGTTATATTTTAGCATTTTTTTTTAGAACAACCAGCCTAATAAGTGTGAAAGGACATCCTATTGTGGTTTACATTTGTATTTCCCTGATTATTAGTGGTGTTAAGCATCTTTCCATATACCTAGTTGGCCATTTGTATGTCTTTACTGAAGAAATGTTCATTCAAGACCTTTGCCTGTTTTTTGTTTTTCTTTTTTGCTATTGAGTTGTAGGAATTTCTTATATATTTTGGATATTAACTCCTGATCAGATACATGGTTTGCAAATATTTTTTCCATTCTGTCGGTTGACTTTCCACTCAGTTGATTGTTTCCTTTAGTGTGGAGAATCGTTTTTCTTTGATGCAGTCCCATTTGTCCATTTTTGCTTTTGATGCTTATGCTTTTGGTGTCATATCCAAGAAATCGTTGCTACGACAAATGCTTTCTTCTTGGACTATTACAATTTCAGGTCTTATATTTATATCTGTATTTTATTTTGAGTTGATTTTTGTGTATGATGTAATATAATTCTTTTCATTCTTTTCGATGTGGATATCCAGTTTTCCCATCACTATGTGCTGAAGAAACTGCTCTTTCACCACCGTGTATTCTCAGCTCCCTTGTCAAACCTAAACTGACCATATGCTATGGACTGAAGGTGTGTGTTTGTGACACCTCATATGCATGCGTTTATTTACGCGCTTTCTATTCTGTTCCACGAATCTATTTTTCTCTTTTTATGCCAGTACTGTACTGGCTTAATCACTGTAGCTTTGTGATATATTTTGATATCAGGGAGTGTAATGCTCCAGCTTTGTTTTGCCTTTTCAAGATTCCTCTGGCTATTCTGGTCTTTTGTGGTTCCATACAAATTTTAGAATTGTTTTTCTTCTTTCCATAAAAAATCCCTGTGGGATTTTGATAGGGACTGCATTAAATCTGTAAATCACTTTAGGTAGTATAAACATTTCAACAATATTAATTATTCTGACCCATGAACATGGTATATCTTTCCATTTATTTATACCTTAATTTCTTTAATCAATATTTTGTAGTTTTCAGCATGGAAGTCTTTCATTTCTTTGGTTAAGTTTATTCCGCATTTTATTATTTTGATGCTACTGTAAATGGAATTATTTTCTTAATTTCTTTTTTAGATAGTTGCTGTTAGCCCATACAAACAAAGCTGATTTTTATATATTGATTTTGTATCCTGCAACTTTATTGAATTTATTAGTTTTAATAGTTTTGTATGCTTGTTTTGTGGAATCTTTAAGCTTCCCTACATATAAGATCCTGCAAATTTTTATAATTGTTTCATAAGTGGTGCTAGGACAATACATTATTAGGAAGAAGTTAGAGCCTAAATTACATTATATGAGAACAACAAAACTGTCAGAGGAAAATAAAAGTGAACATCGATCTAATTTAGGAATAGAGGACCCTTTTAGTTACTTTAGGGACTTCCCACCTGCATCTCTCAAACAAAGAAGGGCTGAAGCCAAAGGACTCTGAACCACAAGAGTCTGGGAGGAAAAGAGACGGAGTCCACTAAAAAGACAGCCTCATAGGTGCCTGATTGCCAACCGGGGAAGATAAAAAGGGCCCAGGACACGGAGGCTTGGAGGGCAGGGAGCTCCCTCTGTGGAGAGACAAAGGGAAGAGAAAGAGTGGCTGGAGAAGTGTAGAACTGTCCCTGGAGAAGAGAAAAACCTCAGCTCGGATGGAGAGGGATCCATCCCATCTCTAACCTTAGGGCTTTTGGAGTGAGATCCTGTCTCTAACTGAGGAGCTTTCTTTGGGCTGGGTGCCCCAGTCCCAGAAATTCCCTCTGGGATAGACAGTATGCAAGGGAAGCAGTTGGCATCAGGAGGAACCACTTCCCTACTCGTTACCTTGCTAGGAAGAGCCCTGGCTTGTGGGATTACATCTCGGGCAGTACCATAAATGCACACGGAGTAAGATCTAGAAATGAGGCTGAGTGTGAGACATAGAACATGGCCCACCTTAGATGTGCCTGTGGCACAGTGAGATCAGACCCAAAAGAGTGATTTGCAACACCTGGTCTGAGAAAGGACTGAGGGGTCACCATTTTTCTCCCCACAATCACCAAGGCAGGGCCTCAGAGAGCGGCCCCGGGGACCCACAGTGGAGGTGAGACCTGCCTACACCAAACTACGCCCATCTGTGCTGGGGAGATGCTTTTTTAAAAAATTTTTTTTATTTTTACCAGAGCCCAGATAGATGATATGGAAACAAACAGCCCTTCCCTCAGACCAGCACTGATGCACTGCCGTGATTAACTCATAGATCAATTCTTGCTATTCATATATTCTCCCTTATCTCATTCTTACCTCTCCCCTCCTCTGGACTGGGTATTCTGGTTGTAGGTTTGCTTAAACAGGCATATTTAATCCATTCCCTTGATGCATGTTCTAAACCTCCAATTGTTACCTTCCTTTCTCCCTCTCTCTCTCTCTCTCTCTGAAATAATAAGGCTATATAGTTTCTTTGGGTAACATTATCTTATTTTTTTTCCTCCTCACCTCCTGCCATATTCTCCTTTTTCTCTCTCTGAATTAAGCCTTTTCACTCTGCCTGGTTAATGTTCAATTTCTCTTTTCCCCCACCCCTGTCATTTCTCTCTTTGTATATGTTCTTCTATCAGCACTGCCTCCACCCTGCTCTTTATTTGTAACTGGGATGTCTGGTCTTATGCTTTTAGGCTGTCCATTATCATTTGTTGTTTTGTTTGTTTGTTTTTCAGTTTGCTTGTTTGTTTGATTTGTTTGCGTCTTTGTTCCCTTTTTGTTTGTCTGTCTGTTTTCCTTTCCAGGGCTACCTCAGAAAACAAACCAAGGTACACATGGTGGAGAGTCCCAAATATCATTACGAGTAGGGAAATAAAATAACGAACGTCACAACCAGAGAGACCAAGGGACAACATCAAAAGAACACTTCCTGAATGGACAAGCCCTGGACAGTCTATGAGCCTCCTTCAACACAGTAGTTCTCGCAGGTGCAGAACACATAACAAGCCATTGAAACATACAAGAGACAGAAAGCTAGCCAAAATGATGAAACCTGTAAAGAAATCTCAGGAAGAAGTGGCAACTAAAGAATTGGTCAAAACAGGGGCGCCTGGGTGGCTCAGTCGGTTAAGTGTCTGGCTTCGGTTCAGGTCACGATCTCACAGTTCATGGGTTTGAGCCCTGCGTCAGGCTCTGTGCTGACAGCTAGCTCAGAGCCCGGAGCCTGCTTCAGATTCTGTGTCTCTGTCTCTCTCTGACCCTCACCTGATCGCGTTGTTTCTGTCTCTCAAAAATAAATAAAAAACATAAAAAAATTTAAAGAATTGGTCAAAACAGACATAAGCAACATAACTGACCATGAATTTAGAACAACAGTCATAAAATTAATCGCTGGGCTTGAAAAAGGCATAGAAGAACCAGAGACGCTATTGCTACAGAGATTATGGACCTTAAGAATAGTAATGATGAATTAAAAAATGCTATAAATGAGATGCATAATAAAATGGAGGCAGGCACTGTATGAGTTGAAGAGGTAGAGAGGAGAATAGGCGAATTAGAAGACACAATTATAGAAAAAGAGGAAGCCGAGAAAGAGAGAGATAAATTGATCCAGAAGCACAAAAGAAGAATTCGAGAACTGAGTGACGCAATCAAACAGAATAATATCCATATCATAGGAATTCCATAAGAAGAAGAAGAGAGAGAGAAAGGGGCTGAAGGTTTACTTGAACAAATTAGAGCTGAGAACTTCCCCAATCTGGGGAAGGAAACAGAATTGAAATCCAAGAGGCACAGAGAACTCCCCTCAGATGTAACTTGAATCCATTTTCTGCACAACATATCATAGTGAAACTGGCAAAATATAAGGATAAAGAGAGAATTCTGAACGCAGCTAGGGATAAAAGGGCCCTAATATACAAAGGGAGACATATCAGGGTATGTAGATAGGTGTTTGCAGACCTATCTACTGAAACTTGACAGGCCAGCAAGGAATGGGAGGAAATCTTCAATGTGATGAACAGAAAAAATATACAGTCAAGAATGCTTTATTCAGCAAGCCTGTCATTCAGAATAAAAGGAGAGATAAAGGTTTTCCCAAGCAAAACTTGAAGGAATTCATCACCACTAAACCAGCCCTACAAAAAATCCTAAGGGGGGACTCTATGAGGGAAATGTTGCAAGGAACACAAAGTACCAGAGACACCACTACAAGCATGAATCCTACAGAGAACACAATGACTCTAAACCCATAGTTTTCAACAATAACACTGAATGTACATGTGCTAAATGCTCTAATCAAAAGACATAGGGTATCAGAATGGATAAAAAACAAAAAACAAAAACAAGATCCATCTATTTGCTGTCTACAAGAGACCCATTTTAAATGTTTTATTTATTTTTGATACAGAGAGAGCGCATGAGATGGGGAGAGGCAGAGAGAGGAGGAGATACAGAACCAGAAACAGGCTCCAGGCTCTGAGCTAGCTGTCAGCACAGAGCCCGATGCAGGGCTCGAACCCATGAATGTGAGATCTCACCTGAGCCGAAGTTGGAGGTTCAACCGACTGAGCCACCCAGGCGCCCCCAAGAGACCCATTTTAGACCTGAGGACATCTTCAGATTGAAGGTGAGGGGATGGAGAAATATCTACCATGCTACTGCAAGTCAAAAGAAAACTGGAGTAGTCTTATATCAGACAAACTGGACTTTAAAGTTAAGGCAGTAACAAGAGATGAAGAAAAACGTTATGTAATAATTACAGGGTCTATCCATCAGGAAGAGCTAACAATTATAAATGTTTACACACCGAATTCAGAGGCACCCATATACATAAAACAACTAGTCACAAACACAAACAATCTTATTGATAAGATTGTGCTAATAGCAGGGGACTTTAATACTCCACTTACAGTAATAGATAGATCAACAAGACAGAAAATCGCTAAAGAAATAATGGACCTGAATGACACATTGTTTCAGATGGACTTAACAGATATACTTAGAACTCTACAACCTGAAGCTATGGAATTCACTTTCTTTTGGAGTGCACGTGGTACAATCTCCAAGATAGATCACATACTGGGTCATAAAGCAGTCCTCAATAAATATAAAAGAAATGAGATCATACCATGCACACTTTCAGATCACAATGCTATGAAACCTGAAATCAATTACAGGAAAAAGTCTGAAAAACCTCCAAAAACATGGAGGTTAAAGAACACCCTACTAAAGAATGAATAAGCCAACCAGGCAATTAAAGGAGAAATTTAAAAATACACAAAAACAAATGAAAATGAAAATATAACAATCCAAATTCTTTGGGATGCAGCAAAGGCAGTCCTAAGAGGAAAATGCACTGCAGTCCAGGCCTATTTCAAGAAACTAGAAAAAGCACAAATACAAAATCTGACAGTGCACCTAAAGGAACCAGATGAAGAGCCAGCAAGAACACCCCCAGTTCAGCAGAAGAAGAGAAATAAAAAAGATCAGGGCAGAGTTAAACAAGATAGATTTAAAAAAAAAAACCAAAAAAATAGTTAAACAGATCAATGAAACCAAGAGTCGGTTTTTTGAAAACATAAACAAAATTAATAAACCTCTAGCCAGGCTTCTCAAAAAGGAAAGAGAGAGTACCCAAATAGACAAAATCATGAATAAAAAAGGATTTATTACAACCAATCCCTCATAAATACAGGTAATTATCAGGGAATAGTATGAAAAGTTATATACTAACAAACTGGACAACCTAGAAGAAATGGACAAATTCCTAAACACACATGCACCACCAAAATTCAAATGGGAAGAGACAGAAGATCTGAACAGATGCATAACTAGTGAAGTAATTGAATCAGTTATCAAAAATCTCCCAACAAATAGCAGCCCTGGGCCAGATGGCTTCCCTGTGGAATTCTACCAGACATTTAAATCAGAGTTAATACCCATTCTTCTCAAGCTATTCCAAAAAATAGAAATGGAAGGAAAACTTCCGGTCTCATTCTATTTTGATTCCCAAACCGGACAGAGACCCAGCAAAAAAAGAGAACTACAGGCCACTAGAGGCCAATATCCTTGATACATATGGATGCAAAAATCCTCAACAAGATACTAGCAAATTAAATTCAACAGTATATAAAAAGAATTACCCAACATGATCAAGTGGGATTCATTCCTAGGTTACATGGCTGGTTCAATAATCACAAATCAGTCAATGTGATACATCACATTAATAAAAGAAAAGACAAAAACCATATGATCCTGTTGATAGATGCAAAAACAGCATCTTTTAAAAAATTTATGTTTTTAAATTTATTTTCAAGAGACAGAGACAGCACAAGTGGGGGCGGGGTCAGAGAGAGAGGGAGACACAGAATCTGAAGCAGGCTCCAGGCTCTGAGCTGTCAGCACAGAGCCCAATGCAGGGCTCAAACCCACAAACCATGAGATCATGACCTGAGCCGAAGTCGGCTACTTAACCGACTGAGCCACCCTTTCTTAATAAAAACCCTCGAGAAGGCTAGGATAGAAGAAACTTACTTAAAAATCATAAAAGCTATTTATGAAAAGCCCATAGCTAATATCATTCTCAATGGGGAAAAACAGATCTTTCCCCCTGAGATCAGGAACTCAACAGGGATGTCCACTCTCACCACTGTTGTTTAACATAGTGCTGGTAATCCTGACATCAGCAATCAGACAACAAAAGGAAATAAAAGGCATTAGAACTGGCAAAGATGAAGTCAAACTTTTAATTTTCACAGATGACATGAAACTCTAAATGGAAAACCTGACTGACTCCACCAGAAGCCTACTAGAATGGATCCATGAATTCAGCAAAGTCTCAGGGTACAAAACCAATGTACAGAAATCAGTTGCTTTTTCATACATCAATACTGAAGCAACAGAAAGAGAAATCAAGGAACTGATCCCATTTACAATTGTACAAAACCCATAAAATACCTAGGAATAAACTTAACCAGAGATGTAAAAGATCTGTATGATGAGAACCATAGAAAACGTATGAAGGAAACTGAAGAAGATGCAAAGAAATAGGAAAACATTCCATGCTCATGGATCGTAATAAATATTGTTAAAATGTCATTACTACCCAAAGCAATCTACACATTCAATGCAATCCCAATCAAAATTGCACCAGCATTCTTCTCAAAGCTAGAACAAATAATCCTAAAATGTGTATGGAACCACAAAAGCCCCTGAATAGCCAAAGTAATATTGAAGAAGAAAACCAAAACAGGAGGTATCACAATCCCAGCCTTTGGGCTGTACCACAAAGCTGTCATCATCAAGACAGTATGGTATTGTCAAAAAAACAGACACATAGACCAATGGAATAGAATAGAGACCCCAGAATTGGACCCACAAATGTATGGCCAATTAATCTTTGACAAAGTAGGAAAGAGTATCCAATGGAAAAAAGACTGCCTCTTTAGCAGGTGGTGCTGGAGAGCTGGACAGCAACATGCAGAAGAATGAAACAAAAGCATCTTACACCATACACAAAATAAACTTAAAATGAATTAAGGACCTGAATGTGAGACAGGAAACCATCAAAATTCCAGAGGAGAAAGTAGGAAACAATCTCCTAGACCTCAACTGCAGCAATTTCTCACTTGACACATCTCCAAAGGCAAGGGAATCAAGAGCAAAAATGAACTATTGGGACATCATCAAGATAAAAGTCTTCTGCACTGCAAAGGAAACAATCAATAAAACTAATAGGCAACTTATGGAATGGGAAAAGATAATTGCAAATGACATATTGGATAAAGGACTAGTATCCAAAATGTATAAGGAACTCACCAACCTCACACCTGAAAAACAAATAATCTAGTGAAAAAATGTGCAGAAGATATGAACAGACACTTCTTCAAAGAGGACATCCAGATGGCCAACAGACACATGAAATGATGCTCAGCATCATTCATCATCAGGAAAATACAAATCAAAACCACACTGAGATACCACACCAGTCAGAATGGCTAAAGTGAAGAAATCAGGAGACTATAGATGCTGGCGAGGGTGTGGAGAGACAGGCACCCTCCTACACTGTAGGTGGGAATGTAAACTGGTGCAGCCCCTCTGGGAAGCAGTGCGGAGGTTCCTCAAAAAAATAACAACAGAATGCCCCTATGATCCAGTAATAGCACTGCTAGGGATTTACCCAAGAGATAAAGAAGTGCTGATGCATAGTGGCACATGTACTCCAATGTGTTCACTGTACACAATAGCCAAATCATGGAAAGAGCCTAAATGTCCATCAACTGATGAATGGACTGAGATGTGGTTTATATATACAATGGAGTACTACATGGCAATGAAAAAGAATGAAATCTGGCCATTCGTGGCAATGTGGATGGACCTTGAGGGTGTCATGCTAAGTGAAATACGCAAGGCAGAGAAGGACAGATACAATATGTTTTCACTCATAAGTGTAACATGAGAAACTTAACAGAGGACCAGAGGGGAAGGGGAAAAATACTTAAGGAGAGGGAGGGAGGCAAACCATAAGAGACTCCTAAATACTGAGAACAAACTGAGGGTTGATGGGAGGGGGGAGAGGGGAAGGGGCGTGATGGGCATGGAGGAGGGCACTTGTTTGGAAGAGCAATGGGTGTTATATGGAAACCAACTTGACAATAAACTATATAAAATTTTTTTTCTGAAACAGGAAAAAAAATAAGGGTCTGGAAGAAACATAAAATAAAAGATTAATAAATTACACAAGAAGCAAACATTATTCACTTTAAAAAACATTAACAAAAATACAAAGATTAGATAAAACAATATTTGACACAGACAATAAAGGATTACTATCCTTAAATTTAAAAGGATACTTAGTTCAGTAGCATATTTATTAAACACCAAAACAAACAAAAAAAGGACATGATCAATTATTAAAAGATTAAATTAACAACTAATGAATATGAAAAATCATTCAACTATAGATATAAATAAATGTAAATAAGTGGATAACACTTTTGTCTAATAAGTTGACATTTTTTTAAAATAACAACCAGTGTTAAGGAACCTTTAACATGTCAATAACTTTTGCTGAAAATTACAGTCTAACCAAAAAACATAATCAGAGAATCAGAGAGGTGAACAAAAATCTCTGAAAAAGGGTGGTCCACTTAGTTTTTATTTTTAATATGATAGGATGTTTTAAACAACTTTAATGCTCAAAAATAAAAGTATATTTAACTAAATAATGATATATTCATAAATTGGAGAAGGAAAAAATAACACTAGGTGGAAATAATGCAGGTATGCATATAAAATATAATTGTTTCTTTTAACAAGTAATAAATGTTCATATAAACACATATGTAAATAATCAAAGAGAATATACCCAAATGAAAACAAAAGCCACTTTGGGATTGATAGGATGAACTTGTAATTTTTGTGTAAATTGACCCATTTTTTTTTTTAACCATGAAATATCCTTATTGGCAGTCTCTATACAAAGATAGAATGTATCATATGATGCTGGCTGAGAATATTCTTCTGAAGCACATTTTGGAAAGAATTAATAAGGGTGATTTTTACAGTACCTGTCTACTCCACAGATTCAGGGAATATCTTGTGCTAAATTCTCCCTCTACATTTCTTTTTTTCAATTTCTTCCTTCTTGCCTTTTTAATGCTTGTATTTGAAAGTTATTTGACATACACAAAGCCATAATTTTATTTTGATCAAAAATTAAAATGTTTTTTTTCCTCTTTACATGCATTTCTTCTGATATTAACCTGCAGTCCCTAATTTCTTTGTGTTGCATTTATTTGCCTTATCTTTGCCTCTCCTTTTATTGTTTATTTTCTTTGTCACATTATTCTGGGCAAACAGCAATTGACATTACTCCTTTCTGACCCAACCTAAAAGTCTTTGCCTTTTGTTTATTTTTTGTAAATGCTTATTTATTTTGAAAGAGATAGAGACAGCGCAAGCAGGGGAGGGACAGGGAGAGAGGAAGATAGAGAATCCCAAGCAGGCTCCACACTGTCAGCAGAGTCTGATGCAGGGCTCAGGATCAGGAACTGCAAGATCGTGACCTGAGCCAAAACCAAGAGTTGGATGCTTAACCAACTGAGCCACCCAGGCACTCCAAGTTTCTAGCTTTTAATAGAGAAGTTTAACCATTTACATTTATTCTACATACTGAATCTCTCTTTTGTTATCTTGTTCTACCATTTTCTTAATGACTTCTGCCTGTTTATTTTCAGACTTCAGACTACTTTTTTAAGAAGTTTATTTATTTTGAGAGAGATTGAGTGAGTGAGCAGGGGAGGGGTAGAGAGAGAGTGGGAGAGAGAGGATCCCAAGCAGGCCGTGCACTGCCAGCACGGAGCCTGACGCACGGCTCAAACTCACTAACTGAGATCATGACCTAAGCTGATTTCAAGAGTTGGACACTTAACCGAATGAGCCACCCAGGTGCCCCTGGACTTCAGGCTACTTTTAATTTTTGCTTTGTATTTAATTTTCCCAGCACATTACAAGTATAAGTTGTGTTTTAAAAATTCTATGAGATAAAACATTCTCTTTTTATCTTCCTTTTTAAAAAAGAGTTATGTACATAAAGAGGTCCCCAAATGTAGTTTTAATGCAAGTTTTCAAGTGCAGCACCAATTGGGTCACTTTTGAGAATAAGGCAGAACTTATGCAAATGATGCAGGGACTGGGGTCAATCGGAAGTATCTCAGGTAAAAAAGGACTGTGATTCACTTTATCTCTGGGTGATGGAAATAAGGAGGTTCAGGCTTGAAGTGAATATACCAACTCACTTTAGTATACTCTGTTTCTTTTTTTTTTTTTTAATTTTTTTAATGTTTTTATTTTTGAGAGAGAGAGAGAGAGAGAGAGAGAGAGAGAGAGACAGCGTGAGCAGGGGAGAGTCAGAGAGAGAAGGAGTCACAGGATCCGAAGACAGGCTCCAGGCTCTGAGCTAGCTGTCAGCACAGAGCCTGACGCGGGGCTCGAACTCACGAACCGTGAAATCATGACCTGAGCCGAAGTCGGAAGCTTAACCGACTGAGCCACCCAGGCGCCCCTAGTATACTCTGTTTCTAATGGGACTAACAAACATTCAAAGGTAGGTGTTCGCTGACAGTTGTACACACTGGCCAAAAGCTTCAGAAAAAGCTGTGGGCGTGATGTACAGATTTCAGTTACCAACATCATAGCTAATAAATAGGGCTACGAAACTGAATAAGAAAATAGAGTCAGTAGGTATATAGAATTAAAGAATAAAACCGATTCCTGAAGAATGCCACTTAATGGTTTTCAAAAAGCCTCCCAAACTAAAAGAAACAAAAAAAACCCCAAAATTATAAAGGAAAGTCACAAACTGCAATCAGAAGAATAAGAAAAAAAAGCAGAGGGAGGGGGTGACTCCATTTCTTGCTGTGACTTCTCACAACTTTCAGGATCCAGTGATTTCTGGCCAAAAACAAACAAAAAAGGATTGTTCCATTCTGTAATGGATTTAGATGAAACCTGGTAAGAAAACCTGGTAGAACTCCAAGAAGAGACATTGGAGAAGAACCCAAGTGGGTTTCTAAGAATTGCACGTGCATTTATGCGGTCATCAAGGTTGCGAGCACCTGTCTTTCCATATCAAGCTGAAAACATCACCACTGTCTGAGCAGTTGGATAAGTTGTATTAGGAAAATGATTTTTTCTGTTTGTTTTTATGCCTCTGTACTAGTAGATCTGTTCAGTAACAAATATGTGAGATCTTTTGTGTGAAAACAATTAAAGAGAATAGTAATGGAAGCAGGTGATATCTCCAAGATACTGCAGGTTTGATTCCAGAACACCTCAATAAAGTGAATATTGCAGTAAAGCAAGTCAAGTACATTTTCTAGTTTCTCAGTGCATATAAAAGTTATATTTACCCTATACTATAGCCTATTAAGTATGCGATAGCATTATGTCTAAGAAAAACCCAATACACATATCTTAACTAAAGAATACTTTGCTAAAAAATGCTAACCATTATCTGAGCTTTCAGCAAGTCACAATCACTGATCACAGATCACCATAACAAATACAGTAATAATAAAGTTTGACATACTGTGAGAATTGCCAAAATATGACACAGAGACATGAAGTGAGAAAATGTCATCGGAAAAATGATGTATAGGCTTGCTCAACACAGGGTTGCCACAGACCCTTAATTTGTAAAAAAAAAAAAAAAAAAAAAAAAATGGTATCCGCAGAGAGTAATAAAGAGAAGTGCAATAAAGCAAGGTATGCCTGTAAATGTCTCTTAGATTTAGCACCAAGAAAGTAACTGGTAACTTGGAAAAGGCAGTTTTCGTGGAATAGTGAACGTGGAACATAGGTAGTTACAGGTTAACCCGTAGTAGGAGGTAAGGAAGCGGAAACACTAAGCGCAACAATCCTTAGAAGAAAACTGGCTCTGAATGGAAGACGAGAGATAGGAAGAAGGAAGTAGGATTAAGGGGAGAATTGCTTAAATTGGGAAAGCTTTCAAGTGATTTGGATGTGGTGTAAGGAGATGGTTGGAAGAAGGGAGCTGAAGATGCAGGAAAGGCCGTAACTAAGTAAGGTCCATTAGCAGGCAGGCAGGGAGAGCGAAGTATTAACGCGCCTTAGAGAGGAGTGAGGTATAAAGTGGAGGGCCTTCAGGGGCTCAGTGTCTTCATCTTCTGCGCCTTCCAGTTCTGCAGTCTAGACAGAAAAAGGGGAAGATTTCCCAGACTTTATCGCAGGAGGGCTCCCACACAGACTTAGACGCAGACAGTCCTGCACAAGATGAGAAAGTGGAAGGAAGTGAGGCAGAGAGGCAGAGGTCCTACAAGTGTACTTCTGCTTTTTCTGTTGGCAAGTCCTTAGTGGACACATGCTGTTTTTCTTTGGCACCGTTCCAGTGTCCAGCGTCCAGGTGCTGGCTGATAGCAAAGGGCAGAACTATTGGGCAGAATTGGGCCTTTTTTTTTTTTTTTTTTTTTTTTTTTGCCTAGGTGGATCCACTAAGCATGGCACCACTTGTGACAGCTTACTGGCGACGACCAGCTAAGGCAGTGCTCCTGGGACCAAGTGTCCCACTGTCCATTTCCAATCCCCCTCCTTTTAGATTGTGTACAAGGAAGCAGTTTCCTGGAAGACTTGGTCCTGTGGTGCTGGTGTTAGTGTTGTGAACCTTGCTAGTCCAGTCCTTCCAGGGATGTCGTGGGCATTTAGTTCCTGGTATTAGATTTCATTTTGCTTGCAACAGCTAATGTAATTTCTGTTTTCTGCAAGTGAACTCTGACGAGGGACATCTATTCTTGTTCGAAGAGGGAAGGAAGAGAAGATGGGTGCAGACATAGATAAATTAGGTTTTTTTGGTAATCTCTTTGAAGGTAGAAGTTTCTAAGCTGCAGAGCTGCAAGGGGTTCATGGATAGAATTCAGGGCATCTGTGAACTTAAATGAGGAAAAGTCCCATCTCCTCTTCACTAACCACTAACTAAAATTAGGCATTTTCTTCAATTCTAATGTAGGCATCAAACTAAAGCATCATCAGCAGTTCCTCTGACTTCATCTCTAATAGATATCACAGATGTTTTCATATTACATTGAGTTGTAATAAATAAAAACATTAAAAAAAGTTTTAAAGGGATGCTTCGGTAGCTCAGTTGGTTGAGCGTTGGCTCAGGTCATGACCTTGTGATTCACAAGTTCAAGCCCCATATGGGGCTCTGCACTGACAGCTCAGATTCTGTGTCTCCCTCTCCTCTCTCTGACTCTACCCCGCTCACACTTTGTCTCTTTCTCTCTCCCCAAAATAAAGACATTTAAAAAAATTAAAAGGAGTTGCAGATTTCAAAATATTGTTTATCCTTGTAGCTATGGTAGTTATTAGACTTCCTGCTAGATCTTCCTTTTTAATGCATTTATAAGGGAGCATAAGTTACTATATCATAAATTTTAAATTGATAATTACATTCCACTATAAGCTAATAGCTTCCATCCTGACTACATGAGAGTCAAAAGCATGGTCACTTGGGGGGCAAATGTGACCCTGGCCAAGAACCGTAATGTGAAGGAGTGCTAGGAGTGAGGGGTGGAAGGTGACTGGGTCAGAGATCGATCAGAGACAAGGTTTAAAATGGATGCAACAGAGGAGGGCCGAGGTATTGGAAACATGTAGTTGAGCAATGCTGCTGGACCAGGTGAACTCTGCAACTAGCCCATAGGTAAGAGATAGAGGTTCTTAATTTGCTCTTTTCTGTTTGACATACATGATGAATAGGATTGAAATGATGGAGGGTGTAGCATCAACAGTGTTTGTGCAGTAGAGGCTACCTAAAAATGAGAGCTGCCTCCAGTGTCCAAAGAGCTGTTTCTCCCACCAGCACCTCCTATACCAACACGCCAACACAACGGTGGGATATGCACCATCTCCAGACAAAGGGATAATGAGAATGGTTAGAGCCTAAAAATAACTATTATTGCCCCTTGTTCTGCTACTGTATGTAGAAAAGAATATTCTGGATTTGAATGCATGAAGGGTTGCTATTCTTAGAAAATCTCAGCCCAGTAGGCATGGATACAAAGGATAGGAAGCAACTTTGATTCAGCAACATGACTAGTCGATATTTACCCAGGAGAAAGGAAAAGAAAAAAACAACCATATAAAGATTTGTCCAAGAGTACTGTTAGCAGCTTTATTCATCATAGCCCCAAACTGGAAAGGATTCCATGTCCATCAACAGTACAATACACTGGAATACTATAAATGAAATATTACTGAGCAATAAAAAAGAATATGCAGCAGCATGAATGAAACTCAAAAACATGCTGAATAAAGGCTTTACACAAAGGTGGAGTTGTGGACTGTATGACTTATTTGGAGTTTTGAACAAACTAAGCTACAGTGATGAAAAAGTCAGTGTCTGACTTGATGGTGGTGAGGAAGAGGATTGACTAAGGGGACCGGGGGATTTTCCTGGGGTGATAATAATGTTCTCTATCCTGACGGGGAGGTGGGGTACTCAGTTGCATGTAGCTGCCCAAACTCACCAAACTGCACACTTAGACTTGTGTATTTCACTGTATGTAAATGATACCAGAGGGACAGGTTGGGAAGAGGGAAAAGAAAAAAGAGAACCATAAGTAAAAACTGAACTCATGGTTAATGAAATATATACTGTAATGTTTGAAATGAACTGATGTCTACAATACTCTGAAATAGAGTTTAACCTGTGCAGTTAAAAAACAGATTGATGGATAATGAGGCGGTTCAATAGGTGATAGGGAAAAGATGTAAAATGTTACCTGCAGATTCTAGATACTGAGTGCAGTTCACGTGTAATTCTTCCAGCTTTTATGCAACTTGAAAAATTCTCATTCTGAAGGACGTGACCGTGTGTGGGTGAACCTTTTTTTTGCTTTCCGAAGTATTTAATTCATCTCTGGGCGAAGAAAGTACTTCGAAACAAGCAAAGCATTTCATTTGGTTCTTGCCCTATTTTAGCAAATGGATCCTAGAAAGTCACAGGCATCGGTTCTGTCCAGTGACAAGCAGCATCGATCACTGCTATGTGGCCACCACCACTTCTGGATCAGGGGGGACTGTCCCAGGCACTACACTAATTACTTTTCACATGTTCTTCTCACATAGAGATGCTAACGGCTCTCTTGATTGCTTAACAAAAGGCTCTGGGCTGAGTCACATCCTCAGAAGTTCCAGACAGCCGTGGACTAGAACAAGCAGATGTCTCAGAGGAGGACAACATCTGTGATGGCAGGTATTATTAGGGGAATGTATTATTTAAATACGGTACGAAGCCATGGCACTCTGTGTGTGTGTGTGTGTGTGTGTGTGTGTGTGTGTGTGTGTGTGTGTGTGTTTGGGCATAATGAGCTCAAGTGGGAGAAGGAAAACATACTTGAGAAAGAAAATACACACTGTAAGTCATAAAAAGGAACAGTAACTTTAATCCAATTACTACAGAGAAACAAACCTTCTTCCTTCTTTTTTTTTCTTAAGCTCTTTTCCAATGTCATAGGACACCGTCACCTGGTAAAGTGGTGTGACAAAGGCTGCCTGGATTGGGCACCCCCAGCTCTTTTGTGGCTTTCCTTTCTCAATAAACCTTTGACAAAGGTCAGGTGTTTGAAAGCCTGGGTTCTTGCTTGTTTGGTCTAAGTATTTCTCGCTCAGTAGAGTGATTCAATGTCTCTGAGTGTCACTAAATAAGTGGTTTCAGTGAAGCTTTTTGGAATCCATTTCCCTAAAGGCTGATTGGTGGCGTGCCTGGGATTGGTTTGGCTTTGTGTGAAACTGGTCAGTAAACAGTGTAATTACCAGGCTGCCTCGTCCTCACAACTCCTGGTACCTGCAGAGCCACCCATGTGAGGAGAGAGCAGGGCTTTGAACTTTAAGACTGACGAAACGTCAAGGCACTAATGTGGCAAAAGCTGGATGGGATCTTAGGGTCTAATGAGATCTTAGGAGCACTGGAGCAGCTGCGATGGCACTAGAAAGAATCTATGGATTAGGTATGTACTAGGAACAAAACAATACACCAGCCTCGAATGACGATAATCAGTCTCTGGGCTCTCCTTTATTCTGAGCCATGGCTAGAGGCCATATTCAAACCTGATTCATGTAATGGTGTCCGCGGTACTGGCTATGTGAGGGGGCAGCTATCAGAAGTGGCCCAGCCAGAGCAACCCCGTGTCGAACGATTTCAGGGAGATCTGTTCTATTCATTTCATTTTCATGGACCCTCCCGTGCTGTCACTGTGGAGAGAGTGACGGTTTTTTGTGAAGCCAGGCCGAACAATCTATTCTAGACTGAAGTGTAAACCAAGCATTTTCTGCCTGTCTTGTTCGTTGGAATAATACAGGAGAAGCATTTCAGAAAAAACTCAATTAGTGGTATCCAGGTTGCAAAAAACAGCAGATAGACTTTGAGACTTCAAAGGACTGGGGAGGAAAAGAAATTTTGGCTCATTCCCTAACACAAATTGTATATAATCAGCAAATCAGCAGGCACTTTTCATTGGTTTGCAATTCATTTAGGACTTGATTCCAATAAGATGATGTGATGACATTTAAAAGGGTGGATGAAACTAGATACACAGGAAAACTGAAGGTGACTTTAGTGGAGAATACAGAATATGAGATAGTATACAAAATAAAATATTCACGTCACAGGTAGCTTTTATGAGTTGCTGATTCAATACATCTGTACTGTTTTGATCATCTTTGCTAGTTACAGTCTTACTTTTACATGTACAGAGTGTTCTATTTTAAAATATTTTTAAAATGTTTATGAGAGAGACAGACAGACAGACAGACAGACAGCATGGGCAGGGGAGGGGCAGAGAGGGAGACACAGAATTGGAAGCAGGCTCCAGGCTCCGAGCTGTCAGCACAGAGCCTGACGTGGGGCTTGAACCCAGGAACTGCGAGACCATGACCTGAACTGAAGCTGGACATTTTATCGACTGAGCCACCGAGGCGCCCTGGTTTTTTGTTTTTTAAAAATAGTACCATCTCTTGGCATCATCTTCTCAGCCATTCTCCCAGGAGCAGCAGAAACGTTCAATGACCGGCCTGCTGGGCAGAGAGGCGGCATCTTGCAAACTGCTTGCTCTCCCCACTCGGCCGTCGCCCCCCTGCTGCCCCAGGAGACCTGGCCTCACAGATGCCTGACTGCAGGCACAGGGCAGCTGGGCAGACGGCTGCTCACCTGCCCTTGTGTGCTGTGTGCCTTCATGGTGAAATGCTGATCTCACTGGATAAGAAGAAAAATCCAGAAACTCTCTCTCTTCTCCACTAACATCTCCGTCTTTGGTTATCTGGGTATGGGGTTGATAAGAGGAATACTGAACGCTGCATTTTTTTTGCTTACCTTTTGTTGGTTTTTTATAGGGTTACTAATAAGTCTGAGTAACAAAAATCTTGCCACTGTGTGTGCTGGGAGAGAGCAGATGATGGAAACATTTCAGGATGACTCTGCATGACACAGGGGCACCAGACCTTGGATGTGGTATAGGGGAGGATGCTCAGTGGTGGTACTAGCTCTAGAAGAGAACTTTAAGCCTCTGGGGTTGTTGTGGGCCAACTGTCCCCCCCAACCCCCACCTTCCTGTCCCCCTTCCCCCTGCAGTTCATATGTTAAAGCTATAACTCAGTGCCTCAGAATGCCACTGTATTGGGAAAGGAGACCTTTAAAGAGGTAATTAAGGTAAAATGAGATGCTTAGGGTGGGTCTTAATCCAATTAGATTGGTGTCTTTATTAGAAGAGATTGGGTCACAGACAACAAGCAGACGAGGGCTGAGCCTGTACCGAGGCATCCAGAGGGTGTCCGCCTGCAAGCCCAGGAGATGCAGCAGGAGAAGCAAACTGCCCACAACCTGATCTCCGACTCCCAGCCTCCAGAACCCGGACAGAAGAAATCTCTGTTGCTTAAGTCACCCAGTCTGTGGTGTTATGTTATGGCGGCCCTAGAAGTCTAATACAGGGGTTTCAAAAAAAATGCGAAGAATATTTGGAATTATTCAAAGTAAACGCCCACATAGGCTAACTCAGAGTTGTCTGAACTGTGTTCTAGGGAATTTAGTAACTGTTACCAGAAAAGGAAGCGGGGGGGGGGGGGGGGGGGGGGGGGGGGGGGGGGGGGGGGGGGGGGGGGGGGGGGGGGGGGGGGGGGGGGGGGGGATTCTGAGCTCAGAGGAATGTGGGACGTGCTGCCTTAGCTGCTGCCGAACTTCTCAGAGTCTTTCAGGCACTAATTCACACATTAGCAGGATTCATTCGATCTCCCGGTCACCCTTGACACCTGTCTTTCCCTTACATTTGATTTCTAATCCATTACCAATTCCCAGTGACTGTATCTTGAACAGAAATATTTCTTGGACTAGTTCACTTCTCTCTGTTGAACTGCCACTGAAGCCCAGACCAAACTTCCCAGGTCTCTTGCTCAGTCCACTGCAAAGCCTTCCTAACTGGTCTGCCCACACTGGAGGGTAACGTGCTCTCCACAATCCCCCCAGCGGAGTCCGTGCCAACCGCAGGCTGGATCATGCCAGCTCCCTGACTTTAGAGACGTTTGAGCAGCTTCCCACTGCTCCTAAGATGAGAGAGGACAAGATTCCTACTCATGTCTTTAAGTTTCTCTTGAACTATCCTCCTTTCTGGGTTCCATATTCACAGGTCTTCTTTTAGACCCACATTATCTTGCTCCTGCTGTGCCTTCTTCTTGGCTGAGTCCCCTTATCTTCCTCCAGAAGCTGCTTTCACTTCCCTCCCTCACTGGGTCAAATCCCTCTACTACTGAGTTACACGGTACTTGTCACTACTGAAAGTTTCCATCTATGTGATTACTTGGTTAATACCTGAATCTCTCTCTTCTAGACTACAGACTCTGAGTTTGTGAAACATTCTTTGTGAAATATCCAGTTAGTTTACTGATTCAGGTTTGGGGAGAACACCTCTGAAACTCAGTGGCAAGAACTTTTACGCAGAAAGGAAGTGAGCAGGAGAGAGGGGTCTTGGGTCCTTAGAAACATGCCATTGTTTTGCTGAAATTTAGCATCCTTTGAAATTGACCACCCATTTGAGAAGTTGAATATTGAGAGGATAGGACCCTGGGGCTAAGTTCTGGAGATACCAACAGTGTATAGCTTTTTAAAATTCTGTAACAGAAGATTTGTATTTAGAACATACACATATCATCTGATGACCCAAACATTTGTACCCAGAGCTCTTGCATTCAGTAAGCTGAAGAACGCAGTAAAAAATGGGCAAAAACTGACTCTTCCCAACAGATGTAGAATAGCCATGAACAGAAACTATCGAAGTGGCTCGTGGTGCCAAAGAGGGACTGACACACGCCTTGGCCTAAAGGGCCTTTGAAGTGACACAAACAGCCCAAAAGGAGTCATAACTACTCCTTGCGGAGAAGAAAACTGGCCAGAAGACCTGTCGGTTTACTACCCCTCAACCACTGGATTTCTCACAACTTGTGAGCAGGGGCAGCCCACAGGGGAGTCTTACGATACCAGAAAATTCCCAGACACGCACTGGGTGCGTAGCTGTTGGTGCTCAAACTTTTGCTTTTGAAATGTTTCAAATCTGTAGAGGGCTTGGAAGACTGCTACCGAAGAACGGCCACCTCACCTTCCAGCAGCTGGCCCCGCGGGCTTTGGTTTGGCTCCAAACAGGCTGCCCTTTCCTGCTTTCCTGTGGACAGGGTGATTGTGGTCCTGCCTCCAGAAGGACTGTGGAGTTGGATCACAAAGGTCCACACTGCAGGAAAGCCCCCCGAACCCTCCCTCCCCACAGATAATTCATCAAGAAATATTTAGGGCTTGACCTTAAGTAAAGTGCTATGAGAAATAAAGAAAGACACTATGGGGCATACTTAAAGAAAAAATCTCATAACCATCTGAGAAAATAAAACACTTTCCTGTGAAAGAATAATCAGCAATAAAAATATTAGATAAGCCTTGACTGAGGGGGACCTAGAAAGTGCTGACAGAGGTAGGATAAGATTGTTTCTAGTTATGTTTCTTTGTGGAAATGGGTTCCTGATGGGGAGCAGCACATCTTAACGAACAGTTAGTTTCCTTGCACTAAAAGACCAATTCGGGATGGTGACTTTATAAGGCAAATTACAAATAAGTCTTACAAATACTAATTTGTTCTGTTCTACTGTGAACAAACAGAAGTGTTAGAGGCCCGATGCCTTATCTGAATAATATTTGCAATTATTTTAGGTTTTTACTGGAAGGACGACTGAAAGCTAGGGAAAATTATTTGTTCCCTGAAGGGCTAACCTTAGTTTGGTGGACTGAAGCCAAATAATTAATCCATTTTACCCTCCTGACAAAGAATGGGCTACTATATTCACCTGATGTAGCAGGTCAGCCCCATACTAAGAGCCAGCTGTGGAAGGCCCGGTTCCTGGTGTCTCCGAGGCTGGAGATCTGGGCAGCGTTTCCCTTAGAGCTCATTATTTCCAGAGGTCTGTATCTAGGACTTAGAGAAATCAGAACCAGGTAAATACTGAGTAAGATCACAACCTGGTATAAATGTTAATCATATACAAAGAAAAATAGTGTGTAAATGGTGAGCTGGGGTGGGGGGAGCTCTCTGATGGCTGTGCAAAGTAAGCAGGGGGTGTGTTTTTAAATTAACACAGATGATCACTGCATTTGGGCAGTATAATGTAAACTGGATGGGGGTTTTCAGGTTCAAGTGATCATTTTCTATCTTAAAAAATTTTTTTCTTAATGTTTACTTATTTTGAGAGACAGAGACACAGAGTGTGAGCAGTGGAGGGCAGAGAGAGAGTGAGACACAGAGTCCGAAGCAGGCTCCAGGCTCTGAGCTGTCAGCACAGAGCCCCATGCGGGGCTTGAACCCACAAACTGTGAGATCAAGACCTGAGCCGAAGTCAGATGGATGCTCAACCGACTGAGCCACCCAGGTGATCATTTTCGAGAAGGGTCTGGCAAAGTGCCGTTCACGAAAGCACATGGTGTGAGAACTTGGATATCTAAAACCTAAGTTCTAGATCACACGTTCCCACCTGGAAAGGACTCATGAAGGAATATTGCTCTCAGATTCACAAGGTTACCTGTTTTCTTTAATTTATGCTTTCATCTCATTCTTTTCTGATTTTTTTTCCCTCAATGTGCACATATCAATTTCACAACCAGGAGATAAACAATAACACTATTTATTAAATAAAGACCAGGGTTGAAGCTTCTCACTTTTAAACTGCTGCTGTCAGCAAGGAAGATTCTCAAAAGCTACTGCCAAGTCAAAGCCCATGGATTGGTGGACACATCTCTGATGGTGTACTTAACACATGTCTACAGACCTGTACTCTAAAAATTTTTAAGGATCCAAGCTAACTGAAATTACTTAGAAGTCTGTCACTTTATTATATTTTAACAGTTGTATTGAGATATAATTCACATATTTTACCATTCACCTACTTAATGTGTGTAATTCAATCATTTTTAGTATATTCACACACAAGTACAGCCATCGCCATGATTGATTTCAGGGTTCATGACTTGTACTCTTTGGTCAGGAACTCCCAATCACCATTTTCCTCAGCCTGAGGCAATCACCAATCCAATTTGTTCATTCTGGATCTTTCACATAAATGGAATTGTGTAATATATGGCCTTTTCTGTCTGGCCACTTCGTTTAATATTCTTTAATTTCGCTTAATATTCTCAATCTGTAGCATGCATCTCCTTCATTCCTTTAGTCTGCTGTATGGATGTATCCCATTTTATTTGTCCATTCATCAGTCAATGGACATTTGAGTTTTTTACTTTTTGGCTATTATATGAATAATGCTGCTATGAGCATTCATGTTCAAGTTTTTGTGTGGACTTAGATTTTCATTTCTCTCGGGTATATTCTTAGGAATGGAATTTCTACGTAATACAGTTAGTTCTATGCTCCTTAAAAGAGGAACTGCCAGACTGTTTTCCAAACTGGATGCATCATTTCACATTCCCACCAGCAGTGTATGAAGGTTCTCATTTCTCTAGATCCTTGCAAACACCTGTTATTGCCCATCTTCTTGATTGTATAACTATTCTCATGAGTGGCTATTATAAAGTGGTACACTTCGTTATCTTTAACATGTGCTTTTAAGAACTGTTTTATTACAGAAATCATACAAGCTAATAATCACAATTTCTTCATGTGCATGAGCTGATTTGATTCCCAGCTTCGAGGTCAAAAATAATACTATGGACGTGTTTGCACAGCGATGACCCTCATTTTACAAAGAGATGGGAGGCTCAGGGATGTTAAGAAGCTCTAAAGCTGGGATTGAACCCAGCTGTGTCTAAAAGCTTGTGCTTTTCACCACGGTGTTAACCTGTTTTAATGGCTGCTATATGCATACATAAACACATGGAGATCCAATGGGAGAGTGAGGTGAACTTTATGAATTTCCAGCGTCTCGTAATGACGAGTAAGATGTTGATAGGACATGGCTTTTAGATTACAGAAACAGGCAACATGTTATCTGTTGAGAGATTAAGGAACAGAGCAGGGATTTCTGTGACCACGGAGAAGTTTAAAGAAGACCTGAGATTAAGGAGAATCACGTTAGTTAGGATAAACTATAGTCTCTTATCATCCCATCTGGAGAATGAAGACATTAACCATCCTAGGGTTATGGTGATAAACAGCATGAGAACATGTGCTAAATGTGTTCCCCTTTGGTCTGTGCACTTGAGAGAAGGAGGCCGGTTCCTCCTGAATTACTGTGTATCTGAATGCCGCAGGATACCTTAGGTTTTGTGATTATTTTCCACCTTACACAAAAGAGTTCCTTTCTCTTACTCTTTGTAGTTGAGGAAAAATTATTTTGCTATAATTAAAATTATTTTTGAGTTTTGGCCACAATCGCAATTCTAGAAATTAAAATCCCTCATGTGCTAGTTAAACATTACTAGAAGAATCACTACAACCTCTTTTCCAGAAATCTATTTGGTGGCACTCCACATATAATTATTATGTCTTTATCTAGACTCTTTCTGGTCTCCAAATTTGCATATGTGACTCAAACAGAAGATGTTAAGGGCACTGATCTTCTAAAAAACTAATGCATACACATTGCTAAAGGTGGCTTATTTTTATACATAATTTCCTGAAGAGAACTAGACAAAAGTTTCTCCAACTTCAAGAACCTTAGCAGAAGGAGCACGCTGGTTTGGGGTCGGGGTAGAGTTAATTCAGGAATAAGAACTATAGACTAGAATGTTTTTTTATTTTAAAGATACATATTTTGAGCAAAGGCTCCTGTTGTTTCAATCTTCGGCTGGTACTTGGCAGCCTGTGTTTGGAGGGCTCATCCTCCCTGGGAGTGGGGGGGAGGGCTGTGGGCGAGGTGGATGCAGATAAGGGAGCAATTCCAGTTTTATCGCTCTGATGGATTTTGTGCTAGGGTTGAAGTGCTCAGCAGGGGGCAAAAAAAAGGGAGCATTGTTTCTATGGACTGTACAAAGGAGAGGGAAGGAGGAAATGGTAGAAGAGCGATTTCTCAATTTTTATTTCTTAAAAGGTGCTCTTGTGGCTGCGTTTCCTCTAAACCCAGCGTTTGGTGTCCACTTGGAGTGAAACGCAACCTTCTTGGTCAGGTGGTATATGGGAAGATCAAGAGGGATTTTTCCAGAAACAGCAGAAGGTCAAGTACAAGAGGTGGGAGAACGGATTCTGCTGATGGATCTTCAGTAAGTGACAGTATTGATCTTTGAAATCATTAAGCTTTGGTGTTTTGATCTGTCTAAAAAAGTGAAGTGAATTATTTTATGAGGAAATGAAAAACTATCTACTAGATGATTAGAAGCTAACTTCTGAGTTTCCAGGTGTCATTTGACCTTCATAGTTACATCAGTAATGCCTCCGCATAAAAATCAGGAACATCTCACCTAATGTGGAAGCACCTGCTGGGAGGGGTGGTGCTAACACTGAGGAAAGTCTGCTGGTGAACTTGACTGAGTCACTTTGAACAACTTGCTTAACCTCTCTGAGTCGCCCCTTTAAGTCAGATGATGTAAATCACTTGGAGTGCCTGGCACAAGGGAGGCACTAGGTAAATGTTAGCTATTCCTGTTCACTGACAGATTTTAACTGCCATCACCACGACATGGGGCCTTGCCCTTCCACTCATCCTAGCACACACATCATGTCATCTGTATTTTACTTGGCCTCTGCATTTGCAGACTGGGTTTTGAGTGCCTACTGTTGGCAGGTGGTGGACCAGAGGAGTCAAAGATGCCTGACCCACGGTCCTGCGCTTGATGGGAAGGAAAACAAGGTGATGTCATCAGCTGAGAGTCATGGGAGGGAGAGCCAATCAGTGGGGTTGGCTGTGAGGCTGTGGTGACTGCAGTTTCCTATGGGTTAAGCTTAAAGGGGCCCGAGGACCTGTAAGCTGTCCAGCAGGCAGGGGTTACCGGGGAATCTGTGGTTGGGGAAGGGCAGGGCTGGAGACACAGCATTCGGTGCCATGTGCACCGCCTGAGCCATGAGCGGCGCACACACTTCGATGCTGCCAGAGGTCGGTCAGGGAGCTAGAGGACAATGATGAGGATGGAGCCCAGGAGCACCAGTGCTTGGGACAGGAGGTGGCTACAAAGGTGTTGGGAATTTCCTAGGGCCCCGGCTAACATGATGTGGGGCTATCTAGTTGTTTTTTTTTGTTTTTGTTTTGTTTTTACTATTTATTCAAAGAACACAGCCAAAAAATGTAGCTTTCTCTTGAGTTATCTACAAACCTTCAATTTACCATTCTCTAAATCCTGTCAATCCTTTTAAGAGTGGTTTTTCAACTTGGTAATTAAAGGAAAGGGCAGTTTAAATATCTTACTTACACATGTAATATATTTGATTTTTAAAAAGTGTCTCAGTGACCAATAAACAAACCTTTTGCGGCACTTAAATCATTTTATAAAGCCAGAAAATTCATAAATAACATAAATCTTCAGTTGCCTTAACCATTTCGATCCAGTAGAAAACAAAGCAAACCTATCTGAAAAGTATCAACTTAAAGATCCAAAGTCTAAAAAATCAATCAGCTAATGGCATAGTTTACAGTGGAATCACAAGACTTAACATGCTAATTAACGAATCATCCTACCCACTGTGAATATTCAAAATATTGAAGGGGCGCCTGGGTGGCTCAGTCAGTTAAGTGTCCGGCTTCGGCTCAGGTCATGATCTCACGGTTTGTGGGTTCGAGCCCCGTGTCCAGCTCTGTGCTGACGGCTAGCTCAGAGCCTGGAGCCTGCTTCAGATTCTTTGTCTCCCTCTCTCTCTGACCCTCCCCTGCTCGCCTGCCTCTCTCTGTCTCTCAAAAATAAATTTAAAAAAAAGCATTAAAAAAACCCACAAAATATTGAATACAAACCCTTTCATAAACTTACCTAAAAATATAAATACTTGGGAGTTTTATTTAGTTCATCTTATTTATGCTTGATTCTAAACCTTGCCAGGGTGAAAACACTATCTCCTAAGAAAATAATTTGCTTTACTGTGGAATCTATACCTTACAAAGGGCTCAGTCTTCTCTGCTCTGTCCCCAAGACTCAACTTACAAGTTACCTAACTCTTAAGCCCTCTAATTCTTCTACCTCTTACACAATCTGCCACTGACCCAAACTGATGAATCTAGTCACCATTTGACAGGACTCTCAAATCTTTGCACACGCTTCCCTGCTGACAGTCATAGCTCCCAGGCATGCATAGGACCTGTGACTGCGTCCTGCATCATCAAATCCCAGGGTCACAGGTGATAGTAGATGGCAGGCAAGCAGGGACAGGCCGTGGGAGCAGACAACAAGCCGGGAGTGAGAAGTATAATAGTATGAGGAAAGGCAAAGGAAGGAAAGGATTTTAAAAAGAACAGCATCATCCATGTCTGTTTAAAATGCTGCAGGGACGTTTCTCAGGTAAGGGGATGAAATACGACTGTTAGTCTTAACGGCCATAAAGCTGAGATTAAAGTTTTATCAGTGAAATTTTCATGTTACAATGTGGATAGAAAACCAGTAACTATAAATTAAGAGTGAACTAGGAAGTAAGAAACCAGGAACTGCATTTAAAGGCAGCAATGAGTCAAGAATTCTTTAAGACTTTTAAATTTCACTTAATATTAAGGGAAATTGAGGGGGGGCAAAAAGAAGAGGAATGAGGCTCAAAGAAGAGATGTCTGTTCTGTTTTATTTTTTAAAAAAAAGGTTTGATGGGGCACCTGGGTGGCTCAGTTGGTAACATGTCCCACTTCGGCTCAGGTCATCATCTCAACCGTTCACGAGTTCAAGCCCCACATTGGGCTCTCTGCTGTCAGCACAGAGCCTGCTTCAGATCTCTCTGCCCCTCCCTAAATCTCTTTCTCAAAAATAAACAAACATTTAAAAATAAAGTTTGTTTACTGAGGAGAGAGTTGATTCCTTTTTGGAAGGGAGGAGGGGATGCTAAGAGCTTGAAGATTTAGGACAGAGGCAGCATTATTACTTGGTGACGCAGGGTCCCAGAGGATCCAGGCGAAAAGTGAGGGAGTCCATGTGAAAAGGCTGACCTTGAACAGGAAAAGGAACACCTCTCCTCTGAGAATGGAGGGAATGAGGAAAGAATTGATAGGGAGGAAGATAGCTGCGCCGCTGGGGCGGGGCAGGAAGTTGGACAGCTGGGCATAACTGCCCGAATCTGGCCCCAGTGGCCAGCCTGGCAGGGACGCAGGCAGCACACAGTTTCTGGGAACAGACTGAATCCGGGCTGGGTGGTGACAGCTCCAGAAGTGGCCCAACGGGAGCCATCAGAGCTTCCGGGTAAGGGAGCAGTTCATATTAATCATGGATCAGAGAAAAAAACCCTAGAGGTTTCTGTGGTAAAGAAAATGAGACCAGAGGTTAGCACGTGCTCAAGAGTAGTCACCAGCGTCTCTTAAGCTAGAAGCTGGGTTTCTTGACTCCCAGAATCACGCTCTCCCTGTCTCAACGTGTCACTTTCTCTGAAAAACCTTCCCTGCCCCTCTCCCGTCTAAACCAGATTCCCTGCTATACATTCTTTCACCCTTCCCTTGCTGCACCACAGGCTGGAATGCTAGTTTTATTTATGTGATTGTTTCATGTTCCTCTTTCCCCATTGATATTACAAGCCACGTGAGGACAGGGCCTCTATTATTCACCTCTGTATCCTGGTCAGCACATAGCTCAATGTCTAGCATGTAGTTAGTGCTCAACAAATGATGAATGAATTTATATTCCAAGTATATGGTGTGGGAGTATGATATTCCAGAACTCCCTCTGCCCACTAAGGCTATACATTCGTGAAAAAATGCACACTGTGGGCTGCCCAGGCAGGCTGACTTACACTTTCTCTGTAGGTCTGGCATCTGGTAATGCTCAATACATACCTGATGAGTGATTAAGAATTTTTGCGCTTTTGGAATTTTAATTCCCTTAAGAAAAACAAGCAAACATGGCTGCCTCCAAGCCACTCAAAAATAAAGATGCTACCTGAACACTACAAAACTTATTTAAGAATAAACAAATTAGGAATGTCCAAAGAATGTTATTCAGAATAATAGAGTTCATCAGTGCTTTGTTACTATCTAATTTCTAATGAAAATACCGATCATGTAACTAAGGCAGCTTCTGGGATAAGACGGAACGAGAAAATCCAGTGTTTAATTTCTGAAGTTTCACACTTTTGGAGTGTCTCAGAGACATCTTCTTAGATCCCACCCTGATTCTAAATGAATTTACCCAATTTTAGTGCAGAAATTCTTGTGTTTGAAACATGTAAAAAGAGAAAGTATCACCAATGAACTGTCTACCACCCTTTCTCAGGGAAGGAAATTTGTGAACACACACACACGCAGGTTAGTACCATAGGTAGGCAAATATTTTCCCACGTCCCACCCAAAGCAAACAAATGAAAATAGAAACTTCAAAGACAATTACAAAATATCTCCAAATTTAAAGACACAGCACCCCTTTCTAGATTAGCAATGGGGGGAACTGATTTGGAAGAGTTTAAAACTAAATTTTATATAAATGTGGATGAGTGTTAGAGTCTAAAAGAATCAAACAGATGGTAATTTAAAAAATGGAAATGTTTAAGATCTGGAAAAAGCTGAGTTGAAATAAATTAATAAAACACTGGAAACAAGCTCACTACATTTTTCTAACGGGAACAGAACAGCTTCCGAAAGACAGTGGCCCATTTAGGTGATGAACACCAGATGCCAAGTGTAGTTCATTATAGACAAAAGTATTCTATTAGCCTCGGGGAAGAAGTAGAAAAGAATCAGGCTCCAAAGGAGGGAAAGCCAAACACAGCCCTCAACAGACTGCTGTGTGTGGCTCTCCAGTTGCCCCTGGGTAACTCCTGGTCTTCTAAGGACAAAGTAGTTCACTATCCCCCTTCCGGTCAGTGAATCCAGATCCAGAAGCACCTGGTGCAACGGGCCACCACCACGCACTGTGGACAACCTGCACTCCCAGCCAGGCCAGGGGCAGCGGCTTTCCTGTAAGGTGGGATACCGTCCCTGGAACCCACTCTGTGAAAAGGGTGTATGAGAGCCTTAGGAAGGGAGAGTTTAGGAGCCAGCAGTGGGAAACCCTGACATTATCAGCTGATTAAGGGAATCCTTGAATAGGGATTTCTCCGTTGGAAAGTTCAGAATATTGGTGTATTGCCACAGGGGAGAAGTGTACTCTCTGATGCCCCCAAAGTCCGTTTTCCCAGCATAACCAATTGGGCAATGTAGCCGAGCGTCCCTAACTTATTCTCATTCTGTGTGTGTGAGAGAGAGTTGGGGGGGGTGGAGATTGGGTGTTTGGGGGTGTCTTTCTCCCCCCCAAATTTTAGACTTGCTTCCTGCTTGGATCTGAAGTCTAAAGTCTATCCATTGCTTCAATGAGCATTGTACAGAGTGCTGAGCACAGCCCTGGACACTGGCTGAGTCTGAGCACATCACTCACTGGCGGACAAAGATTTATTTACTTGACAGCCCAATAAAAGCCAGTTATTCATAGATACAGTGAGTGCTAGAGAAGACTTTGCTTGTTGTCGTAGAAAGAATTCTAGACCAAGAGTTAGTACATCCCTGGATTCCAGTCTTGGCCCTGTTACTTTAGGGTCATGTGATTTTGGCTGAGCCATTAACCCGTCTGGGCCTCAGCGGCCTCGGAGGTGAAATGGAGATAGGGAACCAAACGACTGCTGAGGCCCCTTTTGGAGCTACCACTCTGGAATGAGTGACCTGTGTGTTCACAGGTAATGATTCTGGGAGAGAGGGATCAGGAGTTTTCATAATAGAAGGAGGGTAGTTACACGTTTTCTATAGAGTCTGATGTCCCTGCTGCAGAAATCCCAGAGTACAGAAACTGTCAAAATACAGATTGCAGATGTCCCCGGTAAGCTTTGCCTCAGAGATAAATACTGTTAACTGTTTGGAATTTTCTTCTCCCAGATGTTTTAATTATAAGTGCAGCTTATGATCATTCCTGTTGCTAGGTTAAGTGCTAATTATCATCATCACCACCTTATTAAAATGGAGCACCGAGGGTATGTTTCCTCAACACATTTTTGTGAAATTAAAACTATATCCTGGACATCGTTCCACAGGTCATCTTGCACATCTCATTATCGGTGCTGGCTGTCGCATCAGGCCTCTAAGCTGCACTTGATGTGACCAACACGTATTGACAACACAGGAATTGTTTTTGTGATTATGAACAACACCATGACAAAATTCCCTAAAATCCAATCTTTGACCTTTCCTGCCTCACTTCCCATTCCCATCCATCACTGGGTCCTGGTGCTGTCTGTCACCTAGTATCTCAGGAAGCCGGGCCCTTCTCCCCGTCTAATTAACGCCCCCTCATTCAAGCGGAAGTTCAGTAACATCTCATGCGACAACAGCTCCTTCACTGGTCTTCTCTCTCCCCCACTCTGTAGCCAGGGAAGCAAATCTCATTACTTCCAAGTTCAAAATCTTTATTATTTTTTAAAAATGTTTATTTATTTATTTTTAGAGACAGAGACAGAGTGAGAGAGAGTGAGAGTGAGAGGGGAAGGTGCAGAGAGAGAGAATCCCAAGCAGGCTCTGCATTGTCAGTGCAGAGCTGGATGCGGGGCTGGAAACCATGAACTGTGAGATCATGACCTGAGCTGAAGTTGGACATTTAACCCACTGAGACACCCAGGCAATCCCCCAAGTTCAAAACTTCCAATAGCTTCTCACTGTTCTTAAGGTCACCAACTAACGATGCTCGAACTCTTCTATAATTTGCCTTAAGATACACTCGTTGGCTCTGGGACACAGGAGTATGTTTTTAACCTGCACTCTGGGGTGTGCACCAAGGAGTGCATGTCCAGATCTTTAGTGAGAATGTTAGCACAAGGCTGCAATCCAGAGGTGCTGCCTGTAGGTATGCTCGCTTCTTTACCTCAGTCAACAGGAAGGACTTCGTTAATCAGCATATGGATGTCAGAAGCTATTTCCCATCAGAAGAATCACTTCCAGATGAGATGTACAGACTGGTGAGGAACAGTGTGGAGCCGTTCACTCTCCACCAGCACAGTGCACAGTAGTCACCCAGTTCCCCCCACCCTGCCAGTGGGTCCCAGTACTTGTTTCTGAAAAAGCCTGACTAGCGGCCAGCACAAAGGAGTCTTGCTGCTAACCTGGCCTCTAGAAGAGTCACATTTGCTTCTAGTGAACTCCCCATGAGAGACAGTTGGACAAACTAAAGGGAGGAAGGAGGGACTTCACTGAGCCTACACCACGGGCTCCGTGACTGTCTCGATTCCTGCCTACGGATCAGTGATGGAAGGTGGGGCAGAACTGGGCCTGAGATTTGCTTTTGAGCCACGTGTGGGGCTGCGAGGAAGATGACCTTTACTCTCACTCAACTCTAGATACTGGAGATTTCAACATCCACCAAAAAACCCCCTAAATAAACAGGAAGGATCACATTCGTAGAGGTCAGATTACGTATAGCACGTGGCCTACGCACAGTCTCCCTCCTGCCTGCCTCTCCTGCTGCTCCTCGGGCTCAGGACACTTATGGGAAGACTGCTCTTTCTACCTGTGTGACCACACTGTTGCCTGGGTCACCCTTGCAGCTCCTGTGCCCCTAGAAATCTCACCTTCTGGTCTCAGCTGGATGCCCCTTCCTCAGGGAAGCCCTCCTGCCTCCCAGTCCAGGTCACAGCCCCCATGCCACCACTGGGGGTGCCGCGGACATTTGTCCCTGCGGTCCACACAGGAACAGAGAGTGATCTGTCTGTATGGTTATCACACTAATGCCTCTGAGACAGTGTCCAGGTCTGTTGTGTCCACCTTTGCATCCCCACCAGCTGGCCTGGCCTCCACAGACAACTGCTCCACAGAAGGGCACTTAAGGGGCACCTGGGTTGCTGAGTCGGTTAAGCGCCAGACTTCAGCTCAGGTCCTGATCTTATGGTTCATAGGTTTGGGCCCCGTGCCGGGCTCTGCACTGACAGCTCAGAACCTGAAGCCTGCTTCGGATTCTGTGTCTCCCTTTGCTTCTTTCCCCCTCGTACTCTGTCTCTCAAAAATAAACATTTAAAAAAACAACACCCCCCCCCCTCCAAAACAGAAGGGCATTTAGGTTTTGGTCCACATGGTGTTAGTGGGGGTGAGGAGAAGCTTTTCAATGCATTAGGTGTACTAACTAGGGTGGGCACTCCACAGTGAAAAAGCTTGACAATAAAGTTCTTAAAATAATGTGATCAAACTCGCAAAGGATGAAGAATCTATAAAATGCCAAGGGTGAGGCAATGGCTCTCTCTTTTAAATACTTATATAAAGGGGCGCCTGGGTGGCTCAGTCGGTTGGGTGTCCAGCTTCGGCTCAGGTCAGATCTCACGATTTGTGGGTTCGGGCCCCGTGTCAGGCTCCGTGCTGACAGCTAGCTCAGAGCCTGGAGCCTGTTTCAGATTCTGTGTCTCCCTCTCTCTCTGACCCTCCCCTGCTTGTGCTGTTTCTCTCTGTCTCTCAAAAATAAATTAAAAAAAATAAATAAATACTTATATAAATGCCAACTTTGGTATGATAAAAAATCTTTCATGGAAATGAGGACCATGAAAAAGTCATCTTCCTCATGTCTCATTTCTCCCTATTTTATAATTTCCTTTAGTCTCAGCACTTAAAGAATGATCATTTTGGCATCTAACTAAATTCTGCTTTCTCAAAGAGCTCTACTTATATTTTAAATTTAAAAAGTATTTAAGTTTATTAAGTTATTTAAAGTAAAATATTTAAGTTTATTTTTAGAGAGGGAGAGTGTGTGAGTGGGGGAAGGGCAGAGAGGGAGAGAGAGAGAATCCCAAGCAGCCTCCCACTATCAGTGCAGAGCTCAACATGGACCTTGAACTCACAAACCATTAGATCATGACCTGAGCTGAAACCAAGAGTCAGACACTTAAATGACTGAGCCACCCAGGTACCCCTCTACTTTTTTTTTTTTTAATCGAAGTTAGTTAACATATGGTGTAATAGTGGTTTCAGGAATAGAATTTAGTGATTCATTGCTTACAGACAAGACCCAGTGCTCATCCCAACAAGTGTCCTTCTTAATGCCCATCACCCATTCAGCCCATCCCGCCACCCACCTCCCCTCCAGCAACCCTCAGTTTGTTCTCCATAGTTAAGAGGCTCTTATGGTTTGCCTCCCTCTCTGTTTTTATCTTATTTTATTTTTCCCGCCTTTCCACCACGTAACTATGTTCTGCTTTCTTTAAGAACTCCACTTTTGTCTCCTCTGTGAAGTCCTTGGCAGCCTCCCTACTTCCGACTAATACAAACATGCGCTTGTTACTACACTCCCCGCCCCCCAAGGTTCTTTATATGCTTGAGGTACAGAGTGCATTTAAAACAGACCTGGACAGACATTTTAGTAGATGATTTTATAGTAAGGAAAATTATGTATCTGGTCAGACATTCAGGGGAAGCCCATGTGTTTCAGGCTGATGTCTGCCGTTCCTTCGTGTGGCTCTTGTCGAAGGTAAAGATGAAGGGAGCTATGGGGAGAAGTGGATCACTTGGTCACCACCCCAGCCCCATCCTTTCCTGCCTCCCACACCCCATGCTGCTGCTCGGGCCCAAACGTCTCATTCTACATTTGAGAACACCTTTGGTGTCAGGTCAGATTTATTAAACATTCACTACGCGCAGACACATGCTAGGGGAAGTAGTCAGCTTCCGGGTGTGACAGACAAGGAAGCTGAAACCCAGGGAGATGAAATGGAATTCCTGAGGGCCCACAAATGGCAGAGTGAAGATTTGAGGCTGATGACAGTCCAGCCCTCATTCTAGTCTTTCCTGGGAGAGTGGGTCAAATGACTTAGTGATGGAAGAAAATACAAGCCCGCTCCCAGTTTCTTTTTAAAGAGCTCGCATCAACTAAGTAGATGGTGAGCACTTGCAAACAGAAGTGAGTAGAGACATTTAATGGGACCAAACCATGCATATAATGCTGTCATCTGTGTTTGAGAGGATGATTCTGTTGATCTCTGACTTACAGGCATGCGTGTACGTGTGCCTTACCGGGTCACACCTGCCGTTAGGGGCCCTGCAAAGTGCTAGGGTGGCAAATTCCTCAGATTTTATTTGTTTGCTTGTTCTGCTTTTTGTTCATCTAATAAACTCTTACAGGGCAACTGTCTATCAAAGGTGCAATTTCAGTAATTTAACTTTCTCTAAAGATACTTAGCTTTTTTTTTTTATTACAAAGAAGTCACACTTCTTTGGCTCGATTAAATCTTTGAATTTAGGCAGGGTATTAAAAAACAACCCTCTAGGCTTCTCCACGCTAGTGGGCTGTGACTTCTCTACATCCTCTTGTTTTCAGGCTCACCTCCCCGGAACCACAACATAGCCCTGTACTTGAGCACCAGGAAGTACTTGCCTTTTAGCTTTGAAAAGAGAAATTGTCACATCAACAATGAAGACCGAACTAATTTAAGGGAGAGGGGGCATCAGGCCTCCGGCAGTGATCTTCTGAGGCTGGACCTCTGCCTCAGTGACAGTGTGTCGCTGAAGCTTTTACTATGTCCGCTTCTAGGACATTTGGCTTCCTTCGCCAAAACCAAATCCCAGTGAGGATATAAAACCTGTCCTGTCAAGTTCAAAAGAGAATCCAGATAAATTGTACTTTGTAAACTAAATCTGGATTGTCTAGCCAATAAACTGTTTTATGATTCTTTTTAGAAATGACTGCAGTAGTAAATGCACCTTGCCACATGCTAGATGGCCAGCAAACCAGGATTCAAACCCAGATCACCTTGACTTGAAAACGTGAGCTCTCCCAACTTTCCCACAATGCCCAGGAGAGGCTGGGAAACACAACAGGGAAAGGCGTTGCTTTGAAGCCTTGTAGTCAAAGAGTGCAGGGCTTGGGGGTGGAGACAAGGGTTCCCACTCTCATTTTGCCTTGGACTTGTGGAGTATTCTTGAACAAGTTGCTTTCTCTCCCCGGCCTTGGTTTTCTTATCCATAAAGCCAGGTGTTTGGATCAGTGAAGCCCCTTTCCAGATCATGTTTCTGTAACCTATAGATATTTGCAGAACCTTAGTTTAGTTGTGTAAGAAATGGGCCTAAAAATGTATTTGGAAAAAATAAAAATCTTTTTATCAAAGAATCAAATAAAATTATGTAATTTGAAATATAAAGTGTGGTCTGTTGCTACTGGAACCAACAGAGGGATTCAATGTGATAAACCAGGTAAGGGAGGAAATGTTTTTATGAGGCATTTTTATGTTTTCATGAAATAATTACTTGAAAATCACCAATTTAAATTTTCAAGCATCTTTCTGAGTGTGGCACAGTGTATATGAAAACAACAACAGCGACAACAACAAAAAATCCAAAGCAAAATCTATTGATTTAATAATTTCCTTCAAAGACCAGTTAATTCCAAAACCTTCAGAGTGCTTCACTGGTCAGTTGGAAGACTGAGGTCTGGAGTTAGGAGACCTGAGTTCAAGCTTTGGCTGACCTTACAAGCTCTCACTGTCCTTAACCATGAAAGGGACATAATAATCCTATCTCTACAGAGGTCCCAGGGAGATCCAACAAACTGAGGAACTACTTTCCATGAAGAACTGTTTCATTAGAACTAACTCCCTGCCAAAAAAGTTCTTTCACAAGATACAGGAAATTGACAAGGGCATTTTGATTTGGAACTCTGTTTGAACTGCTTCCTAGCAAAAGTTGAAACACTGCTACAATTCAAAGGAACGGGAGGGGCGCCTGGGGAGCTCAGTCCATTGAGTGTCTGACTCTTGATTTCAGCTATGGTCATGATCCCAGGGTCGTGGGATTGGGCCCGGAGTCTGCTTAAGATTTGCTTGCTCTCTCTAAACGAAACAGAAAATTAAAAATAAAACTCTCAAAGGAATGACAGAACCTGTTAGCAAACAAACTGAACACTTAAACTATCATTCATTACCACCACCAAGTATCTTCTTTTTCTGTAGTAAAGAATGCAAAGGTAATATCCGAGCCTAAAGGTTAGGAAACATAGTTCAGAACTCGGCCATCCAGAACTATCTCCACTCCCCTCCTCCGTTTTTCTTTCCTCAGAATCCAAGTAGGCATCAAGATTTGCCGGATGTGCTTTGCTTCTCAGACTTTACTTATGAATCATCTGGGGATCTTGTTAAAATGCAGATTCTGGTTCAACGGATCCTGAGGTAGAATCTAGATTGCATTTCTAACCAGCTCCTAGGTGACTATCATGCTACTGGTCCGTGGGCATCACTTTGAGTAGCAAAGCTATTGGCTTGCTGGGAAAAAAATGGCGGAGAGTTGTTTTTGGAGACATGCAGACATGGGTTTGAATTCCATGTTTATTAGGTCTTAGCTGTGTGACCTTGGGTGAATAACTTCATCCATATAGTGGGATTAGTACCTATTTTATATAAGTGATTGGAGGGTCCTCTGAGATATTAATAAACAGACACAATTCTTTTCAAATTAGCCTTTCCCCTGGCTCCCTTAAGCTCGTTATTTTGTCCCCCATTACTCTTCTCTGATGATCTAGTCAGGTTATTTCTCTTTACTCTGAAACTTATTGTTCATATAGCTTGTGTGCACATGCACACACACCATAGGCACAATCTTTGAAGGCACAATCATATCTGATTTTTCCTTTTAGCACAGAAATCAAGAAGTATTCTTAGAGTTAAATTTTGTTCATATAAAACTCTTGAGTTCTGGGATAATACCATCCTTCCCTGCAACATCACGTAGGGGCAGGGAGGCAGGGCTGCATTTCGGTGGTTACAAAAATGGGCTTTGGGTCAGATCTGAGTACTACCTGCACTTCCTAACTCAGACCAACATGTCTGAGTTTCAGTGTCTTCACCTGTAAAATAGGATTTCTGCCTTAACCTCAAGTGTTGTTGGGAGAATTTAGTTAAGTGATGCAAAGTGCTTAGCCAATGTGATTGCAAAAATGGCCACATTTCCCCACTCCTCCCTGAATCCTTCCTATTCTCATTTTTTTAAATGCTTTTTTAATTTATTTTTGAGAGACAGAGAGAGACAGCACAAGCATGGGAGGGTCAGACAGAGAGGGAGACACAGAATCCGAAACAGGCTGAGCTAGCTGTCAGCACAGAGCCCGACGCAGGGCTCGAACCCACGAACGTGAGATCATGACCTGAGCTGAAGCCTGACGCTCAACCGACTGAGCCACCCAGGCGCCCCATGAAACATTCCTATTCTCGGAAGCGACTCTGCAGCTCCTCCCATCGAAAGGCAGTCTCCTCTACCCTTTGAATCTGGGCTGGCCTCTTCCCTGGCTTTTAAAGGGGACTGCAGGAGGAGCGCCTGGGTGGCTCAGGCTACGATCTCAGGGTTCAGTTTGTGGGTTCGAGCTGCATGTCAAGATCCGCACTGACATGGGTAGAGCCTGCTCTGGATTCTCTCTCGCTCTCTCTCCCTCCCTGACTTTCTCTCTCTCTTAAAATAAATAGACTTAACAAAAGTAAATAAAGGGGACTGGAGAAGTAACTGTGTTACTTTCAGCCTAAGTCTCCTCTTACAACCATGCTGAGCCAACACGTGATCACACCCGACGACTGACGGAGCGGCGCAGCCCAGCGGCTCCCTGGTTGCCTCAGCTGATGATCAGCCAATGTTCAGAGGCAGATGCCCAAGGGAGCCTGAAAAAGGCCAGTGGATTCACCAGGTCCAAACGCCTGGTCCACAAAGTCATAAACTAAATAAACAGTAGGCATTTTAAGCCATTGCGTTTGGGGGTGGTTTATTACACAGCAATGGATAATTAATAATCTCTCAAGGAAGCAATTTCTCCATACGTAGTGGCTGTTCCAATATTTTGGGAAGAGGGTACCTAGCAGAAGATGACTTTCCCATAGCACCAAATTTTGCACTTTTTTGGGCCAGTAGTAGTAGGAAGGTGACCGGACGCTCAGACTCTGGTCCCAGCAGCTTTTCCGCTGGACAGCCATATGACCCGATACACTTCATTTAACCTCCCTGAGCCTCAGTTTTCTCATCTGTAAATTAAGGTGCTTAGAATCAGTGATTTTCAAGGTTCTTTTCTGGTTCTAAAAAGGTCTGAGGGTGCATTTCTCCAGAATGTGATACTTATTTCCTTGCTACGAGACAGTCCTGAACTCAATTTTTCTGGTCTTGTGGACTCGGAATGTAATCACAGACAACCTTGACCTGTGTGGGCTTTGTTGTTTACAGCAATTGGTTGTGACGTTTCACGCTTATCATAACAGCCTTGGGCTGAACCTGTGAGGCAGACCTCCTTGCTGTGGGCCAGGAACCCATGTGGCCAAGCTTGTGAGGAGTCCAAAGAGAAATAACGCCATGTACGTTCTGGCGACAATCTAAGTGTGTGGCTCTTAACAACTCTTCGTGGGTGCAGGCAGCCTTCTTTTATTTGTTCTTAGGTTGCAACAGTCTGGAGAACTGATGGTGTCGGCCATCTGACCACCAGAGAAGGGGGATAATGCTTCAAAGCCTGAAGTACAGATCCAATCTTTCTCACACATAAACGACCCAAGCTAGGTACTCAATTAACAAATGGAAGGAAGATTTAACACCAACATCAATAGAAATGTCAAAACTCTTGGGTGTAGAGACCAGCTATGGGCCTAAGAAATACATGAATCACAAACACATCCAAATACATGTTGTATGACAAAGCTATGCATGCTGCAGGGGCTGAGGAGACTGTCCGCAGGCTGCTAGCGCATGCTCGGACACTGCACATCCGCGACTGCAGCAGAGGCTTCTCCCCAACACACAGCGGCCAACTTAAAAAAAAATGCTGGGGGCACCTGGGTGGCTCAGGTCATGATCTCGTGGTTTGTGAGTTCGAGCCCTACGTCGGGCTCGGGTCTGACGGCTCAGAGTCCTGAAGCCTGCTTCGGATTCTGTGTCTCTCTCTCTCTGCCCTCCCCTGCTCACATTGTCTCTCAGAAGTAAATAACATTAAAAAAAATTTTTTTAATGCCGTTCTACTATTTCTACAACTGCTATACAATTAAGTCAGGGTATTTTTTTTAAATGTTTATTTATTTTAACATTTATTTGTTTTTGAGAGACAGAGCATGGTCCACCACTTAACCAACTAAGCCACCCAGGCGCCCCAATGTTTGCTTATTTTTGAGAGAGACTGATCGTGTGTGGGCTCTGCACTGACAACATGCGGAACTCAAACTCACAAACTGTGAAATCATGACCTGAAGTCAGATGCTTAACCCACTGATCCACCCAGTTGCCTCTCAAGTCAGGGTAATTAAAACTTTTTTTAAAATGTTTATTCATTTTAGAGGGGTGAGGAGGCACAGAGAGAGGGGGAGGCACAGAAACCGAAGCAGTCTTCAGGCTCTGAGCTGTCAAGAGCCTGATGCGGGGGCCTGAACTCATGAACCATGAGATCGTGACCTGAGTCAAAGTTGGCCGCCTAACTGACTGAGCCACCCAGGCGCCCCTCAAGTCAGGGTATTTTTATTCCCAGAAGGAGTTAAGCTAAATCAGAGTGCATACACCGTTTATTCTAACTTAGCCTTCAGATCCACATATATAAGTGTACACTTTTGTGGAAAAGTGTGACATCTCCTTGGCTCATTCTTTATCCAAACCTTTCTCTGTGAGAGAAACAAATGAGTGAGTGCAGCTGGAGAGTAACACAGTCAGTAGGGAAAACACGGCAATGAAACATGGCTCACAGCTACCTGCCTGCAACAACTGCAGTTTGAAATGACATGGGAAAGAACTTTAGAGACTTGAGTGAGTCACCCAATATTTTCTCTGACTTATAGCCTAAATACCTTTGTCCTGCTAAGTATCTGTAGAATCCATTCACCTCTCACTCTTCGCCTGTGGATTTTTAGAGCAGCTGCCTTGCTGGGATCTTTCCCATTTCATTCTTCTTAGTGTAGCCAGAGAGAATGTTCTAAAATACAGATCTGCTTTGCTTAAAATCCTTTGGTGGCTTATCTGAAGACTTATCTGAAGATCCCCAAAGGCTAGAACTGTGTCCCCGGCACTTTGCTCAGTGTAGTGCCTGGTATCTCTGGGTTTACAAACGTGTTGTCTCCAAGGTCAGGGAAGGGTTGCACTTAATTTTAGAGAGCCACTTGTACACTGAATAGAACAGAATTCACTGCTTATGGTAAAATTTGAGACATATTACTTTTTTAATTTAAAAATTTTTAACATTTATAATTTTTGAGAGAGACAGAGAGAGAATGAGCAGGGGAGAGAGAGAGAGAGAGAGAGAGAGAGAGAGAGAGAGAGAGACAGACACAGAATCCAAAGCAGGCTCAAGGCTCTGAGCTGTCAGCACAGAGCCCAATATGGGGCTTGAACTCAACGAGCTGCAAGATCATGACCTGAGCCACCCAGTTGCTCCTTCCTTTTGTTAATATTCACTGCAGCTCAGGATCATCCTAAGATGCTTGATGACACTGAGTCAGTATTTTGAGTTGTGTTTTGCTTTTGGGAGAGAGAGAAAGAGGGAGTATAAACTGGGGAAGGGAGAGAGAGGGAAGGAAGGGGAGAGAGGGAGAAAGGGGGAGAGAGAGGGAGAGGACCCCAAGTAGGTTCCATGCCCATCGGGGAGCCTAATATTGGGCTAGATCCCAGGACTCTGAGATCATCACCTGATTGGAACTCAAATCAAGAGTCAGATGCTCAACTGAATAAGCCACCAGGTGCCCCTTGAGTTCTATTAAGTAACTGCTTCAGGACATTCATCTGACAGCTATGTTGTATTTGAGGACAGGGTTATTTTGATGATATATGGTCCTTCTGAAGATTCCAGTTTCTATAGGATCAGGATATTCTCAGGTGAAAAGGGTGTGAACAGGTAACAGATTTCACTTTCACTTTATTCTCTTAAAACAGCATTCGGGTGGTAAACACACTAAGAAGGGCCACACCTGGGTGACCCATCTGACCTGCAGATAGGTGAAGGCTGAGGTCTACCCTTTTCTAGGAGAGGCTTCCGACTCTTCCAGAGATCTAGAAAGTCTACATGCAAATCAGATAATGACCAAAAAAAAGGGGGGGGGGCGGACAGGCAGGACCTAGGTACTATTTAACCAAGATCCCAAAAAGGCCCAAGATTCAGGGTTTTTGGAAACATTGTTAAACTAGGAGAATTTGCAAGTCCAGGTGGAGGAAACCTAGCAACTTCAATTACTGAATTTGGAAACGGGAGTCCATTCTGAGAAGTGCAGTAAATAAGCTCTTGAGGCACCAAAGGCAGGGCTGTTCCAGGAGTAAGGAAGGCAGTGCCTTCTCTGCCTGTGGGCCAGGACTTGATTCTGGCCAGAACTCAGGGTGTTTCTAGGCTCAGAGAGACAGTGGGTGGGAAGTCAGGGGAATCATTCCATCTTTAGGCTATCGAACATATTTAGTTGACATACAAGTTTTCGTTTTATTTTATTTTTAAATGTTTATTTTGAGGGGGGAGGGGCAGAGAGAATCCCAAGCAGGCTCCACACTGAGCACAGAACCTGACGCAGAGCTCTGTCTCACAACTGTGAGATCATGACCGAAGCTGAAATCAAGAATTGGAATCTTAACCCACTGAGCCAACTAGGCATCCCTGGTCTCTTTTAAATCCAGATATGCGAAAGCTCTTTGATCATAGCTAAGATTGGTCACATTTATCTTTAGATGTCATTGGATATCGAAATCTTTAGAACCATTAAGGACCAGCCTCGGGGCCGATGCCATGAGACACGCACTCCTCACATACTTGAAAAGAAAGAACAGTACCAGGGTGGACACAGAGTGAGCAAAGAAGAGATATAAACCCAACCCCGCCTTCCTGTATTCATGTCTGCTCCATTTCTGTTCCATGATCAAGGCAGGTTCTTATAATGGATTCTTTACATGTTAGGAAACTACAAATAACCCCAGAATTATACTGTCCCTTTAGAGCTTCAAAAATTGTTTCAATGACCTGCCTCTTGACTGCTCAGGTGTTTTACAGACACTGGTGTTTGGCCTCAACCTTTAACATTCGTCTCCTTAAAATAGCATTAACTGGAGGATTAGATGTAGGAATAAGTGTAATTTTTTTTTGTGTGTGAGAATACATAGAATTTATCGTGTTTAAAAGCAGCGACCACTTTCCATTTCTTTCTGGTTCAGCTCTCAGATGCTTCTCATCTTTTCTACAGCAGTTGCTCCTCATAACAGTTTGGGTACAACCACTCAGGACTTTCATAAGTCAGGGTGAGAAGCGCCATTCTCACAGCGACAGGAAGATACTAAAACACCCTCTTTAATGATTTGAACCACCTCATGGAACACTGACTTCTTCTAAGTTCACTGGGCGAAAATCTATACCACAATGGAAAATAAAATGTACTACGTTACTAAGGGGAGTTTGTTTTGTTTTTAAGGTTAATTACAGTCCTGGAGGGGTTAAAAAAAAAAAGTCCTATGGATTTTGAAAATCTGTCCTGTATCACCGGAAAAACTTCTTCAGTGGTGGTTTGTGAAAATCTCACCTCATCAGGGCTGCCAAGGTCAAGGGAGACCCAAGCCATTGCCCTGGGAGATGCCTAATTATTAAATATTCAGCAAACAGTTTGTGACCATTTAACAGTTTGCACCTGGCACGCTCTTTCAACGCGTGCGGCTTCCTAGAGCTGCACCCTCCCCGCTCCACCCCTTCTCACCGCCACCCAGGGCGCCAGCACCCCAACCAAAGCAAATCCTGGGACCCAAGGACGTTTCAAAGAAACAGCGGCGGTCAGCATTCCATTTCCGTCTTATTCGGAAAACGCCCCGATGCTTAAAAATGGGGGAAGGGGACACTTAGAAATAAGAGGAAAATCTCTTACAATTTTTCCAACTCAAGTTCTCAGGCGCCGTTGAAAGTTCATTAATTAGGGATTTAAAAACAGAAGTGTTTCACACACCGCCCAGACGCCGTACTTTCCAAACTGTCCTGGTCTTGAGTTTGAGGACTTTGCGAAAAGTCCCGCCTGCTCCCGCCCCCTCCCGCTCCCCGACCCCCGGGCTGGATTTTGTCTCCCTTCCCGCGCCTTTGTTGAATTCGGTGACTTTTCCGAAGTAATCAAACTGAGAATTGCCTCACCCCATTTCCCCCCCACCCCCCTTGGCAGAAGGAAGTAAAGAAATAAAATCGACCTGCGAGAGAAGTCGGGGAAGTCGAGTTCGGCAGGAGGCAAGCCGGCGGCGGGGCCCTACACGCCGGGCGGGGGACAGTTCCTACCTGGGGACGGGCGGCGGCGGCGGCG
>NC_043700.1:164485615-164498932 GCF_006229205.1 Suricata suricatta
GCGTAACCCTTTACCTGCGCGCCCTGACCCGCGCGGGTCCCCGGCGCCCGACCCCCGGCGCCGGGCTGCCCTCCCTCCCCGCGCGGAGGCAGCAAACCCCAGCGCTCGCGACGACGAGGACGCGCGCGCACCGCCTGCAGGTGCTGGGAAGCGTCTCGGTGTGTACTTTTCCATCGCCTCCTATAAATCCGGACACGCACGTAAGTGCACCCCCTGGCAAACAGCCCTGTGCCCCGCACCCCCGTGTTTTTGTTTATTTCCTTCTCAATTCTAGGCTCATCCGCTTAGACCTGCTGTGTGCACTGTCGCCTGCCTGCACCAGCAGAGGAGATGAGGGGCTGGGACAGCGTAGACGCTACCATGCTGTAACTCCCAGGGAAGCTGCACACACTCGCCTGCACCCTGGACACCACAGGCGGAGTTCAGCGAGGCCACGCTACCCGCCTGCCCTCTTCTCCACTCCCGCCCGAGCTCTTGGAACCGCGGCTGCAGCACCGCGTCCACACCTACTGAGCTCCACGCCCGTACTTGTGGCAGTGCGAGCACTTAAGGTGAATGGAGAGCTGCTGGCTTTTCCTTAAAATACTACTTAGGTATTGCAAATTCTTTTCACCTGTGCTCCGACGTCCAGGTGGCCTTGACATGAAAATGCGTTGAGTAACTGCGCCACCTAGCTCACCCCCTTCTCTCCTCTTCAGATCATCCAGGGGAAGCCCGGATAAAAAAGACGGACATGCTGTCCTCAGTTTTTTAATGTGTCCACTTTAATGATTCCAGCCCCATCTACACATTGGTCAGGATTTATGGGGGAAAAGTCATTTTACAAAAATCTTGCCAGTTGTATAGCAGCTGCGTGCTTTAAAATGATAGATTTAGAGAGGAGTTGTATGCTGTTCTACAGTATTTTCTGATAAAACCCGTTGTCACAATAGAGGACCTTCGCGTCCAACGTCCAGCGGATGCTTCAGTAATGTCCACAGAATATTGGTACATTTCTCAGTTAAGTTACTCTGACCAAAAAGACGTTGGTATTTATCTTCAGTTTTAAAGTGTGATGGGCTCCCAGACTAGCAGAATCAGGTTCATCTGGAGGAGTTTAGTAAGAATGCAAATTTTGGGGCTCCACCCCAGATATTCTGATTCTGAAATAGGTGGGGATAGGGAGGGTGAAGTAACCTTTTTTTTTTTTTTTTGAAAACAAATCTTGTTAACAAATGACACACACTCCAGTTTGAGAACCACTGCACTGAGTACACTCAAGCAGAAGGCTCAGTTACCTTCATCTGTCAAAGGCTGGGATTCTAGAAAGCCAGAAGTGGTGGTATTATAGGTAATCTTAATTCAGTTTTACATAATTTGTCATATTGATACACTGAGTCGAAACCCTCCAATGTGCCTATACAGGAGTCATCTGTGCTTCATGCCGATCACGTGAATGCCTAATGGGGGCCTGAGGGGATCCTTGTGAAGAAACACAGGAGAAAAACCAGTGATTTCTTGATGTTTGTGGGAGTGAACTACCATGATTCTGTTATATTTTAGGTGTGTTCGTGTTTTCACTGGCATAGAAATCATTCCCAACTGATGAGTTATGAAAGATAGAAAAACCAGGGGCATCTGGGTGACTCAGTTGGTTAAGTGGCCAACTTCGGCTCAGGTCATGATCTCATGGTTCATGGTCCACACTGGGCTCTGTGCTGACAGCTCAGAGCTCAGCACAGAGCCTGGAGCCTGCTTTGGATTCTGTCTCTGTCTCTCTCTGCCCCTCCCTTGCTCTCACTTTGTGTGTCTTTCTGTCTGTCTGTCTCTCTCTCTCTCTCTCTCTCTCAAAAATAAACATTAAAAAACTTTAAAAAAAAAGATAGGAAAACTGATTTGAGTGGATTTGTCAATATAGTTCTAAATTTGTCAGTATGAGTCTAAAAAAAAAAGACACAATTTAAAAAAGTTTATGGTATCGGCTTACATTATAACCCCAAACAGCACCATATTAGGCATTTTAGACTTTTGAGAAAGGAATCATGGTTGGATTCATTGCCTTTAGGTCCAGTTTCTCCACTAGATGGACAGTAGTTTCCCAGTTGCCTGGATGGATGTCTTTCCTTTTGAATGCTCTAGGTCCAACTTTATTTTAGTAATTCCTTCATTTTCATTTCTGAATCTATTCATTTTACAGCTGTAACTCTCCTGTCCACCGAGTTTCAGTTGGAGCTGGAATTATGTGAGTTCTCTGTTTTCTATCACACAGCTCTGTCAGTGAGGCCCTGAAGTCATGCCTCCTCTTAGCTGGTGTCCTAAGATCTAGATAATTCTGCTTTCTGTCTCAGGTTATTGCCATAGTTTCTTTACTTGTCCCCGGCTTCTGGTCTCTTCCATCTCTGATCCGTCTGACATCATACTGCCTGAGTCATTCTAAAATGCCATTTGATCCAGGCCTATCTTCTTCTCAGAACCTTTTCCACAATTCCTTATGAGCTATAGAATTTTCGTGGATGTATGTAGTTATTTAAATAAGCTCTATGCCCAACATGGGGCTTGAACTCATGACCCCAAGATTACGAGTTGCATGACCTGCTGAATGAGCCAGCCAGGCACCTCCAGAGTGAAGTTTAAAAAGCCAACATATGGGGCACCTGGCTGGCTCAGTCAGTTAAGTGTCTGACTTTGGCTCAGGTCATGATCCAACAGTTCATGGGTTTGAGCCCCGCATTGCGCTCTGTGCTGACAGCTCAGAGCCTGGAGCCTGTTTCGGATTTTGTGTTTCCCTCTCTCTCTCTGCCCCTCCCCCGCTCATGTTCCGTCTCTCTCTGTCTCAAAACTAAATTAAAAAAAGAGCCAACATAGCATCTGAAGTTACCCGTGATATATGTTGACTCTTCCTATTTCCCTTTATTTGCTCATACAGATTCCTTCCCCTGAAGTGTCTTTTTGACATTCTGACAGCTAAGTCCTGTTTGTCCTTCAGGCCTTTGCTGTCACCTCCTCTCAGCCATCCGTTTTGAATCCTAGTTCAAGTTCATAGTTCTTCTGGGGTGTATTCTCAACACCTGCCTTCCACTTATTTATCACAGCCCATCTTACATCTAATTTAGTTGTGTTTCCTTTAGATTGTAGGATTCTGGAGGGCACGGGTTGTGCAGGCCTCCTTTTCAAATCATCCTAGGGCAGAAGCATAATGCCTCAGACAAAACGAACACATGGTATTTGTGTCCTTGACCCTGGGAAAGAAGATGCTTAAGTTTGTTGAGCGGCAAACTCCCTGTATATGAAATGCTTTTATGCAAACAATGATGGTCAACTCCTGTATGTTTTCTCAAAACTGAAAGAGCAGGTTTAACCTTCAACCTAAAGGATTTAGGTTGGAATCTGAGAAGGAATTCCCACCATGGGCAGTGGCATTAAGGAGAGTTTTTGAGAGGGGGTGATTCTTTTTTTTTAGTGTCTATTTATTTATTTTGAGAGAGAGTGAGTGACTGAGCATGAGCTAGGGAGAGACAGAGAGAGAGGGAGAGAGAGAATCCCAAGTGGGTTCCATGCTCAGCACAGAGCCTGACATGGGGCTTGATCTTACGAACCATGAGGTCACCAACTGAGCAGAAATCAAGAGCGGGACGCCTAACCAACTGAGCCACCCAGGTGTCCCTGGAGGCGAGGAAATCCTAAACAGAAGTGTCTCTGCTACATGAAGATGAAACCCAATAGATAGTTTCTTCAATTTTTTCACTAATGCCTTGATTTTAAGTTTCTCCAAGAATGATTGCTTCATGAAACTAGATTCAGTTTCATCTGATTATTTCCTAGTTATCATCATTTAAGCTCTTCATTGCTAACTTGTTAAAAAATTTTTTTGTGTGTGAGTGTGTGTCTATGTGTGTGCAAGAGGGGATTCTCAGCTCCAAGAGGCAAGAAGTGGAAAAAGGTACATTTGGGAAGGTTCCCTGTGGTCCCGCCCTCTCGCCTGGAGGCAGCCCATGAGTGGGACAACTCCTTGGCTGTCCTTCCTCCCACCTCTGCCCCAGGCTCGGACGGAAGCACCCTGTCCTTGCACTTACCCACAGAACTTTTTTGTTTTCCTGGTAAGACTATGAAATCCTAGAGGGCACAGGCTATTTTACTAACCTTCTCAAAATGCCATGACCAATAACTCTTTGCTGAACGAGTACATCAACGATTGTGGGCTACCCGAAAGTCCTGGGAGTTTTCAGAAACTTTTGGTGATCTTCAGAGCCTGCCCTGGTCTCTCATCTGCAAGTCGGAAAATATGTTATAGGTCATTATCAGTAAGTGCCTACTGGATACTCAATGCTATACTTTATGTGCTTTGTAAAAGTAATCATTGATGGTGTATTGACATCCTCTTTAGCTATTCCCCTGGACCTCTGTTCTAGGTTTTTTACATCTGTAAATTCAGAATACTAACTCAACCTACATCATAAGGCTGTCATGGAGATGGCTTAGTACATACAAAGCTCCAAAAGATAGCATTTGGTGTACAGTAACCATAAACAATTATTACTGGGGACTCCTGCGCGGCTCAGTCGGTTAAGCTTCTGACTTCAGCTCAGGTCACGGTCTCGTGGTTCATGAGTTCGAGCCCCAAGTTGAGCTCTGTGCTGACAGCTCAGAACCTGGAGCCTCCCTGGGATTCTGTGTCTCCCTCTCTCTCTGCACCTTCCCTGCTTGCACACATGCACGCACGTGCTCTGTCTCTCTCTCTCTCAAAAATAAACATAAAAAGTTAAAAAATTATTACTGAAAATCTCTACCCTTGCCAACGTTGGGGAAGAAAAACCACACACATCTAAGTAGTTTATCTTTTATTCATACAAACAGTACATACACAAGACTACATTGTTTGAAGACCGCAATAATTTTCTAGTGTAACAACTCTGTAATAAAATTTAACTAAATGTGACATTTATGAAAATATAAATCTCTGATTGGGTAATTCTTCCCAACAATACAAAGTTTACATAAAAACATTCAATATGAGCTATCTGTTGCAAACAAGATAGGAAAAAAATCATTCAAGTCACTTGTTAAACTCTATTGGCTGTTACATAGAATATTCACACACTACATTTAATCCACCTAGGCATTTAATTGTTAGAAATGTGTGGCACAGAGGTCCGACTGATAATGACAGGAATAGGAATGTGTTGCTTCAGAAGAACTAAAAAAAAAAAAAAAAAACAACAAAAGCATTGACTCATATAATGAACTTCAGGTGATTTCTCTGTGGGCTAGCCCTTCTCTGGGCTACCCCCTTTCTGGCTGGTAGCTAAACCAGGAGGAACATACTGAATAAAAGTCTTTCACCACAGAGTGGGGTGTTTATATCTGAATCCTATCTCTGTGTGCTTATTTGTCAAACTGCTTTCCAAAGTGAAATGCAATGGGCTTGGATTCCCTGTGGATTAGATCACTTGGCTTCTCCCACAGCAAAAAAAAAATCAAGATGTCCCTGCCTTTTTTTCCTCACATTGCTCTCCAATATCCCTTATTTAAGAACTAGAGCAGAAGCTATCACTACCTTAATTTTGCCGTTTCCACAAACATTACAGCGGAGACGCTAAAGATCGGTCTAGGGATAGGCGGTGCGTTCATGGCAGAGCTGGGCTGACAGCGCATTGCTTCCTTGGCCATTCCTCTCCCAACACACGTCACTGCTGCCACTTCCTAGCCAAATCAGCCCCCTGCTACTGACACACACCCTGCGCACAGACGTCCGAGGACATGCCACGTGAGGGATATGGAAGGAAGAAAATCACTTTCCCACTTTGGGGATGTGATTAATTTCTTTTAAATAAGTGAAGTCATGTTTAAAAAGTGATACCATTTCACAGCTTCTGCTTTGAATGGATGAGATTATAAAAGAGCCCCAAGGAGCCCTGGAGCAGAAAAAGGCTGACAGAGGGAGAAGCATACACACAGTGTGGGGAAGAAAGAAAGGGATTACAAACAGGGACAATCAGGAACTTCTGGACACCCTTAAGATTTATGGAATATTTTAGCACAAAGACAGGCATATTCAGTTTGTCCCCGAGTATTTGGTCATCTATCTGCGTTTTACACAGGAAAGAGGAGAAGTAAGAATAAGGCAAATGTCATCAGTATTTCATAGACGGCATGTCAAGAAAGCTTTCTTTCTGGTAGGATTTACCGCAGGGATTTAGGAAATCATGTTTTCTTCCATATAACCGACCGAGTAGCACAGGCTTGTGGTGGTACAATGATGGAAATGAACAGATGTCTTGACCCAATCTGTAATGCCCTTTCTGCAATGCCTCTTTACACCCAGCACAAATAGGCATTTGAAAAAGACGCCAGAAGATTGTGGCTCCTTCTTCAATGTGTTCTGCAGCCCAGGAAGTAGTTTAAAAATTGTTATGTTCCACGATGGAGAAGCCCTTGCGTGCACCTGTCCCAGTTCTATCCTATCGAAGACCGACTGCATGTTCCATAGCCCGAGGATCATGCTTGTCCCTGGTAGTTTGTAGCCTCACATTTCATGGCCTTTTTCTTGGGACACTGGGAGTACACTGGGGGCATTTTTGTGACGTTATTTTGCACCTTTTGACCTTCCATCTGCAGACTGGGTTTACACAGTTGTCAGGCTTGTAAAATGTAAGGAGAGATTAAGGCTCTGTTTTCTTATGGCCACACAATCATTACATTCCCAGCTCCAAACAGTTTCTGTAGAACTAACCCCAGCCCAGTTCTAGCCTCTGTCATCCGAACCTGTGGTTTGGGTCTGCTGCTTCTTCCCACACAGCTGATTTAAAACATATTCCCCTAACTTCCAGTTGATACTAGCCGTTTAAACACCATTTTGAGAAATTCTCGGTCAAGACTCCATACCTGGATTAACTTTGACCAAAAACAAAACAAAAAAAGCCCAATTCTAAATCAGTTCCACATTTCTGTGCCTTTGACGAGCACCTTAACACCGAATTCCCACATCTGTCTGTCTTGTCTTTCAAGAAATGAGTAGTTTATCATTTGGGATACAGAAGATACTTTTTATTTTCTTTTGTATGTGCATCGTTCATGTCTGCTGAGCAGGAAGAGTGTTTCGTCAGTTGTCAGGGGTGTAGCTGTGGCCCCTGGATTCCAGGGCAGAGCACCCGCGGTCACAGCAGGGATTGTGTTTCTTGGAGGGTGTCGCCTCGTTGGACTCCGTGGAGTCACTCACCGTGATGGGACTGTCTCTCGCAAAGACCTCAGTGGACTCTCTCCATAAGCAGTCCACGGACACTTTGAAACCGTAACTGCTGCACTTCGGCCGGGATGCCTGGGTCGCATTGTTGAAAATCTGCCTACTGTTGGAGGTGGCGATCTTGATTTTCAGTGCCGCGTCCACACGGTCGACCACCGTGTATATCCCTATACTCCCATCATCGAAGCCCACTATGATGTTCAGGTGCCTCTGTGAGAGGGCAAGGAAAGTTGGCGTTTTGTAAAGGGAACAAGCACCGATAATTTTGCCGTCGGCCAGTCTCATTACAATCAAACTGGATATCACGCCGTTTTCGTCCTCTTCCTCCCCGTTTCGGAAACAAATGTATACCAGGTAGCGACCATCTCGAGACAGCCTTTGCCGCCAGATGACCCCAGAGGCGTGAACCACCCGTAATTTACCGCTGTGTAAATCCAGCACGTTGATATTGTCATCTCCCCTGGATATAATGCCTAGCTTCCCGTTGGGAGAAATTTCGAAATCCTCCAGATTTTTCAAGAAGTTGTTGGGAAGCTGCACGCGGCGACAGATCACCTCATCGGTCAGACTCCAGATATTCACAGTCTCGGCCGATGTGATAAACACAATGATGTCAGGACAGTCAGGGATCAATTTGAAATTTACAATGGTCGTGCCGTCTTCACAGCAGAATTTCTTGGTGATGCTTCCCGTCCAGAGACTGACCGCCAGCACTTTGCTTTTGGTCATTCCCACCACGAAGGTATTCGCCGAAGTTATAAAGGCGTTCTGCAAAGTGGTCAAAATGTTGCAGACCCTGTGGCCTGTGGCCAGCCTCCAAACCCTGGAGGCGTTTTCCTCACAGAGAGAGACCACAAACTGGTCATTGTGGGTAATCAGCAGCTGAGAGATTCTCTGCCCATTAATTCGGAAGAGATTTTCGCCACTGCTGGTGTGCCAGACATACTGGCTGCTTTTGTCATCTGAGGTCACCATGACATCACCAGAGGACGTCAGAACGCAATGTTCGACTATTCCTTCATGCTTAAACACTGCTTCAAGGAACCCATTGCTGAAGTTCCACTTATGGACACAATCAGAGCCATCAAGGGAATAAATGATTTCCCCTCTAGCAGGTAACACCAGACTCTGGATGGGTTTCCCAGTCTTATCTATGTTGGACATAGCTGTGATTATATCTATATCCCAGATAGAAAGAACACCACTGGTGGATAAAGATAGCAGCATGTTGTGGTGACTGGATTTCACCAACTTGACGATGGTCCCTGAGATTTCCTGTAAGCTTGCCATACATTGTCCTGTGTCCCGTCTCCAGAAAAACACAGCTGAGGTATTTTCCATGGTCGCGATGATGCAGTCTCCATTTTTGGACAGCACAGCAGATATAAAGCGTTCATTGTGCTTAGCTCTGAACTTTTCAGCCACCTTCCACATGCCAGTATCTAAGAGCTCGATGCTGAGGGCTTTACAGATCAGAATTGCATTTTGGTCCTCTGAAAGTTCAATGCTGACCACCTCGCTGTCTTCTCTTCTGCAATCAAAGTCATCAGTCAGCTGGGGATTGGAAATGTCCTCAGTATTCCAAACAGAAAGGCTTCCCTCACTATCCACCATTACCATTTCTTGAGCCGTGTCCAAGATAAGAAGAAACTTCACAAATCCACCCGAAAATTCAGATGTCACCGTACATAACTTCTCTCCACTCCCTAAATGAAATATGGTAGTGGTGTTCAGGTACTGTCCACAGAAAGCATACATGCCATCCAGAGAGCACTGGACACAGGTCACTTCGTACCAGCAGTGGAACTGGTAAAGGGGCCATCCATAGAGCAGATCGATGACAGTGACATCCTTGCTGGCTTCAAGCCACGCAAGGGCGTGGTTGACAGACAGCGTAAATCCATTGATGTAGGTGGAGCCACTTCCATGCTTGGTCCCTTTGATTTCCACTTCAGACAGAAGACAAGAATTTACATTGTCATAAACCAACAAGGTGTTATTTGTCGTCGCCACCACAAGATACTTCTCGTCACTGGTGAGTTTCATGCCCAGGATGACAGACTGGGCTGTGGTGATTTGCCTGAGGAGTTGACGAGTTTCCACATCCCATGTGCTGATGGAACCGTTTTCTAACGCTGCAAGGACGGTGCTGGGGTTACAGGTGGGCAGAATCTCGGTGACATGCAGGTGACTAGATGACAAGGGAAGACGCTCTGGGCTATATGTCACATCCATGGATGAATGTAATGGCACAATGGAGCAATATTTGGGCCCATCTTTGTCACATTCTAAAAGCAGGTGTCTAAGTTTGGGCAGGGAACTCACAACAGGCAACAGTCTTTGCTGAAGCTCTGCTGAAAGGGAGCCCGGAAATGCAGTGACCTTGTTTTTGATGCCACGGAGAGTGCTTGCCAGGAACTTCAGCTCCTTCTCTTGCGAGTAGTTGTAAGCCAGCTCAATGTCTGAAAGCACTTTGTCAAACTGGCCGATTTTGATCATGGTATAAAGCCAGCTGAAGTTCATGATGATTCCGTAGAGCAGGTCATCGGTTTTTCCACACCTTGTCAGGTGGTGCAAGAGCTCAGACATTTTCCGATGATTGACGAAAAAGATGTCCGGCTCAAGGGGATTGCACTGAAAAACCCAGGGCTGGTCTGGAGCCTGCCTGTCAAAGGAGGCCTGTTCCATGAAGTGCTTTTCTTCCTCCAGCAGGCTTCTGCTCTCCAAGTCAAGGCAGCCATTCAAGTAGGGGTCTTCGAGGCAGAAAGCTTTCCTCCTGCCCCCTGACCACACTCCCAGGAAGTAATCTGCCAGGATGGTGTGCATTTCACGCAGGTCACTGTCGTCCTGCAGATACAGCTTCTGGGCTATGAGCTGCAGGTGTCTGTTGGCCCAGACCAGGAGTGTGACGTTCTTCACATGTCTTTCTATTAAGTATCCACTAAGACCCTCCTTAAGCCTTGCGATGTACAGATACGGTACTCTCAGGGGATTGCTGGGCCTAGCGTTCTCATTGAGCTCATTCATAACACTGTTGTCTAGGGCCAGCACATCCTCCAGCTCCATTTCACTCAAACCCATTTTGGCCATGGTGATATAACCAAGAGCCCTGGAGACCAGTTTCTGACCACACTTCTTTTCCAAGGACCAGAATAGCTGTTCTATACTTTCATGAACGGTGACGCAGAGGGAGGATTCATCGACGTCTTTATGAGATCTCCAGTGTCTCACCTCCTTGAAGGTCAGGTTCACAAACATGGGCAGAGTGCACTTGGAGAATGCATTGTTCACATAAATCTGCTGGCCTGACGTGACCTTCCTTTTGACCCGCAGCAGCTGGTGTTTCAGGACCTGGCTGCACATCTTCCTGTCCCTGGGGATCAGCTCGATATAGTTAGCTTCTTCATGGATAAGGCACCTCAGTTTCTGTAAGATTCCATGTCTGTTGGGCAGTGTGGACAGGACTATTCGAACAAAGCGGGGAAGGTGAGCTGGGAGCCACCAAAGTTTCCTGGCCTCGTCACTCTCTGACAGCTGCTCCAGGGCATCGAATATTATCACTAGAGGTCTCTCCAATGAAGACTCATTCAAAAGGTTTATAAATAAGTCACGAAGGTCATGGATTTTCTTAGGGTAGCTTTGAACCAGACACCGGTAGTTAGCTGCCAGTTGTTCACAAACACTTAGAAGGAGAGTCTTAAGGTCAGTACTCATGTCTGTGGTTCCTAGAAATCTCACGACAACCACTGGGTCAGATTCTGGTCCCGTGTCTTCATGTAGCCAGCCATAAGCCTAAAACATAAAGGTAGTGTTTAGAATGGTAATATATATTCACATATGTGTACATGTGCACCATGTACAACAGCATTTCCTCTCTCCAGAGGTCAGACTGCTGGTAACCCTGACCATGCAGAATGTGGCGTAGAACCAGGAAGTGAGAAGATCAAAGAGCTGTCACAAAGCTCATGCAGTAAAGTCTCTAGGTGAGACCCTCAGCATCACTCTACTGCAGGTAATAAAATAGTGATAAAAGTATCAGTCAGTCACAAGATAGCACTTAGCTTGTGTTCAAAAAGTTACAGAGGATTTCATAAACAGCAAATAGGCATATCTAGTATGGTTTTTCCTCACTGAATCCTATTTCCTGGGATGGTTGTTGGCACACAGTAGGTGCTTAGTAAGTATTTATTCAATGCATAGATTAAATAGTGATTCACATGTTGCATCAAATATTTTCATTAGTTGAGATCACATATGGCTGATCAAATTCCTAGTTAATTAGAATGCAGTAAAAATAATACTAAAATACTGAATATAATCTTATATGATTCAGAGATAAAGGGTCATCTTTATGATTCTTTGTCATTGTCATAAAAATCTATATAATGCTTACTAAAATTTTGTTAAATTTTGTATTTTTATAACACAGTTTGCCATATATAAAGTTATCAGTCCTAAGATTATCTCTCTGTAGGGTAGATGGATTATAGTATCATTTTACAGCAGAGGAAACTGAGGCACAGACTGGATAAATGACTTGCTCAGAGTTAAATGGTTACCAAGAAACAAAGCTGGAGTTATTTATTTATTTTTTTCCTTCAAATTGTAGAGTTAAGAAGGTAACATATATAAGGGGGCTGCTAAGTTTAGTCTAATTTCTATCTGGAAAGGCAAGGGCAACAAGGGACATGATCAAATGGTAAAACACATTCCAAAGTCTATTTTTAGGGAAATAATGTCTTTTAGCAATCCTTGGAATTCACCAAGGATACTCCTTAGGAAAAGGACATATTTTATAAATGAGGAAGTAAGTTTATGAAACTTGGTTCCTTAAGATATATAGTTCAGGGCACCTGGGTGGCTCAGTCTGTTAAGTGTCCGACTTCGGCTCGGGTCAGGATCTAGTTCATGAGTTCGAGCGCCAAACCCACTCTGCAGGCCCTGCAGTCACAGTGTGGAGTCTGCTTGGGATTTTCTCTCTCTCCCTCTCTCTCTCTCTCTGCTCATCCCCCACTTGCACTCTCTTTCTGTCTCAAAATAAATAAACTTAGGGGGAAAAAAGGTACAGTTCAGGTTAAGGTATGATTAAGTTTAGAAAAAAATATGGATGGCAGTTTCAGAATGAGCTATTCAGGAAAAGAAGCAGATTATTGTTTAGCACCAACTTTTGAAGCTGATATGGCTTCAGTGGCAAATCAGAGACAGAACACAAAACACAATATTTTGTCCCTCCTTGGATTGCTTATGATGATCGTGCATTGTCCTCTCTCCTTCCAGTGATGCGTTGCTGAGTATGATATCTGTAGAGAGTGACCCTCTGATCGTGAGCTCATGTCCGTGGAAATGTTGGGCACATAGGAGATAATCTGAAGATAAACACAAGGTGTCTGTCTGCATCCTGACAAGGGACACAAAGTCACAAAGAGAGCACAGGTTGTCATTGGCAGAACAGACATTCCCCAGTAGAGAGGCGAGTGGAGTGGGGGCCATGGACCTAGAAACAGGTGAGGCTTTTTGTGGGACCAGGGTCCTGGACTGTGAGTAGACACACTGGTGGTTAGACAAAATCTCCAGTAGGGTGAGAGCTCAGAAAACCATTTCTTGGGGCGCCTGGGTGGCATAGTTGGTTAAGCTTCTGACTTTGGCTCAGGTCATGTCTCATGGTTGGTGGGTTCAAGCCCCACATCAGGCCCTGTGCAGACAGCTCAGAGCCTGGAGCCTGCTTTGGATTCTATGTCTCCCTCTCTCTCTCTGCCCCTCCCCCACTTGTGCTCTGTGTGTGTGCCTCTCTCTCAAAAATAAATAAACATTAAAAACAAAACATTTCTCAAGGTGGCCAACTCAGCTGTCACCACACTCTGCCCCCGGGGGTGGTGGTGGTGGCTGTTTATCTCTCCAGGCACATCACATGCAGCACGGTTCTTTACCTCTTGGACTAAGCATGCACAGTTGTATCCTGTGCACATTTAATAGAGTCAAGTCCAACAACATTTGCTCCTTCAACCACCTCACCCTTCCCTCTTCCAGAGGAAAAGAGCCCTCAAGCGAACGTGAATTGGTGTACATGGGTGTTTTCTCCTTGGATTTTAGCCCCTGTG
>NC_043700.1:164499032-164547943 GCF_006229205.1 Suricata suricatta
GACTCCATGTCCAGAGCAATTGGAGGGCTTGTCTGTCATGAAAAGACTGAGGAGCTATGACATCTGCTCTGGTTTCCATCCAAATGGACATGAGCCCCACAACATGAGTTTGACCAAAGATAGAAAAAAAAATAAAGCTGCACCCCACGTGCCTTATTCTCTCGCTCTAACCGTTACACCAGCATGAGAGACACAGAAGTATCCGTTCCACAAAGACCAATTATAATTCACAGAAAATGAAATGATTGTGATCAATTTACCTTTCCTGCAAAGTGGGAGATTGTGATAAACACACAGGTGAAAGAATAGGCTTTTACCTTCTTTGCCACCTCAGCGAGCAGGAGCGTCTTCCCGGTGCAGGGTCCGCCGTATACAACGAGGGGGTTGATGGGCCCGGCTTTGCTTGGGAGAATGTATGTATGCACTGTGTTGAGAGATTCACACTTGTACTCGTAGAAGGAGGCGTACGTCTTACACAATGACGAGTGCTGGAGGATTTCATCGTAGAGCGTGTCAGTTTCCGTGTCAAAATTCTGTTGAACGGTTGCCTGAATTATATCGATCATGTCCTCATAAAACTGCTTCCCAAGTCCCTCTATGTAGTGATTTTCTATTTCTTGGGAGTATCCCAGTTTCATGTCACAATGAGTAACCGACGTGTACACTCTCAGATTAGATGATGCAACAATAGTAGGAATAAATTCATCCCTGAGTTTTATCAGCTTCTCTTGGGCTTCAGCGTCCCGCATAATCCTTGGTTCTGTTCCAGTTATATCCATGTATTTTCCCATCTCTGGGATTTTCACAAAGCGTTCAATGTTAGCGATTTTCCGAATGTAGCAGACGCACTTCTTTAGGAATGCTGGAGTTTGTTTTCCTAGAGCAAAGTCGAACTCGTCCTCTATCGCTGAAAGAAAATAGGGGTTGATTGTCTAGGGCAAAGGAGCGGTGGGCCCACACCCCCAGTACTTATCTCTCTAGGTGCTGGTGGGAGACTGTTTTGCTTGCAGTGTGTAGCAGAGTCGTCTGTAGATTAGTTTCTTAACTCCTTAATTTACTATCTGTCTTTTCCTAAACAGCTGGGAAAATGGGGCACCCATGTGGCTCAGTCAGTTAAGCATCTGACTTCAGCTCAGGTCATGGTCTTACAGTTGGTGGGTTCAAGCCCTGCATTGGGCTCTGTGCTCTCGCTCTCTCTCTCTCTCTCTCTCTCTCTCTCTCTCTCTTCCCCTCCCCTGTGTGCATGCCCCCTCTCTCTCTTTCAAAAATAAGTAAATAAATATTTTTAAAAAAACAACCAGGAAACCAGAGCAATGTTGGTTTTACTTAAAATTATTTAATTTCCTTCCCAGTTAGAGAGGTTGAACATAAGCATGAAAAAGAAAGTATACCAAGTTTATAGTTGATTCTTTAAAAAAAATTTTTTTAATGTTTTATTTATTTTTGAGTGAGAGAGAGACAGTGTGAGCAGGGGAGGGTCAGAGAGAGAGAGAGAGAGGGAGAATCTGAAGACAGGCTCCAGGCTCTGACCTAGCTGTCAGCACAGAGCCTGACACGGGGCTCAAACCCACAAACCATGAGATCATGACCTGAGCTGAAGTCAGATACTTAACCTACTGAGCCACCCAGGCGCCCCTATAATTGATTCTTTTAAGTTCCTGTTCAGCTTCTCTCTGACTTAAGGGGTTCTAATAACGAAGAGCAGGGATCAACTGGAGCCAGGAAGAATGAGGAAAAGGCCAAATGACATATTATTTTACTTTTTCCTTGTCAGTCTTTCCTTTACAATGTGGCTTCACCATTGTGTTTGGAGTGCATTGTACCCCAGACAGGTATGTGTAAATAGTGACATAAGAACATGTTCAGCATATAATCATGTTCTGATTATTGATCAATCTGAATTATCCATATCACTGTTAAATTCCATTATATCCATTGGGGCAGGTACAGAAAAAGGACTTAGTGTGTAAATTTATTTCTTTAAAGATAAACTGGGTTATGGCGTACAGTATGCTTATACACAAATAAATACACATCCTAAATCACTGAGACCCCATAGCAACTTTGGAAACTGTGCAGGACAAAAACATCACTTGTGCATGATTTTAGGGAGGAAAAATAAAAAGACATGAAATAACTAAACCAATGGCAATGAACTTTAAGGCAACAATCTTTTAAAACTGGCTCCTTCCCATCCAGATGGCCAACAGACACACGAAACGATGCTCAGCGTCACTCATCATCAGGGAAACACAAATCAAAACCACACTGAGATGCCACCTCACGCCAGTCAGAGTGGCTAAAATGAACAAATCAGGAGACTATAGATGCTGGCGAGGATGTGGAGAGATGGGCACCCTCCTACACTGTTGGTGGGAATGTAAACTGGTGCAGCTGCTCTGGAAAACAGTGTGGAGGTTCCTCAAAAAACTGTCAGTAGAACTCCCTATGACCCAGCAATAGCACTGCTGGGGATCTACCCAAGGGATACAGAAATGCGGATACATGGGAGCACATGTACCCCGATGTTCATAGCAGCACTTTCTACAATAGCCAAATCATGGAAAGAGTCTAAATGTCCATCAACTGATGAGTGGATCAAGAAGATGTGGTATATATACACAATGGAGTACTACATGGCAATGAGAAAGAATGAAATCTGGCCATTCATAGCAATGTGGATGGAACTTGAGGGTGTTTTGCTAAGTGAAATAAGTCAGGCGGAGAAGGACAGATACCATATATTTTCACTCATAGGTCTAAAAGGAGAAACTTAACAGAGGACCATGGGGAGGGGAAGGGGGGAAAAAGAGGGAGAGGGAGGGAGGCAAATCATGAGAAACTCTTAAATACTGAGAACAAACTGAAGGCTGAAGGGGGAGAGGGAAAGGGAAGGGATGGGCATGGAGGAGGGCACTTGTGGGGATGAGCACTGGGTGTTATATGGAAACCAACTTGACAATAAACTATAAAAAAAATAAAATAAAACTGGCTCCTTCCCCATCCTCCCCCACTTTTCTTCATCTAATTGGTCTTAACTGAGCATTTACTATGTGCCAAGCACATTGTTAGTTGCTCAGGATACAGTAGGAGAGAGAAAAACGGACAATGCTGAGAGAAAAAGCCATTATGGCATTTACAGTCTAGTAGAAGTTGGTGGACAGGAATCATTGAGTCCCACAAATGTATGCATTCTGATTGTTTCAGTCTTATGAAGGAGAGTAATGGTACAATGAGAGCGAACAATTAGGAGGGCTCCCCTACTCAGAAGCCAGGGAAATCTTCCTTGAGGAGGTGACCACTAGGCTGTGATCTGATGGAAGAATTGGGGTTTGGGGTGGCCCCTGAATATGCAGGGCAGGGGTGGCCAGAAACTGGGGCACCTGGGTGACTCCGTCGGTTAAGCATCCGATTTCACCTCAGGTCATGATCTCACGGTTCATGAGTTTGAGCCCTGAATTGGGCTTGGGATTCTCTCTCTATCCCTCACCCACTCATACCTTCTCGTCTCTCAAAATAAATAAACTTAAAAAAAAAAAACCCCGAAAACATTTCAATGTGCTGGCTGCAACTCCATCAAATGAAACCTAGAACATACATGTATTCTATACAGTAACTATTAGGGAAGTTGGGAACTGTTTTTTTAAACGGTGCCTTTTTGTAGACCTCTCATAATTTTTTCAGTAATAATAGCAATTGGTCAAAAGTGATGACTCAAGTAAAAGAAGATATGTTTATAGCCACCAGTGTGGAGTGAGCTGTGCTATGGTCATCAGTGCAGTTTACAGTTTTTTTTTTTTAATTTTTAATTTATTTTTGAGAGACAGAGAGAGACAGTGTGAGCACGGGAGGGTCAGAGAGAGAGGGAGACACAGAATCCGAAGCAGGCTCCAGGCTCTGAGCTAGCTGTCAGCACAGAGCCTGACGCAGGGCTCGAACCCACGAACCGTGAGACCATGACCTGAGCTGAAGCCGGACGCTTAACCCACTGAGCCGCCCAGGCGCCCCTGCAGCGGGTTTTGATCAAGCAAGTTGGCTAATGAGGCCAGTTCAAGGAGCATATACAATGTAGATCTACTCTTCTTTTTATGAGAGTAAGAACTTGTAATGTGGGTGAGGGGAGCTGTAGGAAATCTGCAGAAAGCACCCTTTGGCGCCTTGCTTTTCCAGCCATCTGTGTAACATGCTGGGGCCACCCTGGGTTAACCAGATGCTACCTTCTGTGTACGAGGAGGAAGAAGATGTCCGCCTGCAGCATGTATAACAGATGATAACCAGAGATATGCCCTGTTACCTCTGAGGCCCAGAAAACCTGACATTGTCACCACATCTATGGAAAGAATGTATCAATCAAGAGTGTTGATTATACAGGGATTGTAAGCAGAGATGGAGAAAAACCACCCTGGTAGAACCCATCTAGGCGTGGCTCGGGGGGGAAAAAAAGAGGCCGTACATAAGAATGCCTGGTTGATGATATAGACTTACTATATATACCTGAATAAATGAGTCACGTGAGCCAAAGACATCTCTATAGATATATGTCTAGAAACCAGTGCATTCTCACGATTTGGGGGGACTTTTATTAATAATTTCTGATATTTATTTGCCTATCAATATTATAAATTTACCCAGAAAATTCTTACCAGAACATCTGTTTTCTGTCTTTGCAGTTTTCTACATATCCTAACGTTTAACAGGCCATAGCACCAAGGAAGGAACATTAGGAGGATCCCAGCCCTGGCAACCATCATTCACGAGGTATAAATCCCCAAATCTACTATCCCTGAGACCACCCAGATTTTTAATGTTCATAGTTGGACACTGGGTTAGGGTCTAGTTTATTTCTCTTCTGCTCCTGTTATTTTATGAAGGCGAAAGTGGGAGTGTGAAAAAGTACATTCAGATAGAAAGAGTTCATCTCTCCAGACTCTACTGAGTATTTATATTCCAACATTTCAGAAAACATAAGTAATCTATTAGATCCCTTTCAAAGAATTGGCACTTCCCCAGCCATTTTTATTTATATAGACATGGTCTTACAGTGAGTTTGAAGGGGTGCCTGGGTGGCTCAGTTGGTTGGGTGTCTGACTTCGGCTCAGGTTGTGATCTCACGGTCGGCGAGTTCAAGCACTGCATCGGGCTCTGTACTGATAGCTCAGAGCCTGGGGCCTGCTTTGGATTCTGTGTCTCCCCCTCTCAGCCCCTCCCCTCTTCATGCTCGGTCTCTCTCGAAAATAAATAAATATTTTTTAAAAATGAGTTTGAAATGTAAAATAAATTATTATAAGCATGCATATTTTAAGAGATGTACCCCAAGCAGGAAACAGTCTGCTTGGAGTAGTTTGTACTACATAGTATGAAGATGAAGTTTTTAATCTTCACATGGTTGGTCACATGGACAGAATTCTTTAGAGAAAGTTAGGAGACAGTTTTTGTGGATGAAATACTTGAACTGTATAATTTTAAATAAGCGGAAGCCTTCCCCAAACTGGAATCTCTTACATCACGAATTGGAAAGCTTTTGCTCTCGGCATTTTCTTCTATTACAGCACATTTTTAGGACCAGGTTTTGTTCTTGATAAACATGAAGAACTAAAGCCTCGAGATTGGATCCAAAAGATCCCAGAGGAGCAAGGATGTCTGCCAACCTGTATGTTCTAAAGACAGGACTCATTCTGGCCAATTTAAGTAGTTTCGGGGAGACCTAACATAAGACCTAATTTTTGATCGCTTCTAGAGAATGAATTTGTCACACATATTTATAATTTCCCTAAGCTTGAAATACATGTACACAGAGAGAATGGGATCAAGTGCCTTTGAGGTTTTCATAGATGCTTTATCACGTCATTCACAAAACCAATCTGAAAATGCACCTGCCGATGCTTTTTCTCGATAATTCCTTACTGTCAGTTTTAAAAACATGTTATATGTACCTGATCACTTTCATGCAGTTGCGTGTGTCCCCTGGGAACTATGACTGACATACTCCTTCAGATCTGTGGTGTCCTGGGCATCCTTTAAAAATAAAGCCTCCGGTCTATGGCTGAGGAAGGCTGACAAGTGAGTCTCTGCTCAGTTGATCTGTATTTTAAGGTTAAGTGAGACCCTGTATTTTAAGGTTAAATGAGAAGGCCACTACCTTCTTTATTTCTCAGTCTCTAGTGGCTTCCCGCTTCCCTAGATTAAAACAGAAGGTTCATATTATGCTTCATCTCTGCCTCCCTGGGCCAGGCCACCTTTACCTTCTTCCTGCTCTTGGAACTTACTAAGCACATTCCTCTCTCAGAGATCTTGAATCTGGTAATCCCTCTGCCCAGAATTCTCCTAGAGCACAGCTGACTCTGAATCCCGTCATTCAGCTCAAAGTCCTTTCCTTACTGCTACTCTATCGACATCTGCACCACCGCATCGTTCATCAGCCCCCGGTACTGTCTTGTTTATTCATACCGTGTATCCTTTCCAAAATGGTCCTGTTCATGTATTTGATAAATACATGCCTATCATTTATTTCCCCCCCACGAAACAATAAGTTCCAGGAGAGACAGAAGACAGACCTGCCTTCTTATTCACTGTTGTATCCTCAGGGCCTGCCACATAGCAGGCACTCAATCAATGTTTGCTGAGTGAGTGAGTGAATGAATCAATGAATGGAATGAATGTATGAACTGAGAACACTGGCAGAGTCTGCTCTATTATTTGCAGCCTCCTCTGACATTTTTAAAATCACATTTTCTGAAGAAGTCATCAAATTAAGTAAAGGCTTATCTGTGGGTTAAAAGAAAAGGACACTTGCCTCTCCAGGAGAAGGAAACATTTAGAAAAATTAAATTTCAACAGGCAGTAAATGACATTAAGCTTGTAGACCCATGAAAGCGAAGCCATGAACACATCTCTTACGTATCTCTTCCTTCGTTTACTGAAGATGTGTGAAAATTACCTGAGAACAGGTACCTCTTAGCTTGGCTATATTTCAGTTTCCCCTTTTCATGTAACAGTTTTACAGCAGTCTTAAATATCTTCTTGATCTCATCTGATATCTCTTGCCAGGTCTTCTCATTGTTGGCTTTGGCAGAAGGCTGCATCTATGGAAATGTAAAAGTGAGATATTAGTCTTAAAATCATCAAAAGAAAAATCAACATTTAAGCACAAGAAAAGCCCTATAATTCGAAGGCCTCCTATGTGCCAATATTATGACAGGTGGTTAATGGGCCGCATCTCATTTAATCCCCCAATAACCCTGGAAGGTGGGAATTATCTCTATGTTATGTGTAAATTTGCACAAATTGAACACAATTTATTGGGATTTCTTATTATACCATGTATTTCCTTGTTTTTACATTTTTATTTTAATTACAGTTAGTTGGCACAGTGTCATATTAGTTTCACATGTACAATAGAGTGATTCAACTCTTCCATACATCGCCCCGTGCTCGTCACACGTGCCCTCCCCTCTTAATCCCTATCGTCTGTTTAACCCCCCCCCCCCGCCCCACCTCCCTTCTGGTAACCATCAGTTTGTTCTCTATAGTTAAGAGTCTGTTTCTTGGTTTCTCTCTCTCTCTCTCTCTCCTCCTCCCTCCCTGTCTTTCCACCTCCTTCCTTCCCTTTTTCCCTTTGCCATTTGCTTTGCTTTTTAAATTCCACATATGAGTAAAATCATATGGTATTTTGTCTTTCTCTGACTTAGCATTATACTCTTTAACTCCAGCCATGTTGTTGCTAGAGGCCAGATTTCATTCTTTTTTATGGCTGAGTAATATTCCATTGCACACGCGCGCGCGCGCGCGCGCGCGCGCACACACACACACACACACACACACACACACACCCCACAGCTTCTTTATCCGTTCATCAATCAATGGACACTTGGGCTACTTCCATAGTTTGGCTGTTGTAAATAATGCTTCAGGGGTGCACGTCTCCCTCTGAAGTCATGTTTTTGTATTCTTTGGGTAAATACCCAGGAATGAGATTGCTGGATAGTAGAGTAGTTCTGTTTTTAACTTTTTGAGGAACCTCCATACTATCTTCCACAGTGGCTACACCAGTTTGCATTCCCACCAACAGTGTACGAAGGTTCCCTTTTCCTTTTAACTGACAATACCTGCTGTTTCTTGTGTTGGTGATTTTAACCATTAACACTAACAGGTGTGAGATGATATCTCATTGTGGTTTTTATTTGCATTCCCCTGATGATCCGTGATGTTGAGCATCTTATCATGTGTTTGTTGGCATCTGGATGTCTTCTTCAGAAAAATGTCTGTTCAGGTCTTCTGCCCATTTCTTAACAGGATTACTTGTTTTTGGGGGCTGCGTTTTATAAGTTCTTTATATACTTTGGATACCAGGCGTTTATTGGATGAGTCATTTGCAAATATCTTATCTCATTCAGTAGGTCACATTTTAGTTTTGTTGATTGTTTCTTTCCCTGTGTAGAAGTTTTTATTTTGATAGAGTCCCAATAGTTTATTTTTCCTTTTGTTTACCTTGCCCCAGGGGACCTATCTAGAAAAGTTGCTACAGCCAATGTCAGAGAAATTACTGTCTGTGCTCTATTACAGGACTTTTATGGTTTCAGGTCTCACAGTTAGGTCTTTAATCCATTTTGAATTTGTTTTGTGTATGATACAGTTTCATTCTTTTGTATGTTGCTGTCCAGTTTTCCCAAAATAATTTGTTGAAGAGACTGTCCTTTTCCCACTGGATATTATTTCCTGCTTTGTTGAAGATTAATCAACCATATAGTTGTGGGTTTATATCTGGGGTTTCTATTCTGTTTAATTGGTCGATGGGTCTGTCTTTGTGCCAGTACCATACTGTTTTGATCACTACAGGTTTGTAATATAACTTGAAGTCCAGAATTTTGATGCCTCCAGCTTTGCTTTTCTTTTATCAAGATTGCTTTGGCAATTTAGGGTCTTTTGTGGTTCCATACAAATTTTAGAATTGTTTGTTCTAGTTTTGTGAAAAATGCTCTTGGCATCTTGATAGGGATTGCATTAAATGTGTAGATTGCTTTGGGTAGCATAGACATTTTAACAATATTTGTTCTTCCAATCCATGAGTATGGAATGTCTTTTCATTTCTTTGTGTCATCTTCAATTTCTTTCATCAGTGATTTATAGTTTTCAGAGTACAGGTCATTCACCTCTTTGGTTAGGTTTATTTTTAGGTATCTTATTATTTTTGGTGTAGTTATAAATGGGATTGTTTTCTTAATTTCTCTTTCTATTGTCTCATTACTGTATATAGAAACACAACAGATTTTTTTACGTTGATTTTGTATTCAGTAACTATTAAATTGGTGTATCAGTGCTAGCGGAGTTTTGGTGGAGTCTTTCAAGTCTTCTATATATAGTATCATGTCATCTGCAAATAGTGAAGTTTGACTTCTTCCTTACTGACTTGGATGCCTTTTATTTCTTTTTGTCATCTGATTGCTGTGGGAGGACTCCCAGTACTATGTTGAATAAAAGTAGTGGGAGTGGAGATCTTGTTTTGTTCCTGGTCTTAGGGGAAAGGATTTCAGTTTGTCCCCCACTGAGGATGATATTAGCTGTGGATTTTTCATATATGGCCTTTACTATGTTGAGGTATTTTCCTTCTACACTTACTTTGTTATCATGAATGGATGGATGTTGTACTTTGTTAAATATTTTTTCTGTGTTTATTGAAATGACCACATGGCTCTTATCCTTTCTCTTGTTAATGTGATGTATCACACTGATTGACTTGTGAATATTGAACCACCTTTGCAACCCAGGAATGAATCCCACTTCAATGTGAATGATTTTTTTTAATGTATTGTTGAATGTAATGTAATATATTTCTTAATATTTTATTGAGGATTTTTGCAACTTTGTTCATCAGGGATATTGGCTTGTAGTTTTCTTGTTTAATTGTCTCTTTATCTAGTTTTGGTATTAGGATAATGCCAGCTTCATAGAATGACTTTGGAAGTTTTCCTTCCATTTCTATTTTTTGGAATAGTTTGAGAAGAATATGTATTAACTCTTCTTTATATGTTTGGTAGAAATCCCCTGCAAAGACTTATGGCCTTGAACTTTTGTTCATTGGGAACGTTTTGATTATTGATTTAATTTCTTTTCTGGTTATCAGTCTTTTCAAATTTTCTGGTTCTTGTTTCAGTTTTCATAGTTTATATGTTTCTAGGAATTTATCCACTTCTTTTAGGTTGTCCGATTTGTTGGCATATAGTTTTAAATAATATTCTCATAATTTTATTTCTGTAGTGTCAGTTGTTATTTCTCATTTGTGATTTTATTTATTTGAATCCTTTCCCTTTTTTCTTTGTAAGTCTGACTATAGGTTAATCAATTTTATGGATTTTTTTTCAAAGAACCAGCCCCTGGTTTTATTGATCTGTTCTAGTGTGTGTGTATGTGTGTGTATGTATGTATGTATTTTGCTTTTTATATCCTTTATTTCTGCTCTAATTTATTTCCTTCTGCTGGTTTTAGGTTTCATTTGTTCTTTTTCTAGCTCCTTTAGGTGTAAGGTTAGGTTGATTATTTGAGATTTTTCTTGCTTCTTAGGTACACTTGTATTGCTATAAACTTCCCTCTTAGGACTGCCTTTACTGCATCCCAAAAGCTTTGGATCATTATGTTTTCATTTTCATTTGTCTCCATGTATTTTTTTATTTCCTCTTTGATTTCTTGACTGAACCATTCATTATTTAGTAGCATGTTATTTAACCTCCATGTATTTGTGGTCTTTCCAGATTTTTTCTTGTGGTCAGTTTCTAGTTTTATAGCATTGTGGTCAGAAAAGTTGCATGGTATGGCTTTGATCTTGTATTTTTTGAAGTTTGTTTCATGGGCTAATGTATGATCTGTTCTGGAGAATGTTCCATGTGCACTTGAAAACATGTATTCTACGGTTTTAGAATGGGATGTTCTGAATATATCTGTTAAATCTATCTGTCCCAGTGTCTCATTTAATGCCACTGTTTCCTTGTTGATTTTCTGTTTAGATGATCTGTCCACTGATGTAAATGTATTATTAAAGTCCCCTTCCATTTTTGTATTATTATTTATTAGTTCATTTGTTTGTTATTAACTGTTTTGTGTATTTGGATGCTTCTATGTTGGCACATAAGTATTTACAGTCGTTATATCTTCTTAATGGATTGTCCTCTTTATTATTACATAGTGACCCTCTTTGCCTCTTGTTACAGTCTTGGTTTTAAAGCCTATTTTGTCCAATATAAATATTGCTACTCTGGCTTTCTTTTGACCTTTGCTTGCATGATAAGCATTTTTCCATTCTCTCACTTTCAATATACAGCTGATTTAGGTCTACAATGAATCGCTTGTAGGCAGCATACAAATGTGTCTTGTCTTTTTATCCATTCTGTCACCCTATGTCTTTTGATTGGGGCAGTTAGTCCATTTACATTCAAAGTAATTATCAATAGTATGTATTTATTGCTATTTTATTACTTGTTTTGTGGTTGTTTCTGAAGATTTTCTCTGATCCTTTCTTGTCTTTCTATTATGTTTTGCTGATTTTCTTTAATAATATAATTGGATTCCTTTCTCTTTATTCCTTGCCTATTTGTTAGTGATTTTTGATTTGTGGTTAACATTAGGTTTGTATATAACCTCTTTTGCATATGGCAGTCTATATTTAGTTGGTGGTCATTTAAGTTTGAACCCATTCTTTTCTCTTCTCTTCCCCATGTTTTAGGTATATGTTATTATATTCTATACCCTTTTTTGTGAGTTCCTTGACTGATTCTTTTTACAAAAATATGCAATTTTACTGCTCTTGTATTTCCTATCTTTATCCTGTCACTTTTAGTCTTTCCTTCCCACTCAAAGATTCCCCTTTACTGTGTCTCACAGAGCTGGGTTCGTGGTTATGAAGTCCTGTTTCTTCCAGCCTGCTTTTCATTCCATCAGGTGTGTTTCTCATTTTGTTTATTGAGCCCTTTATCTCTGTGTTATTCCTTATCTCTGTGTTATGGGTTTTGCTAGTGGCCTCCACTCTTCTCTCAAGTCCAGTGAGTATCCTTATGATCATTGCTTTAAACTCTCTATTAGTCACATTACTTACATCTGTTTCATGTAGATCTCTGGCTGTGGCCTTGTCCTGTTCTTTCACTTGGGATAAATTTCTCTGTCTCCTCATTTTGTCTGCCTCTTTGTGTCTTTGTTTCTCTGTGTTAAGAAAGTCAGCTGTGTCTTCTACTCTTGAAAGTAGTGACTACAAGAAGAGGTCCTGGAGTGCCCTGCAGTGCAGCGTCCCCTGGTCACCAGAACCTGGCACTTCATAAGAGTATCCTTTGTGTGCCCTGCTGTTGTGTCTGGGTCATTTCTTCATTCAGTGCAGTCATCTGTTCGGCCTGTCTGCTTGTTGTGGGCCATGCTTCCTCTCTGTGGTGTTAGTGGGAACCAGACAGGCCAGATCTGAGGGGGTGTTCCTGCTAGGGAACTTGGGATGGGGTGTCAGTGTTAGCACAATTTGTGCTGGGCCCCTGGGCTTATGTCAGAGCCTTGAATTGCTCAGGCAGCGGGGGCTGCACCTCAGGGTGGCCAGGGGTGGGAGGCTGGGTGGGGTGTGGGATGAGTGGTAGGCATGGCTGGGTCTGGTGCTAGGTGGTGGCTGACGGCACTTGGCTGGCCGTGGCCTGGTGGCTGCTGTGGCTAGGCAGTGGCAGGGTGTGGATGGTTTAACAAAGTCTTCCCTGAGCTCAAGGCCAAGGCTAGTGGGCTAGTCCTCAGGAGAGCTCATGGGCCTGGTGCGCTGCCAGCAGGTTAGGTAGCCAGTGTCTCCCGGGTTTTGATACACATTTCATAAAAAAATGATCTCTTCAATATCCTCTAAAGGGAACAGAAAGTTAAAAGAGAGGTGGTCATTTGTTTTCATTTGTCTTTACTTGTTTCTTCTTTATTTGTTTTTATGATTCTCTAGGAAATCAAATGGGAGGGCTGCCTCCCAAACAAGTAACATTTAGAGAGTCTTGGTGATGATCGTCTTCATATATTCATTAATTTAACAATAATTTATGGAGAAATACCAGGTGGGGGCTAGAGAATAACTTAAATTTCCCTAGAGGATCTTAGAATCAAATGACAAAGGAGCACCTCAAGGCTCCCCAGCCACTTTGTAAATCTGGTTTCTTGGGCTATTATGCGTTTTGATATCTACTTCTCCCAGCAACTACATTTCCTCCTGGCATAAATATTTAACTGAGGAATGGCTTGGATATGCCCTAATACTCCTACCCATAGAAGCAAGAATCTTGCCGATAATTACTTTATAATGCATGGAGGGGGAAGAAGAAAAATTAAGGATCCTGACATGATTTCATATTGCATGGAGAAAATGCTTTATGTTAAATATCAGAATGACAAATACATGCGGTTCTTAAGTGAAGAACTGTTGCTAGGCTGTCACTAACGGAAGGCTGTAGTCCTCTCAGATGCTTGAGCACTGAATATGTCAAGGATGTTCTCTTTGCAAGAGGGATCGATATCTACGCCTTCTTTAAATGAAATACAATGTTTTTTAATTAAGTGGGCCCCACATCTAATGTGGGACTTGAACTCCTGACCCTGAGATCAAGAGTTGCATGCTCTACTGATTGAGCCAGCTAGGCACCACTATCCTTTTTTTCAATCTGTCTGGGAATCCATAATAAGGAATAGGCCCATCCATTTTCTATTCCTCCTTTTTTTCTGAATCAAGGGACACAAAGTACATACATTTAGGAGCCAGGCTGTTCAGAAGATAATGATACTGTTTGCATCATGAATCAACCTCATGAATCAACCTTACTTGAAGATTCTTCACGATATACAAGAATATAAGTTATGTATGAAACGTTGAAGGACAAATACTGAATCAATTGGAGACTATAATAAGTAGGCATACTTTAAAAAGAACCCTCCCCCAAAGAAAGTTTCACAAATCAAAAATATAACTGTTGAACTTGAAAATTTTATGCACGAACAGAGTGGACAAAGCTGAAGAAAAAATAAACTCACCAAGTGGGCAAAGACCTAAAATAATCTTCTGGAAAACAGCATGGAGAGCTAAGGGCATTGATAATGTGAAAGAGACTCAAGAGATATGGAGGATAGACTAGGATGGTCCAGGGTAAATCCAATTATAGAGCAAAAAGGAAAGCACAGAGGAAATAGAGGAAAAACATTATTTGATAAGATGATAGCTGAGAATTTTCCAGAGCAGATAGAATACCTAAATTCACAAATAGAGGATGTATGACATATGCCATTCAGAATAACATAGACACATTATGGCAAAATGGGAAAAATAAAAATATTTTCAGATAAACAGAGTTTATCACTAATAGACCTCCATTAATGGAACTTCCAAAGGTAAACTTGAGGAAGAAGGAAAGAACCCCAGGAGGAAAGTCTGAGAAGCCAGACAAGAAAGGTAAGTCCAAAACTGTTACGTTTCAGGGTGCCTGGGTGGCTCAGTCCATTAAGCATCTGACTCTTGGTTTTGGTTCAGGTTGTGATAATCTCACGGTTCCTGGGTTCGATCCCTATGTCAGGCTCTGCACTGACAGTGTGGAGCATGCTTGTGATTCTCTCTCTTTCTCTCTCTCAAAATAAAATAATTAAACTTAAAAAAATTGGAAAGTTTTTTAGATTTGGATTGTGTTGATCCAAAGAAATGTAGAGTCCAGGGCAGAATACTCTTCTGTCTACTGTGCCTTTTCTGTGGAGGGAAGCATCCCCAGATATGAACAGTTGAGGGTAACGGACACGTACATACTTTGGAGGGAAAGGTAACTCACTGCATTTTTGTTGCTTTGCAGCATCTCCGACTTAGGTCTGAGGTAATACGCCGCCGGCACCGAGTTCTCATCGCGACAGTACCACTCTTCCAGGAGCTTCGTCTCCAGCTTTGCCTCTACCGCAGCGTCCAAGATCATCTCGAACTCCGAGGCTTCGACTTCTCCGGGGATGCGGATGTTCCCATATTTTTCTCCTAACAGTCCCTGTGTATCCACAAAAAGGTTCAGGTTAGTGTATCACCAAGAAAATTCATTTTGTCCTGTTTACATCCTGTAGCTACTCGATAAATAACGAATAGAAATCAGATAGGTTGTTCCATCAGTTTTTTGTTTTAATCAAGGCAGATGCTTCTTTTCCCCCCCTGGATTATTTAATAAGTAAAATTAGATCACTTATACTGTAATCACAATAAATTCCTATCCTGAGAATTGAGATTGTGTATCCCAGCAGGCAAATGCAACATACAGGATTTTGTAGCAAATTTATTTTCCCAGAGTTTACATAATATAATAAAAATTGTTCTATTCTGACATTTTTTGTTTGTTCGTGACAAAGAAAAGTGACATGCTGCACTCTGAAACATCAAACATGTAAACTCAAGCAAACGAATTGCCTTGTGAGGAGTTAGCAGAGTAGGATTCTAGCCCCAGATTGACGCAGCTACAAATGCAAGTAGGAAATCACTGAATGCAGTGCCACTATGGCCCCCACTATAACCAGAAACAATTCAAAATGTAAACAGGATATAATTTTCTCCCCAAATTGGCAAAGAGAAACATGCTCAGTATTATGTGAAGGTGTGAGAAGAGGGGCGCCTGGGTGGCTCAGTCAGGTAAATGTCTGACTTCAGCTCAGGTCACGATCTCACAGTCTATGCGTTCGAGCCCCGCTTTGGGCTCCATGCTGACAGCTCAGAGCCTGGAACCTGCTTTGGATTCTGTGTCTCCCTCTCCACCCTTCCCTGCTTGCACTCTCTTTCCGTCTCTCTCTCAAAAAGAAATAATAAACATTTTTTAAAAAAGGTGTGAGAAGAAGATACCCACAGAGCTTTGATGGGGGTGTGTGTGTAAATTGATACAATATTTCATTGAGGGGGATTCTGGCAGAATGCATTAAAAGCCTTAAAAATCTATATAACTTTCAACTTGGCAATCTTTCTTCTGGGAAATTGTCTTTAGAAGATAGTTAAGGATGCACTTATAAAGACAGCAGAATATTCATGCTGATACTGTTTCAGCAGGAAAGATTTGGCATTGCAACCTCACTGCCCTGCCAATGGGGACATTTACACAGACTACAGCGCCTCTATTCAAAGGATGCAGCCAGTCATATTCTAGGACTGTATTGATGTAGAAAGATTATTTTTCTTTTTCAAGTTTTTATTTACATTCCAGATAGTTAGCGTACAGGGTAATATTAGTTTCATGTGTAGAATTTAGTGACCGACCATGTACATAACACTCAGCGCTTATCACAAGAGCCCTCCTTAATGGCCATCACCCATTTAACCCACCCCCTACCCACCTTCCCTCCAGTAACCCCAGTGCATTCTCTACAGTTAAGGGTCTGTTTTCTGATTTGCCTCCGTTTTTCCTTTTTTCCCCTTTGTTCACCTGTTTTGTTTCGTCAGTTCTACTTTTGAGTGAAATCACGTGGTATTTGTCTTTCTCTGACTTATTTCCCTTAGCAGACTTTCTAGCTCCGTCTACATCATTGCAAATGGCAAGATTTCATTCTTTTTGATGGCCGAGTAATATTCCATTATGTATATGTACCACATATCCTTTATTCATTCATCAGTCAATGGACACTTGGGCTCTTCCGTAATTTGCTGTTTTTGATAATACATACATTGGGGTGTATGTATTCCTTCAAATTTTGTACTTTTGTATCCTTTAGGTAAATACTTAGTAGTGCCATTGCTGAATTTTAGAAGATGTTTATAATATACTATTAAGTGAAAAGATAAGTTACAAAACTGTATGTATAAGATGATTCTAATGTTTTATATATGTTACATATATATATGAAAGCAGATAGTGTGTATATCTCTCTCTCTCTCTATATATATTTACATACATATACATATAAGAAACGTTTAATAATGCACAACAGTATTATCAATGATTATTTTGAGTGGCTTTAAATTTACTTAGATTGTTTTATGAACTTCTTGTTTTTTTTAAAAAGTTTGTTTATATTTTGTAGTGATCTCTACACCCAACATGGGGCTTGAACTCACAACCACAAGATCAAGAGTCACACGCTCTACCGACTGAGCCAGGCAGGTGCCGCTGAACTTGTGTTTTTTTTATTAAAAATTTGTGTACACATTATTATTTTGTAGGAGAAAAAGAATAGGTATTAAAAATTTTTAGACCAAGTGATGCTGTCTTTCCTGCCTTGTGGGACAATATTTTCAAGCTCCTCTAAATGTCTGCTTGAGCTGGTGGTCCGCACAGCGTGGTCCTCAGACCACAGTAGCACAGTGGCGCCGGCAACACCTGGGGACTTATTAGGCCTGCAGATTCTCACATCTCATCCCAGACCTACAAGTCAGAAACTCTGGGGGTAGGCTGAGAAATCGATGTTTTAGCAAGCCCTCCTGGTGCATGGACCGCCTGCTTAAGCTAATAAAAATATTAGCTCCTATAGCATCTGGTATTCGAATTACTCTTCAAAGTCTCATCTAGTAGAAACGAGGAAGGAGCATAATGGAGCTCTAAGACAAATCTATGCTATCTAAGACAAGTTTGTCATCTTTATAGTGTCCATGGGAAGGTTTCTCTTTAATCCGTGGGCACCTTCATCCTTTCCTCCTTTTGACTAGTACCTTCACCCTGAACTTCAAGCCTTGTTTACCCATTGGAATGTGAATTGTGGTTTGGCTTCCTTGGCACACTTCTTGCTACCTCTACTGCTTATCATGGCAATATCCGAAGGGTTTTTTCATCTCACACAGGCAGGTGAGAGAATTAAAGTCCTGGTAAATCTGTGTCCCAACTAAATTCATAACCTAAACTCTGTTACAAGATGGTAAGCTCCATAAGGGTTGAGGCCTGAGCTGTTGGTTCCTAGCACATAGAAAACATATATATTTTTAAAACCCTATTTATTGAATAAATGAATGAACCAAGATAGAGGAAAAAATCTTTAGACTTTGTTCTCTTCTTAGAAGCCGAAGCTGCTTCTTGTGTTCAGAGGTAATATTTCAGTTCTCAACAGGTGGAGTAACAATTTGGGAAGGTACCAGTCTTGTCTGCAACTTCCATTTCACCGTGTAGTCTTTTAATAAGTCCTGTCTGAACACATTCCTGGTTGGGCCATGCCCTATCTCCTTGGGACATAATCTCTATCATTTAATTGCTTACTCAAGCTGACTGTGGCTCACTGAACTCACCTTTTCAAACTCAGGTTTCCTCAATACTAGCCTCCAAGACCAGGCGGGAGGAAGATACAACCTGCTTGTCCTCCTTGGCTGCATAAAGGTCCTTTGGAAGGGCCTTGAATGGAGGGACGCCACCACTTTGGTCTCCATTATTTCAGCATGGTTAAATACGGGTCTACACGGGGTTCTTTTGACATAAGGGTGTTCTAACTCCTACTCACTATATCAGCTTGAAGGCCAAATGCAAACACTTTTATTTTAATCTGCATTTGTTTGGGGCTATTCTTGACAACAGGCTGTATGCAACAAAAATGCTATTTTGTGTTGTTTCTCACTTTCTATTTTGTTAAGGAATAATTGACATACAATGTGGCATTAGTTTCAGCTGTACAGCACAATGACTCAATATTTGTATACATTGCAAAATGGTCACCACGGTAAGTCTGGTTACCATCTGTCACCACCCAAAGTTGTTAGAATATTATTGACTGTGGTCCCAAAGTTGTACATTGTATCCCCGCATCTTATTTATCGTATACTTGCTAGCTGGTACCTCTCCGTTCCCTTCACCCATTTCATCTATCCCCTCCCCGCTCACCCCTCTGGCAACCATCACTCTACTCTCACTTTTAGTGTCCCTCTTCTAAAATCTCTTATGTTAAACTTGGATAAATGAACAGGTATGATTTCTGATTCTGCCACAGATACAGAAGGAGATGGCATTCTTAAAGCTAACCAACCTGGGGGTTATCCTGTTCCTGTTGGTAGTCTGGATAAGAATAGTCAGCATCCTTACTCAGGGCTGTCTGTCATGAGGAGTGAGGTTTTAGTGCTGGCAAGAGCTATCTAGAAAACCCGTAAGTATGGCCAAAGTAGGGAGTAAGCAGACTTCTAAGCGGTAGTCACCGGAAGAATCCAAAAAGTGGAGTCTGGCCATGGGTACAGGATCTGGTGGACAGCCAGAAAATTAAATATGGGGTTTAGTAATTGATGCTTCTCCATCTAGCGACCAATGACGTCCAGGAATATCATGGACCCAGCTATCAAGATCCAGGGGTACGGAGTAGGAAAGAGGACAAAATAGTGACTTAGCAAAATGAGATGGTGTCCTGGCACAGACCATCATCACTGCACTAGCAGTGAACTAACTCCTGGTTCTTTATCTCTCTGCCCTCACTAAGGCACGTTCCAGAGTCTAGGGCAGGGTCAAATCCATGATGGTTCTCTAAAATGGTGCCGTGGGCCACCTTGCACCTGGATCACTCAGGGTGCTTCTTAAAATGCATGTTGCAAGATCACTTCTCAGACCCGAAGAACCCTGTGGTTGGCAGCCCGGGAAAATGCATTTTAAAATGAGATTACAAATGAATCTAGAATGTGAGAACCGCTTCCGTGGGCAATGCATGTGCGTAATGGTTAGCAAGCACCGAAGGGGCAGGATGGGGAACACAGCAGCTCATTACGGAAATCGAAGGCTGTTCAAAAACAATTATTTGAGTGGAACAGCTGGCACCATATCCTACAATTATTGGATCGCTACAGTAAGGCAAAATGTTTTTGAGAGGAGAGATACTAAAGAAGAAAAAATATCCTCATCCAATTCAAATAGCAAATGTATATCGAGCACCTACTATATATAAAGTGGTAATATAGAACTTCAGAAAAGTAACAATGTGCTACAGGCTTAGAGTTTCTTATTGGATTGTTCTCCCCAAGTCTTTTCCTTCTATTGATTCTTCCTTTAGGTGGAACGCTCATAAATCATGGAGCAGTTACTTTTCAGGAGTCCGAGATAGGATTCTGTCTCAGTCTTATCTTGCTTTTTGAGAAATAGCAAAAAGAGAAATAGCAAAAGCGAATTTTGCCACCACATTTTTCAGGAAGACTTTATGGGGTTCTCTGTAGCCACAGTTTCAAGGTAACTCACAAGGTAACTCACATGCCTATATACCAGGGCTGGACACAATCAATTTAGAGAGTCAGTTAATGTGGCTGCAAAGTCCAGTTCATCTGCTTGATGGCTCAGAGTGGGGGAGAGATACAGGACCATACTTAGAAGGCTAGTGGTCAGATTCGAGGTGGCAAGACGGAGCCCATCTTGGTTTCCTAATCTGATGATTCCTTAGCCCTGTAGCCACAGGCAGTGTCCATGAATGACTTAAGAAACTATGGCCAAGAGTCCATGAACAATAGAATATTCACTTCCACCACTGAAGGAAAAACAACCGTCCACATCCTTCTGGCCCCAATGCTCCAAAGCTCATTTTTTGCCTAATTAAATCAATTTTGCCAGTGTGGGGGAGAAATTTGGTGGCAAGCTGAGGGACTACATTTGGTTTTGCATTGCGGTTTTTTTTTTTTAACTATACCATAGATCAATCTGCCTGTGTGACCCTGTATGGAAGACATACATATGTCTGAAATAATTTTTAACCTTTTATGGAATTGCTTAACACTCTGTCAATATACATAGGAACACAAACCTATAGAATTTCTCCTGTCTGCAGAATCCCCATAATCCCCTCTCCCACCCCCTAATCAAATGTGGATACATTTAAATTGCCCATTCTTCAACACTGAAGGTATGTTAGTTAGGCAAGTAGAAGCGATCCAACTGAGTTGTCGAATATAATCTGGGAGTTAAGTTCAAATGTCTGAACAGCCTTAAAAAACTCCATTTTCACTGTAATTTTGGTATGTAAAATTCTAGTATAAGAAATACTTTAAGACAGATGCTTTAGAACTGGATAGAAGTGATAGTTGCACAACACTGTAAATATTACTAAATGCCACTGAATTGTTCACACTAAAATGGTTAATTTTATGTTCTGTGAATTTCACCTCAATTGAAAAGAATATTCTCAGAATTTTTCAGTTCTTTGTAACCAGGAACTTGAATGCGAAAGGACTCTACTTTTTGTATCTACCTTTCTTTATATGCTGATATGGGTACATCTCATCCATTGCTTTTAAAGGCTTAGAACATTTTCTTTCCTTTTAATTGATGTTTCTTTTCTATTGGGCAAACACCGATTCCCACCCCAATCCCCAAGTACACTCTTCAGGTGTACTTGGTTCTCCCTGGACTTGCAACTGAGAATCTTTGGAGTCTGAGTCTGATGGTATGCCGTTTATGTTGTGGTGAAAAGAACAGAGGGACTGAAATATTGTTAAAGGTGTTGGTGAACACAGTGTGTCTTTTACTCTGTTGAGGGATGCCAGGACAGGCATGTGAGGGTGATCTCTTGGGGGTTATGGATGAGACGCTTTATAGGCGGTGGACAACTGCTCTGGGCTGCTATTTATGAGCCAAAACTCCTGGGGGCAGCTGGAGGGAAAGGAGAGATCCCCCCCCACAGGGGCGCTATTGCAGGCTGAAGCAATACTCTGTAAATGCCCTGGTCTCCCTCACCCAGTCACTAATGTAAGGCAGGTGGGACTATGCCTTCCTTCTGTATGATTCCCTTTTATTTATGAAAATAAAACCCACATTCATATATACAATTTCCCCTCAGGATTCTGTGAGGTCAGTAGAATTGCAGAAGAAAACGCTGCGTCACAGACCTCAACCGGCTTGCCCATGGCTACCTCTCAAAACATTCAAGTACCGGCACTCGAACATGGGGCTTTTAATTCAGTAACTTCATTCTTTCTACTTCATCATGTTACTGTGCTATGCTCCATCCTAACACGCCTTCCTGTGGCTTATTTGCCTGTGATGGCTCTTCTAGCCACGGCCACCGTGCATGGCCATGCGGTCTGTGTGCAGCACACCCCCAGGGGGCACTGTTCACAAGGACTGCAGCATGTTCAATGTTCCGGCCCTGGCTGTTGGTATTCTTTTTATCTGATTTATTGTTGGGTGGAGGGACAATCCTGGTTGTGATGTATTCCCAGGAACTCCCTGCCCACCTTCAGAGAGCTCTGTTGTAGAGTGAGGCCAGCTGAACAAATCAAAGGGTCAGCACCTGCTCCTCACACGTAAGAATATTTTCTCTATGTTTTGAGGTCAACAAGCACCTTTACAACTGACTTTTACATTTTTAAATATAAACATAATATAAAGTACTTTACTTAGAAGTGAACGTGACTCAAGTCACTGAAACATAACATTTCATATCTCATAAGAGACAAGAGTAAATGCAGAGAAGAGAATGTGATGGTTAATTTTATGTGTCAACTTGACTGGACCATGAGGTGCCCAGGTGTTGGACCAAATGCCATTTCTGGGTGTGTCCTTAAGGGTGTTTCAGGATGGGATTAGCATTTGAATCAGCCGACTGAATAGAACAAAAAGGCTGAGGAGGAGAGAATTTACTCTCTCTGGCTACCTGAGCTGCGGCATTGGTCTTCCAAGCTCTGCCTGGGACTTATATCTTCGGGAGTGCCAGGTCTCCAGCTGGCCGAGGGCAGACTGTGAGACTTCTAACTTAATCTGTTAGAATTAAATTGTGTCCACACTAAAGACAATCCGGATAAGATCTGCAGCAAAGGTTCTATCTTGTGGCACCAAAAGACAGAAAGGTAGTATCTTTAGAAAACTGGGTTTCTCTTAGTCATTAGAGATGCAACCTTGAATACTGCGTTGCCAAGCGTGGATGTGAGCAGATACGTTTAGCACATAAAGCACTCGATTATCCAGACACCCATGTTGGAATTAATAGTATATTCTGATTAGACTTTTATTGGCATCTGTCTATGTGCATAGAGATCCATCCATCTTCCATCATTTATACATAGTGAATGTGTGTTTCACGTACCACAAAAATGAATTTCTGAAATAGGACAGGCAAAAAGATACACTCTTGCACATGAACTCACATATCAATAAAGAGTATTTTGAAATTAGGAAAGGCAAATGTTAAGAATGACCTTATATCTGAGTCTCAGCTTTCACACCTGTCAATGGTATAATACTTTAGGCTTTGTGTATTTGGCTGCACAAACAGCTACTCCAGGTGAAAGCTTTACATTTCACAGAATGCTTGGCATGGCACACTCGGCAATATATATGGCACCACTGCTTTACTCACAGTTTGTAGAGAAACATACATACGCAAGATACTCAAACATACATACGTACGATAGAAATAAATCCTGAGGAGGCCAGCTGGATAGATGGAGAAGGGACTAAAATACCTCTTGATTAAAAAAAGGAAAACAGAAGATAGCAAGGAGGAGAAGAGTGGGTAGCTAGTCGCTTACAGGTGGCAAGATGGTAAGAAAATATAAAGCCCTAGGGCACCTGGGTTGTTCAGTCGGTTAAGCATCCGACTTTGGCTCAGGTCATGATCTCACGTTCACAAGTTTGAGCCCCGCATTGGCTCACTGCCGTCAGTGCAGAGCCTGCTTCAGATCTTTTGTTTTGCTCTCTCTCTGCCCTGCCTCTCCTTTCAAAAATAAATAAATATTAAAAGAATGAGAAAACGAAAATATATAGTCCGCTAAGGACAAACTCCTCTGTTTTCAAGCAGGGGAGGAAAAGAGGCTTCAATAAACTGTGTGGGGTTCACTGTAGTAGCTAGCCGGAGTGCCTGCAACAGATGCCCGGAGTTAACCTTTATGGAGAATGCAGGCAGTGCTTTCGGGACAGCTGACAGCCCTCTCGTAAAATAAGTCCTAAAAAATGGAGCAGTTTGTGTCATCAGTGTGTTCACACCATGTTTGGAGGAACTGAGTTATGTAGATTCAATGATTCTACTAAAGAAGGCCTGAACTATGCTCCCTGAAATCATATGTTGAAGCCCTAGCTCCTCCCACGTGATTCAGGTAGAGCCTTAAGGAGGTGATTAAGGTTAAATAAGGTCATCGGGGTGGAGTTTTGTTCCAATAGAACCGGTGTCCTTATAAGAGAGGGAGAGACGCGGGTCTTCTCTTTGCCTTATGGGGCCACAGCCAGAAGGAAGCGGTCTTTGAGCCAGGAAGTGGTTTCAACAGAATCTGACCATATTGGCACTTTGAACTTGGACTTCTAAACTCCAGAACTGTGAGAAAAGACATTTCTGTCTTTTTTTTCTTTCTTTTTAAATTTTATTTAAATCCAACTTAGTTAACATATAGTGTAATAATGGCTTCAGGAGTAGAGTTTAGTGATTCATCACTTACATACAACACCCAGGGCTCATCCCAATAAACGTCCTCCTTCAGGTCTATCACCCATGCAGTCCATCCCCCCACCCAACACCCTCTGGCAACTGTCAGTTTGTTCTCTGTATTTAAGAGTCTCTTATGGTTTGCCTCCCTCTCTGTTTTTATCTTATTTTTCCTGAAGCCCGGTATTTTGTTATGCTAGCCTGAGCTGACTAATACAGGCCAATGAACAAAAGGAAGTAAAATTTGTCAATCTAAGATCTGGTATTTCTGGCAATTCATCATTAAATGTCTTGAGAGGGCAAAGTCCTAGATTAAATGATTTACCAATTACATAAAGTATGCAACAGTTAATGCTTCGATCTGGTTTATTTGAGAGTCTCAGCTCATAATCAAATTATAATTTTACCTTTTTTCTTTTATGCTTTAACTATGGCTATTTACATACTGAAACCCACTGCTGCACTCTTATGAATAACAAGATATCGGTAATAATTCTGCTACCTTTTACTTATTCCAATGTGCTTTTGTGTGTAGGAAGTTTCATTACCCAGAAAATACTGGACACAACTCTTACTCTTTAGAAACATCTAAGCAAGGGAAGCAGGCGTAAGTGTGAGGATTGGGTAACCGAACCACAGGAAACAGAACTATCCTGGTGTTGGTGGTTAATTCACATCAGTTTCGAAGTACAGATCGTAACCCTTACTGTGGCCAGGTGCCTCACAAAACTGAAAGCCTGTGTAAGGATGCCTGGAATTCTAAAATGCGAAAGAAGTAACTAATTGAAAAAGTGGATACAAAAGACCAAGGGCTTTTGGGGGGGCTGGGCAAAAAGGAGTGGGGAGAGAGTTCTGGATGTAGTAGAAGTGCGATGCTGTTATTTCAGTGGTGTTGTCCAGGAAGCGATCACAAATAAGGATCTGTAAGTCACAAGAGTAATCTGGCTGGAAGAGTAGTCCTGGAAGTCCTCACCCATTCAGCAAATACTGGGCACCTAACTTGCAAAATGACCAATCATTTCGGTTTGCTCATTATTGTCCCAGTTTGAGAAGTGAAAGTCCCAAGCCAAGACCATTGGTGACACCTAGGCTCTCATGGTCTTGGCTCCTTTGAGCTTTTTTAAAATTTTTAAAAAATTTTTAATGTTTATTTATTACTGAGACAGAAGCAGAGCATGAGTGGGGGAGGGGGACCCAGAATCTGAAGCAGGCTCCAGGCTCTGAGCTGTCAGCAGCTCGAACCCACGAACTGTGAGATCACGACCTGAGCCGAAGTCAGACACTTAACCGACTGAGCCACCCAGGTGCCCTGAGTTTCTATTTTTTTTATTTCTGAGAATTTAAAAAATAGAGAGACACAAAACATAAAATAAACAACTATTCCTCCATAGCTCAGTGTGACCGCTCAACATTTGGTCATATTTTCAAGTGACTTTTTTAAAAATAGGCTTTTCTTATGAATATTTAGATTCTTCCTATTTTTTAAAATATAAATAATACCATACTAAAGATCTTGTCACTAAGTTAGCAGATACTGAGGGCATTATGTCCATGGAAATGACATCAATTTATATTTAACATATAAAAAGTCCCACACTCAGACCAGATTTCTACCTTTATACTTAAAAATACGGATTCAAGGGGGCTCCTGGGTGGCTCGGTTGGGTAAGGGTCTGGCACTTGATCTTGCTCAGGTCATGATCTCACGGTTCATGGGATCAAGCTCCGTGTGGGGCTCTGTGCTGACAGAGTGGAGCCTGCTTGAGATTCTCGGTCTTCTTCTCTCTCTGCCTCTCCCCTGCTTGCGCTTGCCCATGCCCTTTCTAAATATAGTTAGATAGTGAGATAGAAAGAGGTAGATGGATGAATGGAGTCCAGCCATGTTTTAGTGCCCGTGGAGCCTGCTTCTTGCAGCCGTTGTTCAGTTGGCTGGGTCTTTATCCTGGCTGGGATACATCGCACAATGCCTCGTCCACAGCGGGCTCTCCCTTCACTGCCTGCTGCCCTGCAAGGGTCAGCCCTGGTCAGTGTGTGTAAGGCTCTTTCAGAACTGCCCATCTGTGTGCAGATCCTGTGACGCTTTTCAGCACCGCTTTGAAAGCCTTCCCGAAAAAGCTGAATTGCTGATGCATGCCGCTGCTCCACGGTTCCAAGCAAAGTTTCTTCTTTTGAACTGGGGATAGAGAAGAGAGGCCCAGGAGGAAGCCTGGCATGTGCACCATGGGCCTGAGGGCTGGACAGAGGGAAAGCTGGCTTGAGTGGTAACTGTCTAATTGGCAGCATTATTAATGGGTATCTGTTAATAAATAAGGCCTGGGCTCATGAAGGTCTATGGCAACGTACAAGTGTCCCCCTCAGTATATGCCCCATTTGTAACTAGGGTCTTACATTTCAAAGTCCTTCTTATATCTTGCATAATTATCTCTCCTCTTAGATGGTAGTAAATTGACCCAGTATTCTTTTTCTTTTTGACCCCGTATTTTCAAATGCATTTAAATGATTTTCAGTACAAGGAACGCACATTTGAATACTATACTCTTTCCTTTCTGATGAAAAATACTGAGTTAAAGATGGAATTATTTATGCCATCCATATTTCCTGGGCTCTAGCAGCTGGTGATAAACCAGAGTCAAAATAATTGCCACAAAATAGGACTGACCCAGCTTCCCATCTACCCTCCATGGAGCTCAGAATCCCCTGAGTTCCTCCAGAAGGGTTTCGGGAGACTCGGGGGGGATTTCAGATTTGCCCTGGGGTTTGGTGGTCATGGCTACTCTGCCATTTTACCTTTGCAAAGCCTTCCAGTGTCTCCAGGAGCAGTGGGCTAAAGCAGCAGCTGGGTATGGGGGCCTAATCACAGCTACTGCAGCCGTTCCCACTGTGGACCATGATGCTAGAGCTGACCCTGAAGACATTATGCCAGGGGCACTGGTGACTGATATCAACGCAGGTGGTGAACGGCGGGTGTCCCCTCTCCTCCCATCCCCCACAGACGCCGGGTGCCTGTGTTGCTGCCTCTGGTCACTGCAGATGCCTGGGCTCCTGCCGTCCTGAGTTCTTAGCTGCCCACAGCTCCATCTGCTCTGACCATCCCCCCCTTCTCCTTTCCCAGTCTGAGCACGTGAGCTGTACTTAGACCCGCCCTTCCCTTCCATGATGGCCTGTTTCCTTGGGACCAAACTCCTATGTCTTGTCTTCCTGGCTGAGAAATATCTGTAGGCTTTTCAGTGTAACCATTTTTGAAGGGACCCTCCACCATTTCTCTCATCTCTGCTAACTCGTTTGAATTCTCGGGTCAGGGCAGTTTGTGGGACTCATTCTAGGATTTGTCCTCCAGTAATTTCAGTGACTGTGCCTATTATAAAACAACTGGTCTGTCCAGCACCACTAGCTCTTCCACACGAGACGGAGGAACAGGAGTTAATCACATACCATGAGCTCATCTGATCCTTGTAACAACATTGTGAATCCTTGCTTCCATGCGAAGCTGAGAAACTGGAAAATCCGAAAGGTCAAGTAACTTGTCTAAGATCCCACAGCTGGTTAAAGATGGAGTTCAGTTCTGAGCCCACATCTTTCTAATGCAAGTCTATAATCTTTCTACCATATCGTGCTTTCTTCAGGGAGCCTTCCAAATGGTTAGTTTATCCCTTTAGACATCTTAAAAACTCTTTATTTTTATTTATTTTTTAAATTTTTTATGCTTTATTTATTTTTGAGGGAGTGGGAGTGGGGGACAGAGGATCCTGAGCAGGCTCTGCACCGGGAGCAGAGAGCCTGACATGGGGCTCGAACTCCCGAAACATGAGATCATGACCTGAGCCAAAGTCAGATACTTGGCCAACTGAGCCACCCAGGCACCCCTAAAATTTCTTTAAAATCAATTTCAATAGAAAAAGTTTAAGTCATATTTTATACTTTTATTTTACCTTGATATAAATCTTAAACAGAAGACAATGGGTACAAGTTAACGTATTGATGTGGTGGTACTGACAGTGGCTACGAACAGTCTCCTGCTATGTGAGCTCAGGGAAGTTACTTAGCCTCTCTGTGCTCCAGTTTATTTATCTGTAAACAGCAGACAAAAATCGGAGTGCCCATCTTTGTGGGTTGCTATGTGGACTAAGAGCATTAATTTAAGGGAATTAGAAGGGTAACGGATCATAAACATAAATGCTCAATCAAGGCTACATTTTAATTGATGAATTAGTCAATTATCTATCACTGTGCAATATGTTGATCCAATTCTTTTATACTTTATTCTGTAAATGTCAGGCTGCAAGCCGTCATTTTTCCTGCTGTCACAATACCCGTTTCCAGCCGACTTCCTTTACTAGATCTAATGGGGAATGAGAAACTATACCAACCAACTTTTATAGAATTGTATATTACAGTATGTCTGAGTGACATTTGAAGAAGACAGATTATTGGTGACTTTAGTATAGTTTCATTACAGCTACTTCTGGAGCATAAAGGTAATTTATCTTTATTTCTGAGTGTCAGGTTTTTATTTTTTCAAGTGTTGATCTCCAGATGAGAAAACTGTAATTCTCTATAATTTGAAGAACTTCAATGTAGGTAGTGGTCATTTAAAATAAAGAAACCTTATGAAAACTCTCAAACTTTCCCAAAAGTAGACAGACCAACATGAGCCCACAAACCTATTTCAAGTTTCAATAATTACTCATACTTTGATAATCTTGTTTTATCCATCCTTGGCAATCCCGACATTTTATCAAAAACAAAAAAACCCTCAGCATGTATTTTTAACTTGCAGAAAGTTTTAAATGTCATCACCATGCCGTTATTGTCCTCCAAAGAATGAAGTGTAATTTATTAATCCCATCTCCCGTCCATATTTAGATTTCCTTAGTGGTTTCAAAACAACGTTTTTGTTGTTGCAGGTTTTTGAAATCGAGCTCTGGATAAAGTGCATATATTGCATTGGGTTTGCGTGCCTTTTAAGTTTATCTTCCTCTGATGGCCGCCCTCTCTCGCAGGTCACTGGTTGGCTCCGTAGAGGTTATTTGTCCCATAGACCAGTTTTCAGAGCGCGGGCCCTGGACGAGCCATCCCTGGGAACTCAGTAGCAATGCAAATTCTGTTCCCAGGCCCCATCCATCCTGAGACAGAAACTCCGGGAATGCAGCCCAGCCGTTTGCTTTAACAAGCCCTCCAGGATCTTGATGTGGGATAGTCAACAACAGTGGTTGGGAGCAATCGGAGATTTGGCTGATTGCCACCGCTTGTTGCCATTTACCTTCAATTAGCCTTCATATTTCCAATCAGCTGGCAATTAGATTTAGAAGCTTGATTATAGTCAGGTTCTTTTTTTGTTTTGTTTTGTTACTTCACCGATCATGCTGTGCTTTCCTACTGCATCAGTCATGAGGCCCCCCCCCACCCTCCCCGAGACCTCTGACCCAGTGCTGGTAGTGCAGAGACTACCAGAGCCTGCGTGGCGCCTGCCCGATGCCTGCTCTGCTGAGTAATTGTATCAGCCGTGGATAAGTGTCGTCTAGACTTACTGTTTCCTTTGGGATGCTGCGATGATGATGTCTGGTGTCTGCCCTGCATTCATTAATCATTTTCGGCCCTTTGTTGCTGTTGCTTATTTGGGACTCTGACAACCTCCATCATGCAGTTACAGTTTAAAAGCAGCATGAATTACCAAAACTGCGAATTTTTAAAAAATCATGACTTTTTCGATCACTCTTAGGATAGTCCATCGCCGACCCCTGACGGGCATGTGCTCGGGAACCACTCAATTAGTGAAGAAATTATAACTTAACATTTTGAATATGAGCCCTGGTTTTGAGTCCATTACGGTCTTCAGGTGTGTCTGTACACGGCCTCGTGTGCTGTTCAACCAAGATGTGTAATTAGACTGGTGTTTGAAAGCCTCAGAATCTCGTATGCTCTGATGCCAATATCACAGATTCCTACCTGCCTGATAAGAATTTTAAGATATCCTGAGGCAATGTGCGAGTACTTTGGGTGAAATCATAAATAGGTGTCTCTTAGACCCGACCCATTTAACCTATGAGAGCAACATTTCTCAAACTTTTTTTGACAGAGACCTACAGAAAGACAGTTTTATATTGCGACCCTGTTCTCTCCCTCTCTCACACACATATACTTTAGAAGTGGAAAAATCTGTGTCTACCCCTGACCTGTGCAATCAGAAATGAAGAACACATCCAGTAATCTGTTTCATCAAATAATTATATTACATGCAATGCATCCTGATGCTTTCGATTTCATTCTAGTTCTATTCCAGCCCACTCCATGAAAAATTGCTGGTGGTAACCTACTACATTAGAAACTAGAATAGAATGATTTCCTACTCTACTCTTAGACTATAACCCACATTTAAAAAAACGTGTAATCCTTTAAAGAAAAACCTCTTTTCCATAGTTCTAAACTCATCTTCCCCAAGATTGCTTCATTCTTATTTGGTTGTCTGTTGAAAAGAAGTGTCCTTGATCTCAGGCACACAGAGCTGAGTGGAATGTAAGGCGGTGCTGTGAATAAGAAAAGCATAACAGGAGTTCACAGGTGGGTACCATTTATTTGAACTAGTGTCACAGGGAAAGGCTTTCTGCTGAGGATAAAACTTGATTCATTTAGTCATAAATGAACAGGAAGGCTCAATGAGTGAAGGACAAGATCCTTTCCCTGGTTACAGGCCAGATGGGAAAGAAAACAAGACATGAGACAGGAAGGGACAGAGGGCATGGTGGGGTCAGTCAGGACTCCCAGACCTCAGAGAAGACTGAACTAATCAATGGTTGACTGTGGATGAGGAAGGAATTTGAACTTGACCCAGTCCCTGCAGAACAAAACAGGCCAAATTGGGGTAAGCGTGGGGAAGGACCTCTATAGATGCTTGCAGCTGTAAACGAGGCAACTAGAAGCCTGGCAACAATAACAGCAAGGCTTTTATTTTTATCAGTAAGAACAGCAATTACTCTGAAGTCAGTTAGTCCAAATAAGTACTATTATTCTCAAGGTTGAGAAAGTCTGATGAACATGGTCACAGCAAGTGTGGGACAGAACCAGGATCTGAGCTCAGGTCAATAGCACTCCCAAGTTCACAGTCCTGTCCTTGTGCTCCGTAGTATGTCTGGAACAGAACTCCCATTAAGAGCCAGCACGCAGTGGGATGTAATGACATTTAAGGGATTGGTGGTTCATGTGCAGACTGGCTGTGGAATATGGACCTAATTCTACAGGTCTCTGATTACTAGGACTTGATTAGCTATGAGATATCAAATATTGCCAAAAAGAAATTACTAGAGTTGGTGAATGAAATGTTATTAGGTCTACTAACAGTGACGTTCTTGCTTACTTCCAATCTGGTGCACATTCTTGAATGGGACTAAAGGGGTGGCGTACCAAAAACTGCCCATAACCTGAAGCCAATCAATCTCTTTTATACCACAGGTCCTAACAGTACCTGGGTCTGCTCCCAGGCGCTGCATAGCTGTAAACCCCATCTTGAAGTGTGTATATTAGAAAAATAAGTGAATATTCAGTACTGTAAGGTGTCAAAGATCTATACATTTTAGCTTTGCCTTAGAGAGGATGTGAGGTTTCTGTTGAGTCTGAAGTTGCCTCAACTTAAGGGAGGTCTTCTCCACCGGGGAAAATGGATCTGACTCCTAGGAGTTTCCTCTGGAACAGACCCACTGAAACTTACAGTTGGCTAGGTTGCCTGGTGCCCCAGATTCTGCATATGTAGACTGATGGAGTCATTCTAGTCTCTGCTCAGATGTCACTCCTTCAGCTAAAGCTGCTCTATCCACTTATGCTACATTAGCCTTTCGAGTACCTGTTTACACCCTGTCATATCATTTCTCATTGTGCCTTGGCTTTTGAAAACTCCTTTATTTTCTTGTTCATCATAGCTTCTCTGTTACAAGCTCCAAGAATGTAGTGTCTTTATGGGTCTTGCTCATTACCATATTCTCATGCCTAGAATTGGACCTGGCACACAATATAAGTTCAGGAAATCTTGGTGGGTAAGATTTGAAGGCAGCTCCTGAGAGTGGTGTGCGTTTGGCAGTCTTCCTAATGCTTTGTTTTTCAGTAGACTTTGTTGTTGGTGATTCCATGGAAAGATCAGGAAGAGGTGACCAGCCGAATCCTTTCTCTGAGGGGGTTAAATGACTTGGGTTGAGACCTTTTGCCATCAAGAAATCCTTTCTGGGGCACCTGGGTGGTTCAGTTGGTTGAGCATCTGAATTCGGCTCAGGTCATGATCTCATGGTTTGTGAGTTCGAGCCCTGCCTTGAGCTCTATGCTGACAACTCAGAGCCTGGAGCCTGCTTTGGATTCTGTGTCCCCCTCTTTCTCTGCCCCTCCTCTGCTCTCTCTCTCTCTCTCTCTCTCAAAAATAAACATAAAAAAAATCCTCACGGCGTCTAAAGTACATTTGCTTATGCTCTGAAAAATGGTTCGTCAATGTTAGCGACCAGTAGGTTTTGTATAACAGAGGCCGACAAAAGGTAATGGTAATCTGACTTGGTAGAAACCGTAGGGAGAATGTGGTACCAACTCTTCATTTTACGGAAAAGGAAACTGAATCTTTCCAAGAGATGAAATGACATGTCAGACCCGAGGAAGCTGGGTTAGCAGAGAGGAAGGGCTAGAGCTTCGAATTTCTAATCCCGGCCTTACCTTTCTTCCACGTCACACAGAGCTTCCATAATGTTCTCTCCAAATGAGAATTTAACTGGCTACAGTAGACGCATATTCTAGACATGGGTGGAATACATTGCATTTAAGTAATATTGCAGAAGAAGAAAAATGTCTGATAAAAATGAGTTAACATTCTTCTCTATAATACGTCTGTAATTATCCCTGTGATTAACAGCACACAATTTAATTCCGTGCTTAAACATCTAATTATGGTAAATCCCTACGTTTCTCAGTGGGGAAGTTAAAAAAAAAAAACGCAAAGTACCTTGTTCCTGATCTCAAGCATAGACAGCCCCAATGGAAGGCTGTGTTGTAATAAAAGTGTAAAATGTGTATGGAGGTGGGTGTCCCGGATTTTCACTAGAAGCACACCAAGGAGAAGAACTTCGACAAGCACAGAGAAGACATTGCAGGTGGGGACAAGGCAAGGGGTCTGAAGGCAGGCAGCAATGTCAGAGAACTGCAGGTTGCCTTTTGAGGCCGGGAAAGGGGATGTGGAAGACAGTCATTCTGGGAAGGAAAACCAAACACTCAGAGGACCTGGAGACTCCTTAAGAATTCTTTTTTCTTTTTTGGGGGGAAAACCGCTGCGTTTTTGAAGAGGGGACTAACATAATCACATACACCTTGTAATAATTAAGTACTTATGGTGTACAGTGCTGAGAAGAAAGAAGCTACCACTGGAGGGACTAGTTAAGGGTCCAGGTGAGAGAAGATGAAGGTCTAAACCAGGGCGGGGTCCCAAGTACTGGAATGGGGAGAGATCGAGTATGTGAGCCATGCTGAGATTCCAGTGGACAGAGAGGGACAGAAGATACCAGAAAGAGCTAACTGAGAGAGGGTCTGGGGGTGGCTGAGGCTCTGGTGCATCTTTTGGAGAGCAGCTTGCCTTGCTGACTCAGCCTGCAAACTGGGCCCAATGGAGGGAGATATTCTGAGGTGGAGGGAGGAGGGTGCTCAGGGGGTTCATGGTGATCTCCCGTGTTTCTCGGTGAAGAAGGAAATGAGCTCTCTTGCTAAGCTGAAGAGGTAGGTGTTGTAATTGGTAAGTGAAAGAGCTACTACACAAAATAAACATGGGCTCTTTCAGGAGATATGGTCCCTAATAAGTGGTTTACTGCTATTTACTTATATATGCATTTTAAATGAATGTTCTTCTCACTTGGTCTGCTTGGCAATTGTCAGTGCTTTGTACAAAAGGACTACACGATATCCATTAATGACACCACAGGTCACTGAATCCTTAATGTTCCTCTTTGCTAAATAAATCCTGTTAAAGTTCCCTTTTAAGCATAACTAGCAACTGTAACAATGAAAAAAAATAAAGCTATCATTCCTTTAGGGAAAGGCTATCTGGCTTCTCCAAACTTCAAGAAATGCAAATTGATTGAGATTAAAATGTGTACATTCTGCATTTTGTTTATAATGCATCAGTAGTAACAGTAAAAGCCAAGCATTCCAGGGGCACCCTCGTGGCTCAGTCCATTGAGCCTCTTACTCTTGATTTCAGCTCAGGTCATGATCTCAGAGTTCATGGGATCGAGTCCTGCATCAGGTTCTGTGCTGACAGCGTAGAGCCTGCTTGGGATTCTCTCTCTCTGCCCCTCCCCTACTCATGTGCGTTCTCTCTCTCACGATAAACATTAAAGAAAAAAAAAAAAGCACTCCGTCATAGCTTCCATACAATGGCTACCTGTCAGGCACTCCTCAAGAGCAAGCATATCAGGCAATTAGTCACAAAGTTGAAATGAAGTGCTGAGAATTTTTAGTCTGCTTTCTAAACCTTGGCAAGAATCAGGGTATTTTTATTTCAAAAATGGCCCTTCTAAGTGAATTGATTGATGATGGCTAGGAATTCTGCCTCCTGTGAGGGGGAAATGCACGCCATGGCTCCAACTTTCCGATTAAGGCTGGGCAATTGTGCCCCGCTTCAGTTTGGTTAACAGCCACAGACAGATGGAAAAAATCCATGCTGAATAGCAAGCCTGATACCCTAAAACACAATTCAGGAAGGCAATTTCTGTTTACTTTCCCACTGGAAGAATGATGGGGGGAATTGAGCTGTTCCCCCCTCCATGTCTTCATTTTTTAAGTTATACAGGACAGACAGGAACACATTTGGAGACTATATGAGGAATATTAGATCAGATGGAAAGGCAAACTAATAAGGGATTTTAAAGGTAGCAATTTACCCATGGATGTCTGTTTCGATTCAGTCAGTTCTCAAGGTTGCTGAAGCTCTCAAGTCTCGACATGGCTGGGGGTGCAGAGTCTGCAGTCTGGCTTAGCTCCAGTTACCGGCTATTTACTGATTTAGAAAATAGGGGACAAAAAGGAAGGGCTTAAAAGCTTGAGTGTGGAAAACGGGGTGCTGTGGTGCTTGACTTGAGCCTGCTTCAGAATCACCTGGAGAGCTTGTTCAAACACCCATCGCTGGGCAACCCCCCTCCCCCCCCCAGACTTTGATTTTGTAGGCCTGGGGTGGGGCCAGAGAATTTATTTCTAAGTACCTCTCAGGGGATAGGGTTGCAGCTGGTATGAGATCATATCCGAAGAAGCAGCAGTAAAGATAGTCCTGAGCATAAGCATGGAGACTAGACTGAAAGGTTAAAAAAATTTAACTTTATTTGGGGAAAAAAAAATGAAGAGGAAAATCAGGTTACGAACTGGATGGACCAGATCATAAATTCAGTTCATGTCAACAGACAGAATAGGAGAAAGTGGTCTAAGGGGCAAGGAAATCTACTGTAAGTTTGGGTATATGGGAAATATTGGGCCACCAAAGTTAAACGGTGGATTCTTCAAATGTGATCTAAAAGAGAAATCCATCATTTGAATACAAAATGCTAACTTTAAGACCTGTAGTTCATGAAACAAAAGCATTCAAAAAAGCAAAAAAAGAAATTATTTTAACCAAGACATTTGGAATTTAAAAAATAGAAGTTGGCACAAGAAGTTCATGTTGGCTGGATCCAAATCTGTTCCTAGTGTCTTCCTAGAGCCCGATGACAGCCAGAGGGGCTTAAACAGTGAATCCCTTGGCCTGAGCCACGTATTTGCTGAAAATGCAATTGGCCCCACCTGTGAGAGAAATTCTATGTGACTTTTTCTTGAGGGGTTGGGTAGGGAAATTACAAAGACTAAAGCTTTTCATTGGCCTTCACATGTGGATATTTTCTGCTTTGTCTTAAAATTGCAATTGACAATACAGCTGTTACTGGAAAAAAAAAAAAAAAAAGAAGACCTAGGATAAATTTCTTTCACAATTCAGTAATCTCAGATGTGTACCTTTTTTTCCATGAACTGCCATGCTTGCTTTATCACGTGATGAAAGATGTGAAATTTACTGTTCTTCTTTTGGTCACGGCAGCCAGGAACCTCAGTGTTAAGTTTGGCAGCTCCCCCAAAATGCTTTTCTGATACTGCTGCTTTCCCTAGCTCCTTATTTCTTAGCCAGTCATTTCTCTCCCTTTCTTCCTTTTTCTTTCTTTCTTTCTCTTTCTTTCTTTGTTTCTTTCTTTCTCTTTCACATTAGAAAAGACAAAAACCTTACTGTATCTTTTATATAAATTCTTATCAAATCCTTTTTGGTGTAGATATGGTTACACATAATGAACTTAAAAATCTATAATCCAATTTAGTCATAAATACTTATAAAATATATAAAAGTCTCTGTTTAAAAAGACCAGGCTGACCCTGCAGCAGGATATTCTTTTGGGGGTCACAGCATTGTAATAAAAAACATAAGCTTTGAAGACAGATCTCTGGGATTTGAAGCCTGTCCCTGCCCCATTGGCTGTGTGATATGTTGTTTAACCTATGGGGGGGGGCTCAGGTCTCTTATCTGTAAATAGCCTCCTCAATTACAGTACCAACCACCATAGATTCTTGTGAGGATGATTTAGTGCTTTGAATAAAGTGCTTTGAACAGTGCCTGGATCATAGTTAAATATTTAGTAAATGTTAGCTCTTTCAATTAGAAACAGTGGCGACAAGATTGTGTAACTCAATTGTGGAGTTAAATGCTATCATTTCAATCACGGGTTCACGTTTCTGGGCAACAGGAGCTGTGGTTTTAATTTGGACTTAATTTGAAAGATCCGCTTCCACTCAGTGAGCGCTTATTATGAGAAATGTCTATGGCCGTGGTGTGGCCAGCGCCCAGCCCACAGGCAGTGGACAGAGAGCCACAGAAAGATGCAGCTCAGCAGAGAGAGGGGGAGACCGTTCCCACGGAAACAGGTTGCTAGGGGCAAGCGTTTGGCAAAGGGCACCAGAGAAATGCAATTTCCTTGAACCACATCTGATGAAAATGCTCTGTACTTACAGCAAACCTTAAGCAAGTGAGCCAGAGACTGTTGGGGAATTAGAAATAAGGGTTCTGAAATCACTTTCATTCTGGCATGGGCTACTTTATGGCAAGAACAACATGGGCACACAAAAGATGACTCTGAGGGTCTGGATGGCACTAGAGAAAATCTGGAATTGAGCATGATAGAGTTAATTCCCTGGTTCTGGGAAAACAATTTGGAACCTAATGTCCCAATTAGATGGCTAGTGTATGTGGCTCTACCAAGTTATATGCCAGACAAGTATTATTCTCACTTGGGGTTGTTCTCCTTCTAAGATATCTAGATATATCCTTGTGATATCTTCATAAAGTTCTAAATTGAAGAACTGTTTCACGTACTGGTAAACAGATACTTACAGAATAGAATCCATGGACTACTGGAGAAGAGATTAAGATTATGGTGTCCAGAGTGAGCAAAACAAGTTGTAGAACTGATATAAAATGTTGTCTAGGGCTGTATTAATTAGGGTTCTCTAGAGAAACAGACCAACAGGGTATGTGAGTGTGTGTATCTCCATTTTTAAGACTTGGCTTACTTGATGTGGAGGCTGGCAAGTCAGAGATCTGTAGGGCAAGCTAGAGACTCAGGGAAAAGTCAATGTTACAGTCCTTCCTCGGAGGACCACAGTGTTTCTCTGTTAAGGCCTTCAACCCACCCAGAATATGGAGGGCAATCTGCCTTACTCAGTCTGCTGATTTCAGTGTATCTAAAAATGCCCTCACAGTGACCTCTAGACTGGTACTTGTCCAAATATCTGGGTTCTTGAGTCAATTTGACAAACAAAATTAACCATCACAAGGTCTCTGCCTGAAATCTCAGAATTTGCACTGAAACCCAAAGCAAGGGCAGTAGGCCATTGCAACAATGTAAAGAGGCGTTGTTGGACATACCACTGGGCTGATTAGAAAGTGGTCATCTTTTTCCTATGACCATTGTTCCCATCACCCACCTCCAGTCTACATAACAGGAGACAGGAGACTAGAAAGAGATTCACTGGAGGAAATAAGAGTTGAATCTGCTCTTCTTTTTTCTATCCCCAGACTGAATGCTGCTTCCCCTATTCACATCCCCACCAAGCGAGGGAAGCTCTATCTGTAGAGACCGAGGAGACCACATTCTCCTCTCTCAAACCTGCTGAGCTAATGCAGCCCATAAAATCCTCTCCAGTAAATACTAGGGAGTGCAACACACTTAAAGGTTCTGGAGAGAACCCAAGATGTGGCCCCAGAACCTCTGGAAGATTTGCCAATGTCAAGACTGACTCCTTCCATCCTAGAGAAGTGAACACAACCTGATGGGAGCTGCCCCTGACAGAGCAAGCACAGGGCAGCCTGTGCCCCAGAGACTGGCAGGTAAGGGGTAGGGATATGTGAGTTTCCCATAAACTAACAGAATCCTAGCAAAGAGCCAGGCTCTAGCCATGTTGATAAAACTTCATCTAAGAGGGCTACATGCCAAGGTGGGGAAACCACAAATAAGAGAAAATGAGGTGGATGGCCATGGCAGGAATGGGGCTGAAGTCCTAAGAGGGCAATCCGATCGTACCACTCATATGGTGTTGGGGGTCCCACAGGAGGCCTCCTCACAGTGAGCTCCAGGAAAGGGCCAGCCTGTAGACACTAGACATTGAGGGAGTGCAAGATGGCAGGCAGGGCTGAAGACGTTTTAGGTTTTGCTCCTTTTTCTTTTCTTTCCCCTCCCTTTGGCCTGAAGGACCCAGAAGCCATACTCTGAGGGCCACAGAGCTGTTGTGGAATGAAGGATGAGGAGGACTGGCCAACTGACCCAACCCTTTCTCTTTTCCCTGACCTGAGAAGCTGACCTAAGGAGAAGCAAATGTTAATATAGGAGTAGACACTTTTACTGAGACTCACCTGAACTTTTTAGTACTTGACAGTGAGTCTTGATAGTGTCTGGTGGAGAGAGCTTCTAGGGCAGGGAAGGAATCCTGCAAAGTATGTTGGAGGCAGTGATGCAAGAAAATTCTCTCCCGTGTCCTCAGTTGAGTTTGGCCCTCGCAGTACACTGCTTGTAAAAACTTAAAAAGACTCAATCCCATCTGCAGTTAGCAGGTGTCACCATTGCACCAGTTTAGCACACACTTTGGAATGTTTTCTGGCCCTTCACGTGTCTGGGCATGACATCTTTTCCAACTGAGAACTAGGAGGAGGGTGGCGTCTGGTCAAGAAAATTAAAGGCTCCCACGAGAGGAACATGGGCCTATCTGTACACTGTTTCAGCGACAGGAACCAATCAGGGACAAAGTTCCTATGTGTCTGCAGTGCAAACACGAATTTATAAGCTTTCTATCCTTCTGGGGTTGGGCTAGCTTTCAGGTGAGCGAGAGAAGAAGGAATTAGATGCAAGACACATCGATTACTAGTGCCATGGCTTATATGTAGCTCCTATGTTTTTGTTTTCTTTTTTCTTTCTAAAGTTTATTTTGAAAGAGACAGAGAGCCTGAGTGGGGGAGGGGCAGAGACAGAAAATCTCAAGCAGACTCCACACTGTCAGCACAGAGCCTAACATGGGCCTCAAACCCACGAACCGGGAGATCATGACCTGAGCCGAAGTCCAGAGTTGTTCGCTAAACTGACTGAGCCACCAAGGTGGCCCACCCCTCTTTTAATTAAATGGGAGGGGTCTGCCCCTAATTTATGAGTACTACCAGTAAGTACTTAAATGCCTATTTCTGGGGATCACTCTGTCACTTGCTGTGCTAGACCCTATTCAAAACAATAGGTTGATTTTTTTAGCATATGTGAATCAATAACTTATGTTCAGCTTCTGTTCTGAGCCATCCAGGTGTTAATGGATTTTACTATTTCCCCTGCAAAGCCTTGCTTGGTTTCCTGCTCCTACCCCTTTTGAGGCTTCTCATTTAATCATGTGAAAATAATAGACAAATGCAGAAGGAAAACACTGGTGAAGATCGCAGAATAAAACCAGAGGCTAACCAGGGAGCAGTGTGGTGAGACAATACCCTTACTGCCGCGCTCGAGGTGGGTTATGTCAGGGGATGAAAAATACAAGGCAGATGGGGCGGGCACCTGGGTGGCTCAGTCGGTTAAGCCTCCGACTACAGCTCAGGTCATGATCTCATGGTTGGTGGGTTCGAGCTCCGCGTTGGGCTCTGTGCTGACAGCTCAGAGGCTGAAGCCTATCTTCGGATTCTGTGTCTCCCTCTCTCTCTGACCCTCCCCTGCTCATGCTGTCTTTCTCTCTCTCAAAAATAAATAAAACATTAAAAAAAAAAGAAAAATGCTGGCAGATTATAGGAGTAAAGTCTTCCATATTCACCTGAAATGTTTCTCTTCCTCCACTTTATTTTTCTTGGAAGATGTCTTAAAAAAATGAATACTCTTATTTGGAGGCTTTTCTTTGTAACTGGAGGATAATTCATTTTGCAAATCCTTACTGAAGTAAGGAGTTATTTTTCAAAGGTTAACCTCACACTCCCAGCCTGGGGACTAAAGGAATCAGATGAACTCAAGTGGCCCACGGCATGGCTTTAAGCCTTAAGGAGGAGAAATTTCTGATAGGAGAGAGGGATGTTGGTTAAGAGGAAAACCACAGAAGTAGGACTTGATAAACCTCATCTTCCATGGGGAGCTGTGAAGAGTGTAGAGAGAAGGGTAGTTAGGAACCCAGTAACCCCAAATTCAAACCAGCAGAGTGCTGCTGGCTGCTGTGCAGAGTTTGGCTTTCTGATGCATTAAAAAAAAGGACTAAAATAGTGGTTTCTACTAAGACACTATGGTCCGTTAACATGTCGAGGGTAGTATTTGCATCCCTTTGCATTTTAAAAATATGCTGGGACTATCTTTGGACATTTCCAAGGACATTTCTGTACTGGGTTTTTATGAATTTTCTGTACTCTTAAAGTTTTGAGAGAGACGGACAGTGTGTATGGTGTGTGTGTGTGTGTGTGTGTGTGTGTGTCCATCCCTGCAAGCAGAGGAAGAGGCTTCATGTTGTCAGCATGGAGTCTGATGGGCTAGATCCCACACACCATGAGATCATGACTTGAGCCAAACACTTAACTGACTGAGACACCCAGGTGCCCCGATTTTCTCTACTCTTTATGATGCTCAGGCATTTTTTTTATAACAGAGCCCAGGAAGTAATAAAGGGTCTTAACTAAAAATATAAAAAATATTTTAGTTCCTGGAGAACTTCTTCCAAAAATTTGGTTTGAAAAGGGCCAATTGCTGCTTTTGTAAATTCAGTGATGTTGATGGTTCTAACAGAAATGCTGGGATTACAAGGCCCAACAAAATGACAATTATTCATGGTCTGAAACAGTTTTTCCTGAATCCCATCTTTATTTGATTATAATCAAGGTCAGTTCCCAGGCCCCAAGGTTTCCGGTAATATTAAGTGGATCCTTTGTCTTCTAAGTAAAAGGCCTAACATTCACTGCCCACTGCTTCCCACTCCCTGGGGCTCAGTGGTTCCCAGAGAAGGGAGCTGGAAGACCCCCTGCTCCAGGTCTGCCGCTCACTTGAGCATGACCAGAAATGATTTTATGAGCAACCAAGATTGGGGGCAGCAGAATTCAGAAGCACCCACAACATTCACAGACATCTCCATGAATGAGAGAATTTTTTGGTGCTTGGACATTCTCTAAGGGGGAGACTCAAGAAGGCTCAGACGACTCCAACTGGTGGAGACTAGGTTAAGGTGAATGAATTGCTGACTGCTGAGTCCATCTTCACTCTCGGAGGGGGTTATCAAGGACCCTGCAGAGTTCAAAGCTCTGTAGGCATGGTAGCAAGAGCTCAAGCTGTACAAAACTGAGTCATCACCATTCAGAGAGGTACCCTGCTGGCTACTCTCTGCCCACTTTTTTTTTTTTCCATTAATTGATTTATTTATTTCTGAGAGACAGAGACAGAGCAAGCAGGGGAGGGTCAGAGAGAGAGGAAGACACAGAGTCCGAAGCAGGTTCCAGGCTCTGAGCTAGCTGTCAGCACAGAGCCCAATGCAGGGCTCAAGCCCACAAACCGTGAGATCATGATCTGAGCCGAAGTCCAACTCTTAACCAACTGAACCACCCAGGTGCCCCTACTCTCTGCCCACTTCTAATCAGGAATCCTGATAGAACTGTGCCCTCAGGGATTCTCACATCTATACCAGTAGTTCTCAGTGGGGGTGGGCAGGGACACTTTTGGTTGTCACACCTGGGGGTGGGGATGTGGAGGGCTGCTGCTGGCACCTAATTGGGAATGGTCAAGAATGCTACTAAGCGTCCTACCATGCACCTGATTGACCCTTGACCTAAAATGTCAATAGAGCTGAGGTTAGAAACTCTGATCTAAATGGTCTGGTCTAAACTGTTCATGACTGTTTTATTATCGACGCTCTAGTCTTTAGTTTTTATGGGAGTTGCTTAGGCTCAAGCCTGTGTAATGCATTCTCAGGCATGTTAAAAATGACAGACCCATAATGGAGTTGCTTATGCGAAGCCCCCTCTCACCAAACTGACACTTAATTACAGTTTCAGCTGTTCTGGAAAGGGAATCTTCAGCCAGTCAGGACTTGTCTGATCAGCACTAGCTAGGGAATCTGCCTGACAGTCCCCTGCCCTCCCCTAAAGGAAAGTGACCTCGTAATAGACAACCTGAGTTTTTGCTTCCTAGACGTTCTTGTTCCTCTGTTCCCTTTTGCCTTAAAAGCCTTTGCTTTCTATGGCTACTTGGAGCTCCAGTCTGCTAGACTGGATGGTTTGTTGCCCAACTGAATTTGATTTTTGCTCAGACTCTTGACATTTTAAATATGCCTCTTTATCTTTTAATAGGCATATAGATTTAAGAGGTTGTCTTTGCCTTTATGTATTCATACTTTATCAAATGAGCATTTTTGATGAAGATATGCACAGAACATACAGATTCTCTTTTTTTTTTAGTTTATTTTGAGAGAGAGAGAGAGAGAGAGAGAGAGAGAGAGAGAGAGAGAGAGCGTGCAGGGGAAGGGCAGAGAGAGAGGGAGAGGGAGAATCCCAAGCAGGCTCCATGCTGTCAGCACAGAGCAGGGCTCATCTCCTGAACCATGAGATCTTGACCTGAGCTGAAATCGAGAGTCAGACCCTTAATTGACCGAGCCATTCAGCTGCTCCAGAACATACAAATTCTTTATTATTGTTCAAATTTGGTGAGGTGAAGCCATATAGTGTGGCTGAGGGAAGACCCTGGAGCAGGAGGGAGAACTTGGGGTTGGGGGAGGTGGGGCCACACTGCTGAAGTCTTCACATTTCTGCTCCCTCCTGTGGATGAGGAGGAGGATGGGCTTAGCTCCACGTTCTGTGAGGGCTCTAACATTCTGCCATTAAAAAACTCCTCGTAATGATGGGGCGTATGGGTGGTTCAGTTGGTTAAGCCTCCGACTCTTGATTTCATGACTCAGGTCATGATCCGAGTCTCGCTAAGATTCTCTCTCTCTTTCCCCCTCTGCTCATGCATGTGTGTGCTCTCACTCTCTCAAAAAACCAAAAACCAAAAAGAACAAAAGAACCCACACAAAACAAAACAAAAACCTTCTGATGAAACCCATATATCGGCACCAGCTGCGGGGGTTCTGCGCTCGAGCGGTCGAGCCTGACCCGCAGCCGCGAATCGCGTTTGGCTGAGGCCCTGGGGCCCCGGGCGGGGAGGCCCTGGAGGCCGCGGAGGCCCCGAAGGCTGCGGAGGCCGGCGTGGGGATGTCGAGGAGTTCGAAGGTGGTGCTGGGCCTGTCGGTGGTGCTGACGGCGGCCACCGTGGCCGGCGTGCCTCTGGTGCATCTGAAGCAGCGGCAGGACCGGCAGAGGCTTCACGATGGAGTGATCAGAGACATTGAGAGGCAGAATCGGAAAAAAGAAAACATTCGTCTCTTGGGAGAACAGATTATTTTGACTGAGCAACTTGAAGCAGAAAGAGAGATGTTATTGGCAAAAGGATCTCAAAAAACATGACTTGAAATGGATGTCAAATGTTTATGGGACAGTGTGGGGTGTGGGTGTGTGAGTGTGGATGGAGAATAGCTTTGTGAGGTGTCCACCCTTTTTTCGGTCACTGTCCTTTCAAACCTGACCAAAGACAAGAACTGTGGATCATACATTCTAAATTATTGGGTTAAAAGTCCCTGCTATCTGAGTAAAGAAGTAAGCAGACACTCTTGTGAGGAATTTGTCTGTCTGTGTGATCCTGGTAGAAGCCCCTTGAAGCCTGGTGTCCAGGGCTTAGGATTGTGCGTGAACAGCACTTGAGAGCCTGTGGGAGGAAGGGATGGATAGTAGCATCCACCTGAGTAGCTTGATAAGCCGGCAAGATGATGAAGCCAGGAGGACGTCTACCTCAGAAGGGCTGGAGGAAGGGGAGGTGGAGGGGGAGACGCTCCTGATCGTTGAATCAGAGGACCAGGCGTCCGTGGACTTATCTCATGATCAGAGTGGGGATTCCCTCAACAGTGACGAAGGAGATGTGTCCTGGATGGAGGAGCAGCTGTCCTACTTCTGTGACAAGTGCCAAAAATGGATACCAGCCAGTCAACTGAGGGAACAGCTTAGTTACCTTAAGGGTGATAATTTTTTTAGATTCACTTGTTCCGATTGCTCAGAAGATGGCAAGGAGCAGTATGAGAGGCTGAAACTGACATGGCAGCAAGTTGTCATGCTGGCAATGTACAACTTGTCTCTGCAAGGAAGTGGACGGCAAGGTTATTTCCGATGGAAAGAAGATATCTGTGCTTTTATTGAGAAACATTGGACCTTTTTGCTGAGAAATAGGAAGAAGACTTCTACCTGGTGGAGCACAGTGGCCGGTTGCCTCAGTGCGGGAAGCCCCATGTTCTTCCCCTCAGGTGCTCATGACTTCCGCGAACCAGGATGGTGGAAGCTTGTTCACAGCAAGCCCCCAACCATGAAGCCTGAAGGAGAGAAGCTGTCTGCCTCTACTCTGAAAGTAAAAGCCTCCAAACCAGCTTTAGATCCCGTCATTACTGTTGAGGGCCTTTGAAAACGGGCGAGTCGGAATCCCGTGGAATCTGCCATGGAATTAAAAGAGAAAAGGTCTCGTACTCAGGAAGCAAAGGACATTGGAAGAGCCCAGAAGGAAGCGGCTGGCTTTCTCGACAGGAGTACTTCTTCGACCCCTGTAAAGTTCATAAGCCACAGCCGCAGGCCAGATGTGGTTCTAGAAAAAGGAGAAGTGATCGATTTCTCATCCTTGAGCTCCTCCGACCGCACCCCTCTGACCAGCCCATTGCCCTCCCAGTCTCTGGATTTCTCCGCCCCCGGGACCCCCGCCTCTCACTCGGCTACGCCCAGCTTGCTTTCAGAGGCTGATCTGATTCCAGATGTGATGCCACCACAAGCCTTGTTTCACGATGATGACAAGATGGAAGGTGATGGCATTATAGACCCAGGGATGGAGTATGTTCCTCCCCCCGCAGGGGCAGCAGCCTCTGGGGCAGTGGTCGGGGGCAGAAAGAAGGTCAGAGTGCCTGAACAGATAAAGCAGGAGGTAGAAAGCGCGGAGGAAAAGCCGGACAGGATGGACATTGACAGGGAAGACACTGATTCCAACACATCTTTGCAAACGAGGACTCGAGAGAAGAGGAAACCCCAGCTGGAGAAGGACAGGAAGCCTAAGGGGTCCAAGTACATCCCCGTGAGCATCTACTAGGAGAAGCTGCTCCTGAAGAGGCTGGAAGCTTGTCCCAGTGCCATTGCCATGACGCCAGAAGCGCGCAGACTGAAACGGAAGTTGATTGTCAGACAAGCGAAAAGGGATAGGGGATTACCACTTTTTGACTTGGATCAAATTGTTAATGCTGCTCTTCTGTTAGTTGATGGACTTTATGGAGCCAAAGAAGGGGGAGTTTCCAGGCTTCCAGCGGGACAAGCCACCTACAGAACAACGTGTCAGGACTTCAGAATCCTTGACCGCTACCAGACTGCCTTGCCATCTAGGAAAGGGTTTCAGCACCAGACCACTAAGTTTCTGTATCGTTTGGTGGGATCAAAAGATATGGCTGTGGACCAGAGTATCATCAGCCTTTATACCTCTCGGATCTTGAAACCTTACATCAGGCATGATTATGAAACAAAGCCACCCAAACTGCAGCTCCTGTCACAGATTCGCTCCCACCTGCACAGGAGTGACCCTCACTGGACCCCGGAAGCTGACGCACCTCTTGATTACTGCTACGTCCGGCCAAATCACATCCCAACGATAAACTCTATGTAGGAGTTTTTCTGGCCTGGCACTGACCTGAGTGCCTGCAGTACCCGGATTTCAGTGTTGTCCTTTATAAGAAAGTTATCATTGGCTTTGGCTTCATGGTTCCTGACGTGAAGTACAACGAAGCTTACATTTCATTTCTGTTTGTCCATCCTGAATGAGAAGAGCAGGGATCGCAACTTTCATGATTTATCATCTGATTCAGACCTGCATGGGCAAGGATGTGACCCTTCACGTCTCAGTAAGCAACCCTGCTATGCTGCTCTACCAGAAGTTTGGATTCAAGACTGAAGAATACGTCTTAGATTTCTATGATAAATACTACCCCTTGGAGAGTAGGGAGTGTAAACACGCGTTCTTCCTCAGGCTCCGGCGCTGAAGCGAGCACAGTGCTTCAGAGAGAGACACGTGCACTCTCAGAGGCGGGCCCTCACGTCAGCCTAAAGGTGGATGTTCACAGCCCTGTGGGCCCTCATCTCTGCGATCAGACGTCCATTCAGACCTCTCGCCGGTGGCTAGACAGCTGGTGGGCATTGAGTAGTGAGCAGCCTTCAGCAGAACCGCTGTCCTGTCCTGTCCTGTCCTGCGCAGGCCTCAGCCCACATCTCGGGACTCCACAGTTACCTGGAACCGAATGGTGCTGCTGTCCTGCCCGACAGCTTCACGAATAAAAGATTCTCTGGGAGAAGGATCGGTTTTAATTTAAAGGATGAGGAAGTGTGGTAGCCATTAGCGAAGGATGCAGTACGGTGGGGACGCTGGGAGATTACGAGGCAGTCACACAAGGGGAGGCCAGCACTTCCCCATCCATCCATGAGCCATCACTGAACCCGGAGGACCTCCAGGGCACAGAGATTCTGCTGTCTCCCTGACTTTGGCCACAGTCAGAATAAGCCTGGCGTTTGTGTCCACACATCATGTCACCTGGTGTGCTGTTAATATCTCCTGCCAGGAGCTTTGGCCTAGGAGTGGGACCTCTCTCACAGGGTGGGGGGGGGGGCGCAGCGAAGTTTGCAGTGTCTGACCAGCCTTAGTTAGACTGTGCTGGCGGGAGGTTCGGACGGTGGGAGCAGAGCCAGTGGGGACGAGCCTGTTTGTCTACAGGACCACTCGGGTTGGTAGAGGGTGTTAGAGATGGACTGTCCGTCAGGGTTTGTTGGATCCGGTAGGAGTTTTCCAAAAGTACCAGATGTTCTCAAATAAAAATCTTTCCTTATGACAAAAAAAAAAAAAAAAAAGAAACCCATATATCCGTTTCCCTTCTTCGTATGTCTTCATGTTTCTCTTTCCATCTCTCCCACCACCAAAACACCTTCCCAAAGACTCTCCTTTTTTATTAGAAAATATTTTTTTTACTCCAACTGAAGACAATTATTTGTTATTGGAAGCCTTAAGTCTAAACCCCTCACTTCCTCCCCGCTCGAAATCCATCTTCTTAAAGCTTCCCTTGAGCCCGGCACCACCCCCATTCCTCTGGGACATGCATATTATGTCCTATCTGCTGGCTGTGAGCACCTTTAACATATAACAAGCATGCTTAGGCTATGTTCTAACATTCTGTTTTTTCATGTCCTTTTAATCCTAAAAATCTGTCTTCTCTTTCCATACATCATAGAACTCTGGAATACCAGTGCTACCACATTTAATCATTGTAATTTATAGGGTGTGGAGTTTTTGATGATTGTCACAAGTGCTTTCCTAGTTATTAGTAAGAGACTAGGCATCACCAGCACCCACAGTTTCTGAGAGAAAAGCAACAGGAAGGTGAAGCTATCTTATTGAATTCAGGGCTAATGGTAACAAATGACCTTGAGCTGGAAGTTGTGAAACCAAAGTATCAGTGATAAAGATGGTATTGACATACTGACACTAATTTGAATGAACTTTGTAAATGAAAATTTTAACAGATGAATCCCACAAACTTATTGAAATATAAAAATCAATTTAAAACTTGGAAAACAAATTACACCCCATTCTCCATTTTATTTCCTTCTCTTTTTCTAAAAGTCCTCCCCAAAATGAAACCCTTCCTGGGTTTTTTTTTTCAATATTTTATTGTCAAGTTGTTTTCCATACAACACCCAGTGCTCTTCCCCATAAGTGCCCTCCACCATCACCACCACCTCTTTTCCCCCCTTCCCCTTCCCCTTCAACTCTCAGTTCATTTTCAGCATTCAATAGTCTCTCAAGTTTTGTATCCCTCTCTCTCCCCAACTCTCTGTCCCTCCTCCGCTCCCCCTGGTTCTCCATTAGGTCTCTCCTGTTTTCCTGTTAGACCTATGAGTGCAAACATATGGTTTCTGTCCTTCTCTGCCTGGCTTACTTCGCTCAGCATGACACCCTCAAGGTCCATCC
>NC_043700.1:164548043-164592076 GCF_006229205.1 Suricata suricatta
CGTGAATATATACCACATCTTCCTGATCCACTCATCAGGTGACGGACATTTAGGCTCCTTCCATGTTTTGGCTATTGTTGACATTGCTGCTATGAACATTGGGGTACATGTGCTCCTATGCATCAGCATTTCTGTCTCTCTTGGGTAAATCCCCAGCAATGCTATTGCTGGGTCATAAGGGAGTTCTATCGATAGTTTTATGAGGAACCTCCACACTGTTTTCCAGAGCGACAAATTCCAAGATATCAAGGTCCTTCCTGAAGCTTCTCTACTAGCTACAAGTGTGACTTTTGGCAAGTCACTGAAACTCCACACAGCAGTTCTCTCACGGGCAGAACAAATTTTTGATGGCTCTAAGACAACAAGCCCCAACCCTGGCTACACAGGGAATCACCTGAATCAATTAAAAAAAAATCCTGATACCCAGATGAGACAACCCCCCCCACCCGTCTCCCCCTCCCCCCCCAGACCACATAATTCCATCTCTGAAGGTAGAACATAGCAACAGTATTTTTATGTTACTTAGTTTTTAAAGTTTATCTTTGAGAGAGTGTGCCCATGTAAGAGGGAAAGGGGTAAACAGAGAGGAAAACAGAGAATCTGAAACATGCTCCATGCTGTCATCACAGAGTCCCATTTGGGGCTTGAACCCATGAACCATGAGATCATGACCTGAGCCTAAACCAAGATCTGGGACTGTCAACCAACTTGAGCCACACAGGTGCCCGAAAGCAACAGTATTTTTAAAACACACCAAGTAATTCCAAATGTTCAGCCCAGGTTAAGCCCAATGTTCATCCCTGACTTATAACAAACCAAATCTCTTAGATTTGTGACTTTTGGAACATTTTAATGGCCCATTGTCAGAAAAAACATTTCATATTGTGCCTAAGTACCCACGCGAATATGTTTTAAGATTTCAATAAAGTTTTCTGGAATATGTCAAATTTTATAAAGCCATGTTCATGCACTCTGACATTTCCTATTCTATAAATTAAACAATTAAAAAAATTTTCATGACCTACAAACTGAAAAACACTGCCCGACCCACAGGCTAGGTCCTACAATTTAGCCACTAGATGGAACCCTCACATTTAAAGAAAGGAAAGCACAAATCCACATTCTGAACTCTGCAAAGTGAAAATAAACATGCCTATGATTGACTATTTCACATCCAGACAAAAATATATTTTGTACTAAAAGGAGTATCGCTATTGAAAAAATGAATTATGTTAACAGCTAACACTGATGAATAATGAGACCCTGTGTGGAGTGCTTGTCTCTGGCTGTTTTTACCCACAACCACCTGACGAGGTCAAGATTCTGTCCCTTTCACAGCTGAGGACACTGAGAACCAGAAAGGTCAACTAACACGATCAGCACTAGAAAGATGGCGGCCCTTGTCGATGTGGTTGAGCAGAGGGGAGAGATGGGTTTGAAATCTAGTCACAAAGTTACAAAGAAGTAGAATTTAAGTCCAAATGTGTTGGGCTATTGCTTCTAACTGTGATAAAAGGTAAGAGATTTAAGGTTGATAATATCAACACATAGATTAAATTTGTACAAAATGGGAGCACACTGGATTTTCTCTTTCCTGGGCATCGACCTTCAAAGTGTGCACATTTCAAGAAAAGGGGAAAGAACGGCAAGCACCACAGGGGGCAGCAGCTTGGCTTGAGGCTCAGCCTCCTGTTCAGGCAGCACTTACTGGTTTTATTCAAAGTGCACGAAATCCCGCGGCAGGGTTCTGGCAGGGAAGAACTTGGTGGAATGTCTGCCTGGCCTCCACCTTCGCTTCCTTCCTGTCTCTGGGCACACACCTCTTCCTCAGGCCTTTCCTGATCACCAAAGCATTCCTGCCCTCCATCCCCTCATGAGGCTTTCTTGCTCTCACTAGTGGTGAGCTTTGGCAGACATTACGTGAAATCTCTTCTTACTGCCTCTCCCCAGGTAGAGGCGGGCTCCATCATGGAAGAGGGAAAGTACATAACTCAGATGTTGGGGAAACGGGGAACTGTTGCTTCATGTGTCTAAAGTTTCTAATTGGGGTGATGGATGCACAGCCTAGAAAATCAATTACTGCCACAGAATCGTACAGTGGTTTAAATGACAAATTTAATGTTATTTATATCTTACCACAATAAAAAGGAATCAAGATCATTAGTAACCCAAAATTCAAACCTGCAGAGTGACTTAGAAAACCTCGCTATCATGTATGGAATGCTTTCTGTGCACCAAGCACTTCCAAGGATCCTTGCAGCAACCCCATAAGGTAGACACTATTATTGTTCCCATTTTACAGATGTGGAAACTAAGGCACAGACTGGTTTAGCAATTTGCCTATGTCACTCAGCTGGTAGAGGCAGGATTTACACTTGGAGAGATTGCTCTTAACAATTACACTACTGCTGTATCTAACACCTAGAATAAAGCCTGGCATGTAATTGTTTAATAAATATTCACTTCAAGAGCAAATATTTCAAAATGCTTACTTTGGTTGCTGGGTGAGGAACATGGCGGCAGGGGTGGGGTGGTGATCGTGGGAAGTCTGTAAGTGAAAGAAGTGAAGGCCCTGGAGGTACAGATGAGTGGACGGTTTACCTATGTTTTAAGATACAGACAACAGACTATGCTATTGGTTCTAACTGGAGGAATGAAAGCTGAAGCTGAGATCAAGACTGCACTGTTCAGAAATAAGTCAGGCAGAGAAGGACAGATACCATATGTTTGCACTCAGGTCTAACAGGAGAACAGGAGAAACCTAACAGAGGACCATGGGGAGGGGAAGGGGGGAAGAGAGTTGGGGAGAGAGAGGGACGCAAATCATGAGAGACTATTGAATACTGAGAACGAACCGAGGGCTTAAGGGGGAGGAGAAGGGGGGAGGGGGGTGATGGTCATGGAGGGGGGGGCACTTGTAGGGAGAAGAACTGGGTGTTATATGGAAACCAATTTGACAATAAACTATTATTTTAAAAAAAAGACTGCACTGTTCAGTATGGTAGTCATTAGCCCACGCATTACTGAGCACTTGGAATGTGGCTGGTAAGACACGAGGTGCCATCATGTTCACTGGAATTAGAAAACTTAATTCAAAAAAAGATGCACAGGGGGGTCTGGGTGGCTCAGTCAGTTAAACTTCCAACTGTTGACTTCAGCTCAGGTCATGATCTCCTAGTTCATGGTTTGAGCCCCGGATCGGACTCTGTGTTGGCAGTGCAGAGCCTGCTTGGGATTCTCTCTCCCTGCCTCTCCCCAACTCATGCTCTCTTCCTCTCTCAAAATAAATAATAAACAAACAAAAGGTGCAGATAATCAATCGATCTAATTTCAGGATATCTGGTGAGTGTTAATGCTTACTTAATCCTTCCTATGTTCAACGAAGCCATCTATTAATTAAAAATATATTTAAAAAAACAAACGAGTGTACCGATGGGCACAGAATACATGTAGGATTCCAGAGGGTTTACTTTCCTCTGAAATCTTAGTTTTTATACTGAGGTAGCAAGAGCAATTATTTTTGATATGTTGATCAAAAATATTATTAATAAATATATTGCTTTAAACTGGGATTACTAGAAAATACAAAATGACTTATGTGGCTCACATTGTATTTCTCTTGAAGGTGCCGATTTAGGATATGCCCTGGTTTTTTGCTTGAACAATGTAATTAATGGTGATCCATTTACTCAACTGGAAAAGATGGAGAGAGGGCTTAAGGGCAGAAATAGATTATGCTCAGGACGTATAATGTTTGCAATGTTTGTGAGATATCCAGGTGGAGAAGGGGTGCCTGGGGCCTGAAGCGGAGGCCAAAGCTGTTACTACACATTTGGATGCCACCAGCCTGCAGGTAACACCGAGAGCCAAGTGAGAGTAGGAGAGAGCCAGGATGGAGAGCCAAGTGAGAGTACGGGGCTCCTTCTGGAAAGCTTGTATGTAGGAGAGAGCCCAGTAAGGACCCAGGACCAAACCCTGAGACACTTCAACATATAGGGGTTGGGTAGAAATAGCTGACCAGATATTGCAGAAATGATACTACATTTCTATGTTCAATTTTCTAGCCTAAGAAAATACCTACGAATTTGGGGTGCCTGGGTGGCTCAGTCAGTTAAGTGTCTGACTTTGGCTCAGGTCATGATCTCATAGTTTGTGGGTTCAAGCCCTGTGTTGGGCTCTGGGCTGACAGCTTCAGATTCTGTGTCTCCCTCCCTCTCTACCCCACAACCCCTTGCACTCTCTCTCTCTCAAAAAACAAACATTAATAAAAAAATTTTTTAAAAACCCAACATGAAACATGTTAATGTAATGTACTTTTGTCTAGAATTCATTTTTTTTGTGAACAGTTTAATACACACACTAGCAGTGCTTTTTATTTTTTAGACTATATAAGTACAGTGAAGCAGCAGAAATCCTTGGAAAGCTCCCTTTATACAGAAATAACAAAACTCAGCATGATGAACAAGTACCATAGAGAAATCTCACAAAATCCCCAAATATCCAACATCAAAGGAAGAAACTCCTTAAATTCTCTTTTGACAACTGCTTTATGGTGAGTGCCTTGGTGGGGTGGTTGGTTTGCTTGTTGAGGGAGGAACATATTTTTGGAGAGTCTAAAAACCAGTTAATCCCCAAAGTAGTTCTTTTAGAGAGCTTCGTTTTAGATAATAATTAATGGTCATGCAGTTAAGAACCCAGCTTTGTGGTCAAGTACATCCGAGTTTGTGAGCACCCTTAGTGGACTTCCTGGCCTGCAGTGAGCACTTGGTAGACGTGATCATCATGATAGTTCTTGTTCCTGAGACCAGAAATCCTGCTGTTAATTTCTATCCTGTTAAGAGGATTGATTGTATGTGTACATATGTCCTATAAAATAAGTATGTTATAGTGCATATATCAAAGCAGTTTGTGGGTTTTCCACCCTTTTTCTGAGTTATAGCACGTTCTGTCTTGATGTGTTCCTCTGCTTGGTGATAAGGTAGAACTTTGTGCTGCTGGTGTTTCCATGTGGAGGGACCCTCATTTCTCACCCTCCTTCAGACCCACCTCCCCGGGTTGGGCAATGACTCTCTGCAGGCTTTAGGGGATGCAGCTGGGTATCCCTTTTTGGAATCCACCTGCTGGCAGAGAACACGTTCGGCTCTGCTCCTCACTGTGGACAGGACCCCCTGAGGGGCACCTGAGGCTGTCCAGTGGTGCATGGAAAGTAACGGTTGTGAAATCTGACAGCCGCTTACCTGGAAATCCCAAATGGCTAGATTCACTGAAAAGGTGAGTTTTTAAAATGTTACGGGACTCCTGCGTCTGTCTCCGTTGGTTCAGGATTTAAGTCTGGGTCATGGGAGTGTTACTTATCTCCCTAAATCCCCAGTGTCTGGTGCCTTCAGCTGGGAACTTAGAAATTAACCAAGAGTGGAGAGGGTTTCTGTGGAGTCAAGGCACATGGCTTCAGGTCTGTAGGGTGGGCAGGGAGGGATGGTGTGTGTGAATGTTGGGACTTGGCAGGGACCTATATTGCGACATGCAGTTGTTTTTCACCGTTGGTTTTGATCTTATTTTATCTTATTTATTTTTTGTCTTTAGAGAGAGTGAGCACAAGTGGGAGAGGGGCAGAGAGAAGGAGAGACAGAATCCCAAGCAGGCTCTACACCATCAGCACAGAGCCTGATGCGGGACTCAAACTCACAAATCATGAGATCATGCATGATCTGAGTCGAGATCATAAGCCACCCAGGTGCCCCTCACTGTTGGTTTTTAACTGGTGTGGCTGAGCAGAAGCCTTCAGACTTTGGCAAATGTGGGTCTCATGGGATTCCTGCTGTGGCTGGGGATGGCTTTACCAGCAGGTGAATGGCTATTTTGGTGTGGATGAGAAAATATTCTTATTGGGCAGGATGGTAGCTGCCCACCTTGAAAACCAGTCATGATGGAGTCCAGATGGGAAAGTGGTATAGGTACGGGCCTTTTAGATATTCATGCGCTAAATGACTTTTTGCTGCTATTTCTCAGCTGTGCCTACTGGCCGGGACTTGCAAGAGCAGAGCGAAGTGAGCTCCACGTGCACTAAGGGGAAAACTGGAAAGATTTGGCTTTAAACTATTAGTGTCAGGCCCAGGGAGGTGGCATTATTCTGGCTGCCTCAGGATCCATGAACCACATTCAGGGCCCAAAGAGGGAATCAATAAGGCTAACCTCTTGTGATTATGTGCTTGCCAAAGGCTCTCAAGGGTCACCTGTGAAAGGTAGTGTATTCAAAATAAATAGAATATGCCATCTTCTTGGGTTGAAGTAGAGAACAACTCAATATTACTGCAAACCCAAAGTCCATCACTAGGACTCAGAGAATGAAGGAAGATCTCAAGTGCTTTGGAAAATGTGCTCCAGTTTGACAATCCTATCAGGAGCAATGGAAGACTGAAAAAAATAAGGCAAACTGATTAAAAGTTAAAAGACAAAAAGATTGTCTTGAGGGAAAGTCTCACATCTTAGACAAACTAAATAGGTTATGAAATCCTTGAAGGCCCGAAAAGATAGCTCTCAAACATGAGATGAGCCTAAGTCTGCTTCTAAAACAGGAGACACCTTTAAGCTGGTCAGGAAGAGTGACTTGAGCCCAGTGAAGCCCACCAGAGAACAGAAGGCAAGATCCCAGAGAACAACCTGGAATCGGGGCACATGTGGCTCAGTTGGTTAAGCATCCTTCTCTTGATTTCAGCTCAGGTTATGATCTCAGGGTTAGTGAGTTCAAGCACCGCCTTGGGTTCTGGGTTGACAGTGTGGAGCCTTTTTGGGATTCTCTCTTTCCCTCAAAATAAATAAACTAAAACAAACAACCTGAAATTACTTCCCTAGAGGGCGCTGGAGTCCAGAACACTTTTGCAAATACCTTAAGAACCCTGCAAAGTCCAAGAGTCATTGAGGACCCACATTCTGGTTATGGAGTCAGTATATAAAGTGGTCACATTTGTGGATGGATTGGATTTGAAGTCTGGGGAAAGCAGAAAAGAATGCCTGGGTGACTTTTCAGGAGATGGAGCCACTGGGGAGACCTGTGGGTGTTTCCTGTGCTCTGAGGGCCTTGCGTGAGAAGCTTGTGAGATTAGAACTCCCACTATGTGTAAACAGCCAGGTCAGCAATGGAGCAAGTCCACGTCCGACTCCATGCTGATCTGCTGGGAGAAAATCACCTGGGTGGGGTTGTCTGACTCAGTGAGGGCCAACGAGGCACGATTTGTTTGAGAAGCAGAAGCCTCTGGTGTGTTGAGAACTCATAATTTCATATTTCTTATATGATGAATCTAGAGATATCTTAAAAAAGCAATTGTTTTGGCTATAAATTAAAGGATCAGGGGAGGCCCTTAAATTGAGTATACAAGGCTCGTCCTAAGCATGTTAGGACAGGGAGGGAGGTCAAGGATTAGGTTAAATTGTTGGAAATTTCCCTGAGTGTTTCTTTTTTTTAAGTATTTATTTATTTATTTATTTATTTATTTATTTATTTTAGAGAGAGAGAAAGAAAGGGTCAGGAAAGGATACAGAGAGAGAGAGAGAGAGAGAGAGAGAGAGAGAGAGGGAGACACAGAATCTGGAGACAGGCTCCAGGCTCCAAGCTGTCAGCACAGAGCCTGAAGCGGGCCTTGAACCCACGAACCTTGAGATCATGACCTGAGCCAAAGTAGGAAGCTTAACTGACTGAGCCACCCAGGTGCCACCCTGAGCTTTTCTGAAATACGAGATGATGCTACTGCAGGGAAAGATTACACGGAGAAATGCTCTTTAATGCTTTAAATGTTCAAAAACTGAGGATAGTACTTTGATTTTATGATGGAGGAAATGGTTCTCAGTAGGTTCCCGAGACCTCCACAACACCTCCAGTTCAGAAATCTTCTTAGGGTAGTTCTCCAGTTGAAACAGATGTGTGGAGGTAGCGAAAATCCTCTCTAGGCGCCATGCGTCATAGATCTAAGTGATGCCATAAGAGATTGTAATAGACATTTGTCAAAAGAGCTTCACAGAAGGCCGTGGCTGACTCCATGCCCTCAGTGCATCCCTGGGGAGCCAGAAGCAGAGTCAAAGGAGAGAAGGGGAGGAAGCGGCGTGGGAGAGCACCATTTTCCCCATTCATAGTGCCACTGGGCTCCTCTCCCGTAGAGCTTGATGTCTGGGGCTTGCCATCTTCCCAGATGCCAGTTGGCAAGGGAGGGGCCCTCAATGTTACACCCTGGGAGGGGGGACAGAATGAGGGGAAATGTTTTTCTGAACATACTAAGCAGAGTGCCAAAATTAGTCTCGTGATGGGAATTTTCCCCCAAATGAATGCAGGTCATAGTCCCTGGAGTCCATGCAGGGACCACCAGCTGGCTTCCTGGCAAGGTGCCAACCAGGACTTTCCTACTGTGTCTCTTTTGCTGGCAACCACAGAATTCCTGCTCCGATTTCTGGCAACATCAGGGTGCCCTGGCTAACAGAGCCTGGGGTGGGCTTGTTTTCTAAATGTCACGGGCATGGGGACAGTACTAAAGTGGCTAGTTGTGTTTTAGTATTTCCTGAGATGCTAAAGCAGGAACACCCGTCCGAGGAGGACACCCCAAGCCTGTCCCAGGCATCACGACTGCCTGTGAATGAGACTGAGCAGAAAAGGACGTTAAAGAAGATCAAGTCTAAATTTCAATGTCAAAACTCTTATCCTACAAAAGCAAGAGCACTACCAATTATTTTGATATTTGACTTAACTAATTTGCACTTTAGTTTTTTGGATGCTCATCTTTTACCTTTATAATTCATAATGGCATGAGATTTATATTAATGAATGGAGGTGTCTGTTAGCATTTCATTACTGGAGTGGCTATTTGCCACCTTTTAATGTCATTATAGACCCGACTGGCTATATTGGGACAATGTGGCTGCACAGAATTTGGGAAGGGAAATAGAATATAGACCGAATTCTGGATTTAGGTACAGAATACCCTTGGTATTAATTTAATAATTATACATTTCTGACCTGTTTGGGGACTTTCAAAGGAAGAAAAGAACACTGCCTGGCTATGGACAGGGAGAAAACCCAAGACAGCACCAGTTGGTCTAGGTGAGTGGCCTCAAGATACTTGGGAGCAGTCCTGCCCAGACACCTGTTAGGGGGTGTAGTCACAGGCCTGGATGACCCACAGCCTTGAAGTTGAACCCAGAGAAGCTGAGAGAACACAAACCTGGAAATGTTAAGGGTGATGCCTGCAGCCCCGTTCGCGTGTTTCCATTTGGAGGAGCTCCATGAGCGTGACCCCCTGGCCTGTCTCCACCTTTGTGCATTCCATCCAGGAGAGGCGTCAGGTGCACTTAGGGGACTGGTCACGTGGGAGAAAGGATGGAATCCAACTGACTTGGCCTTCTCTGGGATCTGCCTGTAGAAAGTCCTTCCCCCCTCCAGTCCTCCACAGGGCAGGCTCCATGGGGTGGGGGTGGGGGGCTGGGGTGTTAGGCTGGCCAGTAGGTAGGTCATTCTGTCTCAGAAAAATTGAATAACTGCCATCAAATCTACATCATGCTCCTTAACAGCTTTATCCTATAACAAATGACATTTTAATTTCCATCTGCCTGATTCCTGAAACCACCTCCTAAGTGGTACTGGTTAAGCAGGAAAATAAGGGCATTTTTCCTAACCTGCTACAGTCCTAACACTTGGGCTCCATCTAGACTAGGGAAAGTCGGTCTTAACTGGTTTGTCAGAATTGAAGAATGGCGACAAGTGCTCGGACTCCCCGCTGCCTGCGCTCACATTCTGGCTCCAGCACTTACTGGCTAGGAACATCTGAGAAAAAAAATTAAACTCTCAAAATAACATTTGCAAAATGGAAATAATGTAGCACCCACTTCATACACATTTTGGTGAAAATGAAATGAGATATTTAGGTTACTTATAAAATCTGTTTTTGGTTTTTTTTTTTGTCTCCTGTCCCTGATTCCTTAGCATAAAGTTCCTACTAACAGTCATAGCTAGCACTTATTTAACACACAATACAGGTAACACCCTGTGCTAAGTAACACAGTGTGTCATCGTCCGTCACAAAAACTGCAGTAGACGCTAATAATATGCCAATTTTATAAATGAGGTAACTTGGAGCCTAGAAAGATAGAGAAATTTGTCCAAGGTCACACATTGTGTGGATAGTAGAGGGAATATTTGAACCCTGACATTCTAAGTTCAGAGTCTATACTGTTAAATAATATGCTGTCTCTCTAAAATAACACCTGTCATTTACTGGTTGCCTAAAATGTGCGTGGCATATATCAAAAGCTGTATCTCATAATGTCCCCAATCCTATGTAGGTTAAGAACACAGAGTTGTAGTAAAAAAATGTAGTTTTGAACTCTGGTTCTGCCCTTTTCTAGCTTAGTAACCTTGGGGAACGTAGCTAACCTCTTGGAACCTCAGGTTTTCATCTGTAAGTGGGGGATGACAGTACTGACACCTCATAGATTTGCTGGAAGATTAGATAAAAGAATGTTTAGTGGTTGGCCTGCTAGACCCCCTTGACGGAAGGCACCATTCTAATTCCCACTTTACCGACAAACAGACTAAAACTGACAAGTGCTAAGTTCAAGTCCTGACTCCTCCAACCGAATCAACTTGCTTTTTCCTGTATGTTATTCCTGCTGCAAGTAATTTCTGATCTCTCCAGAGCTAATTTCTCCTTACAACATTCAGTCCTTCTAGGGGGAACACAACCATTCCTTACCTGTTGGAAAGTTAACACAGAATAATTCTATATCATAATTACCTATTATAATATATGACAATCCATGGATTCCCTGCTGTTTTCCATAGAGCCCTTCTAGGGGTCTCCGGGGTTGGCATGGAAACAGGTGAAGATAGAAGTCTAAGCACCTGGTCATTTTGCTTCAACAGGGCAGTTCTGACTTCTCTGGTCTTGTATAAAGAGATAGTTTAACTTTTCATTGAGTGAAATTGTTCCTTAGGAAAACAAAAACAAAACGAGAGAAGAGTAGGCTTGTGGTCAGGGTGCTTGGGTTTGGGACGGCTGCACATTTGCTAGTGTGTGACCTTGGTCAGTCCTGCTTCAGGATTCTAGGTCTCAGTTTACTCAAGTGAAGAAGCAGAATTAAAAAAAACCCTTAATATCTCCTGGAGCTATTAAGAGTAGTAAGTGAGAAAACATCATTAAATGTGCTTTGTAAAACACAAATGCATGGCACAGGAATAAATGGACCCTGGTGCTAGACTGTCAGGTTTTGAATTCCAGCTCCCTTTCTTGCTGTGTGACCTTGGGCATCTATTCAACTTCTCCGTGTGTCGTGCGTTGTTCTGTGAAGTGAAGGCAACAAGAGTACTTTCCTCATCATGCTGTTGGAAGGGCTAAATGATTGAATATATGGAATCTTGTTCCATAAGTGTTTCGTTATTATTTATTCTTTTTTGGGAGGGATTTTTTTCCTTTTTGACTTTTATTTTAACTTCCTTTTTTTTTTAAATTAACTTTTATTTATTTACTTATTTATTAAATAGTTTACTGTCAAATTGGCTTCCATATAACACCCAGTGCTCTTCCCCACAAGTGCCCTCCTCCATCACTACCACCTTCCCCTCCCCCCCCCGCCCCTTCAACCCTCGGTTTTCAGTATTCAGTAGTCTCTCAGGTTTTGCGTCCCTCTCTCTCCCCAACTCTCTTTCCCCCTTCCCCTCCCCCTGGTCCTCCATTAGGTTTCTCCTGGTCTCCTGTTAGACCTTTGAGTGCAAACATACAGTATCCGTCCTTCTCCGCCTGACTTATTTCTCTTAGCATGACACCCTCGAGGTCCATCCACTTTCCTACAAATGGCCAGATTTCATTCTTTCTCATTGCCATGTAATACTCCATTGTGTATATATACCACATCTTGTTGATCCACTCATCAGGTGATGGACATTTAGGCTCTTTCCATGATATTTTTTAAGTACAGTTGACACAGGATGTTATATTAGTTTCAGGTGTACAACGCAGTGATAGCTATCTTTCTTATTCTTAGAGGCTGATGGACTCTATGGTTCTGCCCATCACAACTCTTGTGAACACCCTGCAAAACGGATCATAAAATGCTGCCCTTTTCCGAACCTCAAATACAACAAAAACATCGGGCGGATTTGCGAACGGTCATGGTTTCCCACCAAAGGATCAGAAAACTGCATGAAAGAAGTTTTTGGTGCGCGCACACGGAGGAATGCATGAGAGCAAGTGTTTGCTAAACTTTGGCTTTCCTTTATACAATTAATCTGAAAGCTGAGTTATAAAATGGAAACTGCAATTGTAGCCAGTTTTATAGCCTCAGTACAAAGGAAATAAAACTATTCCACTAGCTTTAGAGTTTCTAATTGAAAACCTATAAAAACAAGCGTTCATTCCCTCAGCAGCTTTAAAACAACAAACAAGTCCTTGTGAATTTCAGCGACATCCCCAATTCTTTAAATGTCTTATTTCTTAAAGAAATCTGTTGTTGAGCCCAGCATTACAGAGAAAGCAGTTTTTAAAAAGTGATTTACAGAATTACTTTTAGAGAGGGCACATGGGGGTGTGTATTGAAAGAAATGCTTTTATAACAGTCACCAAATTATAAGTCCCTCTGGCTCAAAGATCACTAAAAAAAAATCAGGAAAATAAGGTAAAACATAAGAGCCAGCAGAAGGAAGGCCAAGGAATTGTCCAAGGTCCTGGCAACACCTGGCTAGCATCTGGCTCTCATCAGCCATGGTTGCAAGGAACAATAGAGTTCCCTCCTAACTGTCCTAAAAATGTGGGCTGTCATTCATCTTGGATGACAGCCAGATGATGAGCTAAATGACACCCTGTCACACTGCTCACTTCTTAACCAAGAGCCGCCTCCTCATTATTATTTTGTGGTTTGTTTCACTTTTCTCTTGAGAAAGCTTGGATAATAAAACTGAACTTAAACCTGTCTATAAAGATGATTGTTGTCTATGTCCTTTATTTCAATTCAGACATCGGTACAGAAACACATAATAATAGAACATGTAAAGTTCTCCAAACCAAAGCTGTTGTTAGTATTTTGTAAGATGATAATTAACAAGGATATGGAGCAAATGGACTCTACATTGAGCAGTTGAGGAGGGTGGTTGGGGATGGAGAAAGGGCATAGAGACCCAGACAAAATTTATTTTCTTAATGATCATAACCAAAATTAGACTTAACAAATTTATGTTTTTTATTTGAAAAAGATGGCCTAAGCTAAAATGTGCTTTAAGTTATTTTATTCTGAAAAGTTTTCTCCCCTGAACTTTTCTAATGACTTTGGTTCTGACAGTGAAAATAATTTTAAAAACCATGTTGACTTTTTGGGGCTTTAATAAAACCTTAGCAGTGAGATTAATTTTTTGTGTGTGCTTTAGTATACCAAACATTGGGAGATATTTTTGAAAACATCTCACTCTGAATGGAAAGAAGAAGGAGGAGGTGAGGTGAGCACCTCCATTTGCTGTGGTCCACTGTGACCGCCACATCTTTGTTCATCAAATTACACTATGGTGGTCACTATGACCTAGACTATGGCCCGTATGGCACTGGCCTGTCACTGAGTTTGCCCTAAGGAAAGCAGTTAGCAAGTAGTTGAAACTATAAAGGCTGCCTTTAAGAACTTAAGTTTATTTCTATTTTTAAAAATTCTGCAATATGAAATGATAGAGCTCAGCTAGATGGGTTCATGAGATTTATTCACAAATTGTCCTTTGGAGACACAGTAATTTCATATTCAGCTCAATATGTAGCTATGTATTTTAATACATATCCCACTTCATGTCAGATGCTGGAGACACAGGACAAAGATAAACATTCCTCCCATAATCTATTGATAAGTACTGTAAAACTGTAATACAATCTAAACAGAGCTCCAAGTAAGTGACATGAAAGCACAGAACAATGTTTTAAAATAGTCACCATTTGTAGGCTGCTCTCTGTACACTAAACACTTTGCATGTATTATTCAATAGTGATAATAAACGAAATGAAGTATTATCCCCACTTTGTTTTTTTAATTTTTTTAATGTTTTTATTTATTTTTGAGAGAGAGAGAGACAGCATGAGCAGGGGAGGGTCAGAGAGAGAGGGAAACACAGGATCTGAAGACAGGCTCCAGGCTCTGAGCTAGCTGTCAGCACAGAGCCCGACATGGGGCTTGAACCCACGAACTGTGAGATCATGACCTGAGCTGAAGCCGGATGCTCAACCGACTGAGCCACTCAGGCGCCCCTATCCCCACTTTAAAGATGAGGAAATTGAGGTTCAGTAAGATTAAGGTTTGTGAGATAAGGATTAAGTTAGATTTCCAGGAATAACTATGAATTTTCCATACCAGCCTTTGTGTGAGAACAATTTATCTAGTCTAGTGATGTTCTGCTCCTTAAAAGTTGAAGGCACCTTGTTCCAGAGGTTGACAAAAATGACCATTCTTAATCATGAGCTATGCTGCCTTTTTTTCTGAGGCAGGAATAAATAGATAAATTAGAAATCACTCCAGTGGCTAACTGACATACAAAAACATGCTTTTAAATATTACTAGTTGCCAAAGATGTGGAATAAAGTAAGATTCCCCTTTTCCACTTATCGAATTTGCATAAGTTTTAAATATGGTAGTCCTATTCAAAGATGGACATGCTCAGCTTCTCTGGGTAGGAATACAAAGAGCACATTCTTTTTTGAAAAAACTCAGGGCAGTTCATAAATATTAATGATTTTCACCTACTAATTTTGCATCTTGGGGTTTATCCTCAAAGAAGAAATTTGGTAGTCTGAATTGATATGAAAATGTTAAGTGTATTAATATAATAATAGTCAGAAATGACCTATATATTTAAAAATAGGCAATGTAAAAATACATACCAGTTCATTCATATGCTAGAATATTATACAATTATTAAAATTATAATTTTTTTATTTTTAATGTTTATTTATTTTTGAGAAACAGAGAGAGGCAGTGTGAGCAGGGGAAGGTCAGAGAGAGAGACACACACACACACACACACAGAATCCAAAGCAGGCTCCAGGCTCTGAGCTAGCTGTCAGCACAGAGCCCAATGTGGGGCTCGAACCCACGAACAGTGAGATCATATCCTGAGCTAAAGCCAGATGTTTAACTGACGGAGCTGCCCAGGTGCCCCAAAATTATAATTTTGAAACCTAGCATTGAAAAAAGGCTTATGATATATGAAATACTGAAAAATATTTCTCTGAAGAGACAATATAAGGCAATGGATTAAGTGAGTGAATTCTAGAATAACATTCCAGGGGGTCATACCACAACTGTGTTACTGCTTGATCGGCAACCTTGACAAATATACAACTGTTGTTAAGCATCAGTCTCGTCTTCAGGAAAATGGGGATTACAAAAATAATACCTATGACAGAAGACTCGTAGAATTAAATGAAAACATACAGGCACTTAGAATAGGGCCTGGCACATATTAAAAATATTAGTTAAAATATTAATGGTGAGTACCTCTGGATGGTGAGATTATGGGTGACATATTTTCTTTCTTTATAATCATTTGAAAATTCCTGTCAATAAGCATTGAGTTAATAATAGACAATCCTGGGGTGCCTTGGTTGCTCAATCTGTTAAGTGTACGACTTCAGCTCAGGTCACGATCTCATGGATTGTGGGCTTGAGCCCCACAATGGGCTCTGTGCTGACAGCTCAGAGCCCGGAGCCTGCTTGCAATTCTGTGTCTCCCTCGCTCTCTGACCCTCCCCAGGTTGTGGTCTCTCTTTGTCTCAAAAATAAACATTATTTTTAATATATAATAGGCATTCCTATAGTCATCACAAAGCTGATTATTAATAGATGATACTCTTAAAATATTTTTTAAAAATCTCCATATTGGTAGACTTGTAGTATTCTTTACTCATTAGAAATAAGTCTTGAATTTTATTAAATGCTTCATTTGGCATAAATTACATTTTTGAATTGATTTACTTATTGATGGGCTTTCTCATAATCTTCAATTTCTTGGATAAGTATGGTAGATACACTTTCCTAAGCTTCCTTTTGAATTGAGTAATTTATAAAGAATTCCTGAGTCTATATTAAATTAACAAGGGGCATTAATTTCTGTGGTCTTTCAGGTTCGGGGTCAGGGCTGGGCAAGTTAGGAAGTGAACAGGACGGCTTTGCCCATATTCACAGTGGAGCAATGGGCATGGGAACTTTGAAAGCCTGTAAGAACATACAGGTGAAACCACTTTCTTTTCCAAGTTTTTGGAAGCAAAAAGAAGCTTATTTTTAGAACTTCTGCTTTGATCAACTTTTGATTTCTTTTACAACTACCAGTTTGTCCAAGTCTTGAATCTGTTTTGGTAATTAACACTTTGCAGAAAAGTGTTCATATCATTCAGCTTTGAAACTTTCTCAGCATTTAGTTTTACACAGTATTTCAATTTTAAAAGTTTTCTTGTGATATATTTAAAACCTTGTATATGCAATTCTTAGACTTATGGCACTTAGCACTCTATTAGCATTTATTATTTCTGTTATTTATACACATGTGGCTAAATTACCTCTTTCTTTTTCTAATTTTGCTTGTATGGATTTGCTCTATTTTATTAGATATGCCAAAGGTCAGTTTTTACTGCTGGTCAACATCATTTGTGCATATGTTTTTCTTCAATTATGTCTCTGACTATGGCTTCCTAACCCTAGTGTTTTCCTCCTGAAAATACATGTACTACTTCCTTCTAGAGTGGGAAGTCCATTCTCTGCTTTTTTTCCTTTTATTTCTTATTGTTCTTTTTCTTCTGTGATTCAAGAAATTATATTGATGTTTTGCATCACCGACTTGATTTTTACTGTGTTAATTCCATTCTGTTTTCCTTAAAAGTCATCCATTCCTACCATTTAGCTAGTTTGCTGTTGTGTTTACATTACTGTTCGCATCATACAATTGTCAGCCTCAAGAGAGTCCTTTGCATGAGATGCCGACTTGTTTTATAAAGTCTTTGGTTTCCTGAAGCAAATCATGTACAGACATCTTACACTTCTTCTTAGTTTATGTCCCTTAATCCATAGAATCTTTTTCAAAAGTTTTTTTTCCAAACTGGATGAACATGCAGAATGTCTGGCTTGTTCTCTTGTCTTGATCTCTGTCCCTCTGGGTATTGGTCAACTCTTCCTCTCCATCTGTTGTGGGAGGACAAATTGATGCCCTTTCTCCTAATTCAGAAACCAGGGTCTCATAGGTATTTAGTGAATTGACCTGGATCCTCTATCTACCACTGCTGCTTATTCTCCAAGTGTCTTAAGTGATGGGTACACAGATATTTAGAATATTAGAATGTAGTGCTACTGAGGTGTTTCCAAGCAGCAACTGATTTATTGGGAATATCTATGCCAAATTACAATAAGCTACAAAGCCTCTATCACGTTCCTTGTTGATAATGACTTGCAGTTCTTGAATTTTTGCTGTCCAAACTTTGACAACCTTTCTGGAAAGTTGTATATACATAGCCATGAATGGCTGCTCAGTGTATTTCATGTCACTGACCCAGATTTTGAGGATAAAGGGTAGACAATGAGGTCAGAATGAATGAAATACCTCATACCAAGTGGCAGGAGAAATGTTTAAAAATTTAGAAATGTTTAGACTATGATCCTCAGAGTCCATCTGTCTGGCTTCAAATCCCAACTCTGTGTGTCTATTCCATTATCTATAAAATGGGGATAATAGTACCTACCTTACTACAAATAACTATATATAACTACATACATAATACCTCATAAATGTTTGCTGCTATCATTATTTATTATCCACATTTTGTGTCTCTTAATTTAGCTCTCCATGTCTTATAACTAGTTGATTCAGTCTTGGTTTTAGCATTGTACTTTAAAAAAAAATGTTTACTTATTTTTAAGAGAGAGGGAGACACAGAATCTGAAGCAGGCTCCAGGCTCTGAGCTGCCAGCACAGAGCCCGACACAGGGCTCACAAACTGTGAGATCATGACCTGAGCTGGAGTCAGATGCCTAAGCAACTGAGCCACCCAGGTGCCCCAGCATTGTACATTTTTATCTTTGCCTTGGATCCTCAAAGTTTATTGTAAAGCTGGGATGGTCAGGAGATATTTATGATCTAAGTCTGCATTCTTTCACTCCCTTTCTTGCCAAGGATGGCTTCTATGGGAGATAAGGAATGTGAACTAATCACATTTAGAGATGAGCAGTTTTGTGTGCTGCACAGCACAATGGCACATGGATGTGCCTTAAAACAGAATGAAAACTGTGGACTGGAACTTCAAGAAGGGTGAAGTCAGGAATGCTTTTCTTTATTCTGGATCTATATGAACTGAAGCATACTGAAAGGGTTTTAATAGTAGAAAAATATGCTCCACGGGGAGATCAAGACCCATTGATAAAGAGGGACTTAGTTTGTTGGACTAAAAACACACCTTAATTCAGGGGAAATAAAAGCAGAGCAAAGACAGACTGAGGAGCAAGACTGTGGGGTAGCTGATGTGTAAACCCTAGGCCAGACCCACTGAGTTTGTGCCCTGCACTGTTCCCTAGCTAGCAGGTGCGCCAGCGGTCAGGAATCCTCCTCTACTCCCCCGGGGTTCCCTCATCTGTACTATGGTTATAACAACAACTTCCTCATAAATTATCAGGAAGAGTAAATAAACTAACCCACAAATTGTACTCACAATACAGCGTGAAAAAAGTGTCCCACTAATGTTTTACATGGATTCATAAATCTCTAAATATAATCTGGACATTTAAAAAAAATGAAGCATATGAATCAAACAGGTATGTGCTTAGTTTAAATAATAGTGTTGAGGTAGAAATAATTAAGTAGTAAAATAAGATACAAATAGTTATGAAATGTACACTTATTATTAATATAAAACTTATAATTTTACCTAACAATGCTTTGAAAGGATTTCCTTGTACCATGTTTTCAATATATGACAGGAGTATAATACTAATTCTCTTATTCAAAACACAGTATTTCAAGAAATAGGAATGATTTGATTCCCTAAAATTTATTGCATTTTTTCCTTCACACTTTAAGAATGTTATTACTGTGAATACAGTTTTGCCTCATTCTAGAAGGACATTGTTAAAATACAAAAAGTCTTCCATAAGTAAGAATTAATTTCTTTGCATTAGAAAGACTTCTGAGAAAGGAAAAATTATTCCACACTGCAGGATGGAAGGAGATAGACTATGAGTACATATTTCAACATTTTCTCCAGGGGAACAAGAAGGTGGAACATCTTTTCAGTTGATTGGTTTGTAATATGAAAGGAAGAGAATGAGGCGACATACCCACTGCCCTCAAGTAAACAAGGGCCAGCGTGTGTCAGCCAAAAGTATTGCTTATACGTGATAATGTGAGAAAAGAGAAGCCTGTTGCCTCAGCTTCCTGAGAAACTTCAACGTATTTAATTAGAATAAAAACAGAAATTATGAGAATATCACACATCACTGATAAATGTTAACAAGAAAAGTCTTCTGTCCTAAACTTTATTAAAGTTTATCTATTAAAGTTTGGCTGTGTATTAAGAGGAAATTAGAAAACAGAGTGGTTATGATTAATAAGAAAGTAAAGGAACGTAGCAAGACCCCCAGCGGACACTGTAGAGGCCCTATGGCCAAACTAAAAACCAAATGCTTTAATCTGTAGGTGTGTTCACATCAGGTAACACAGTTACAATTCTAGTAAAAACTAAGGCTAGGCTGAACATTTTATAATTAAGCTCTAGTCCCAATATGATTCTGGCTTGAAGAAATGAGGTACAATGATGGATATGATGACTATTATAGATTCTTTTTTAAACCTCTGCTCCATTTTGGAAAAAGTTGAGTCCGGCATTTCATGGAGACTGGTGTAGGCAATTAGAATACAACTGCTTCCTTGCTGTTGGTTAATCGGGGTCACTGCTATGTTTGTAACTGGTTCAAGTTGGAGACCAGTTAATATCCATTTCCAATTCAATTCAAAGAGTCTTCCAAATGCTTACTCGGCTACCTCTTACGAGGCGAGGTAAAAATCCCCATCCCATGTTCATACCACCCATGTTTCGACAAGAAAATAATTTTATAGTTAAAAAAAGCACCATGGTTCATCCACAGCATGAAAAGATACCCTTTAAATTATGTATAATAATGATAGTGGTATACGAGTATTTGATTCTAGTTCAGAAACTCTAATCTTAATGACAGGGTTGGAAAACTCGGAGCGTTTGTTTATACTTTTTTTTTTTTAATAGTAGACAATTAGTTCAGTGTAAATGGTGAACTAAGTAAAAATAAGCAGAGATTCTCTCTCTCCAAGTTAAAAAGTTTAAGCCATCACCTCATCTATAATCAGAGATGTTATATGTAAATAAATGAAAATGCCAAAATATTTAAATTGCCTCTAACCATTCAGTTCTGCAAGATGGCTCGGAAGATGGACTGTCAACTTGTCCTAGCAAAGCAGGGTGGGGAGGGGAGAAATAGATCTGCATTTTTTCTAGCATCTCAGGTGCTAAAGAAAGAAGAGAAAACAAACAAACAAACAAAGGATCTCCTGGTGTTTCAGGTGCTGCTACGGACAGCCGAGAATAAAGGGGCCATAAAATAGCAGGCTCACAGGCTGTCCCATGTTTGTAGATTTCCAAGCTAGGAGAGCACCTGCTTTGACCTCCAACCACATAATTTTCTTTGCATTTGACCCATAACACTTGTTTAAAAAATTGCTCCTTTCTTGATACTTTAAAGAAGACAAGTAAAAACCAATACGAGAAGTGTTCATAGAGCTCTTATGGTCCATACTGATTTTGTGATTCCATTTGCTCCTTATTCACTCTTGGTTCCTGGTTTTACTGCCCCCTGCCCTCAACATGGCCCAAGATACAAAAGAATCAGGAAGAAAACAGATTGTAGTAAGTATTATACATTCTTGCTGGTTTTAGATTTTATATATAGCAAATAATTAGCTTTTGTAAAGCTGGATTATAGGTTATTCTATAATGTGTGTTTCTGTGTGTAATTTCAGTGTCTCTGATAGTGGGCTGGATGGAGGAGCCAATACCCCAGGTATCAGCATGAGCACATTTGACTCTTCATCCTTCTTCAAACCCCTCCCCACATTCTAGTTCTTAAATGTCTCTAATCCATGCTCACATCTCTAGTTCACCTCTCACCACACCAGATAATCTTTCACCTGGATCGTGTCAGCTTCATGACATTAGCTGAGCTCTAACGTCTCTAGCTTCTCAACACTACCTCCAGAGCTACACATCTGCAGAGACGTCCCCTCACTGCTAACAAGTGTATGCTGCAACTTTATATAAAGTCTGGCCTCAAACGACATTTCTTGCCTCACGTTCTCCTCAACCCTGTCACGATGGCCGTGCTCTAACTACATTCAGGAACAGCTGCGCTCTGGACCACCCCAGTCTCTGCACTAGATCTCCAGATGGAAAGCTCTTGGTCCTTCTAGCTTTTGTGCAAACACCACTGGCTCTGTAGGCCTTTTCTGACCCACAGAGTCAGAACAAGTCCAAGTCCATTTCTCCCATTGGCTCTCATAACACTCGTCTAACACCATATTGACATGTTTGGCAAACTGGATCATATGTAATTGATCTTTCTCTCTGTTTAGGTGAATGCTTAGGTATATTTCTTATTGTTCTATCTCTGAGCATAGAATACTCAGCTATTAACCAGAGAACTAAGCATAGAGTCTTATACATGAGAGACATTCCAGTAATCGATTTTATTGAGCACCACTGTGCATTTCCAGCACCACATGGGGGCTTTAGGCTGGTTTGGTACAGCTGACCTGGACCTTGTTCTGTGAGTAGATGGATACTGGGTACGTGTAAGGGGAAAAGAAACCTAAGAAATCATTATGTTGTTTTGACAGTTTGCATGGATGGCATTTCCAAGCACAGACTTTGGCAGCTTCAAGGTCCTCTGTCCAGGGAAATTTGATTAAAAAGTCAAAGTTTATTACAGAATTTCACGGTTAGCTTAAGCAATTTTAATAAAGCATGGGGTAAAACAGCTACATTCCCCACTGGAGGAAAGTATATTGCCCACTAGACCAGTGATTACTGTATCTAACCCACTAAACTGTGTGTGAAACAATTCCACAAAACTGAAACAGGGTACTATGGTCCAATTTCTGTGCTTTTAGAGTGTGAGAAGAAACAGACCGAGAGGACAGGGATGTCCTTTCTGGAGCTCCCTGTATCCTCCAAGTAAACCACCTGGGGGCCTGGAGAAAGAGTATGGGCTTTGGAGGTGGGAGACCTGGCTGGAATCCTGAGTCATCTCTCACTAGTGGTCAGACTTTAGGCAAATTGAAGAAACTGCTTGTGTCTCAGCATCCTCACAGACAGATCTGGAACAATAATAGTTGCAGTGGTATAAGAAATAGTAGATGAAAAGTGCTCAGAATAGAACCTGGGGTATTTTAGGTGCTCAGGAAATATTGTTTTACTTCATTTCTTTGGGACTCAATTTCTACCTGTGTGTAAAATTTGGGATTTTTTTTTAAACCACTTAGTTACTTGATGATCCCAAGGCTCTTTCCAGTTCTCAAGTCACATCACCCTTATATCATTAGAGGTGTGAACAGTACTGAGAATCTTTGAAAGTGGTTTCAAAGCTGATGAATTCTTTAAAAACACTTTTTAAAAGTTTATTTACTTATTTGAGAGAGAAAGCTAGCAGGGGAGGGACAGAGAGCGAGGGAAGAGAGCGAATCCCAAGCAGGCTCTGCACTGTCAGCACAGAGCCCGATGTGGGGCTCGAACTCACAAACCGTGAGGTCATGACCTGAGCTGAAATCAAGAGTTGGATGCTTAACAGACTGAGCCACACAGGCGCCCAAAAGGTGATGGATTCTGATGAATGTACTTTCTTCTAATGTCTTTCTCCGAGCTTCTTTGAGATGGAGAATTAAATCATTAATTGCCATCTCTCTTCTAATACACACATTTCTATGCATTTAACCCTTTGTTACCGTAAGCACTGCTTTAGTTGAATCCCACATGTTTAGTTGTACCATGTTTTCATTTTAGTTGGTTAAGAATATTTAAAAATTTTCCTTGTGATATTTCTTCTTCTATTCCTGGTTCACTTAGAACTATGCTGCTTAACTTCAATGTATTTAGAGATTTTTCAGTTCTCCTTCAGTGATTTTCTTTCTTAGTTTTTAGTTCCACTGAGGTCAGTGCACACATTTAGTGGAATTTCAGTCCTTCGAAGTTTGTTGACTTGTGTTATTACCCATCATATGGCTGAATCACACTTTACACTTCAGCAAACGTCCTCCATGTAACTGAAGAAAGGTATAGCCTGTCGTATTGGTTGTAACAGCTACGATATAAATGTCAATAATGTGACTGTTGGTCACATTATTCAAATGTACATACTTACTGATTTTTGTTTTCTACTTATTAACTCTGATACTAGAATAGGTTTATATAAAAATTTCCAACCTACTGGTGCCATTTTTCCAATGGCATTTGCTAATTTTTTGTGTCTCTTGGTCACATTTTCATAATTCTTGAAATATTTCAAACTTTCTCTTTGTTACATTTGGTGTTTTATGGTGATCTCTGATCTTTGATGTTACTATTGTAATTGTTTTAGGGTGCCACAAACCCTACCCAAAGACAGAGAACCTAACTGATATACGTTGTGCGTTGCAGACTGTTCCACAGACAGGGCGTTCTCTGCCCCTCCCTTTTCTTGGGCCTCTCTATTCCCTGAGACACAATAGTATTGAAATTAGGCTGATGAATGAGTTTACAATGGCTTCTAGGTGTTCAATTTAAAGAAAGAGTCATATGTCTCTCACTTTAAATCAAAAGTTAAAAATGATTCAGCTTAGTGAGGATGGCCTGTCAAAAGTCGAGATCAGCTGAAAGCTAGGCCTCTTGCACCAGATAGCCAAATCGTGAATGCAAAGGAAAAGTTCTTGAAAAGAAATTAAAGGTGCTACTTGAATGAACTGACGAATGGTAAGACAGCCTTACTGCTGACAGGGAAACCGTTTGAGGGTCCTGAATAGAAGACAACACTAGCTACAACATTCCCTTAACCCAAAGCCTAACCCAGAGCAAGCCTCTAACTCTCTTCAGTTCTGTGAGGGCTGAGAGGTGAAGAAGCTGCAGAAGAAAGGTCTGAAGCGAACAGAGTCTGGCTTAAGAGGTTTAGGGAAGGAAGCCCTACTTAGAACATGAGAGTTCAAGGGGAAGAAGTACAAATGTAGAAGCTGTATCATGTTATCCAGAAGCTTTGGGCAAGATCACGAACCAAGGTGGCTGCACAAAACAGATCTTCGATGTAGACATAACAGCCTTCTACTGGAAAAAGATGCCATCTGGGACATTCATAGCTAGAGAGAAGTCAATGGCTGGGTTCAAAGGGCAGGCCGGCTCTCTTGTTAGGAGCCAATGCAGCTGGTGACTTCATGTTGAAGCCATTGGTCATTTACCATTTCAAAACTCCTTGGGTCCTTAAGAATGATGCTAAAGCTATTCTTCCTGTGCTCTGTAAAGGGAACAACAAAGCCTGGATGACAGCACATCTGTTTACATCATGGCTTACTGACTATTTTAAGCCAAGTGTTTCTGACCTACTGCTCAGAAAGATTCCTTTGAAAGTATGACTGCACATTGACCATGTACCTGGCCACCCAACAGCTCTGATGGAGATGGACGAGATTAATGTCATCTTCATGTCTGCTAACACAACCATCCTGCAGCCCATGGATCAAAGGGTCATTTCAACTTTCAGTCTTATTAAAGAAATACACGTTGTAAAGCCATAGTGTCATAGATAGTGATTCTTCTGATGGATCTGGGTAAAGTAAACTGAAAGCCTTTTGGAAAGCATTCACGGTCCAAGGTGCCATTAAGAACATTTATGATTCATGTGGGAATTAAACATGAGTATAAATAACACTAATAGGAGTTTGGAAGAAATCGATTCCATTCCTCATGGAAGATTTTGAGGGGGTCAAGACTTCAGTGGAGGAAGTCACTGCAGATGTGGTGGAAATAACTAGAGAACCTGAAGGAGAAGCGCAGCCTGAAGATGTGAGTGGATTGCTACAACCTCATGATTAAAGTTGGACAGATGATGAGTTCCTTCTTACGGGATGAGCAAAAAGGGTGTTTTCTTGAGATGGAATCTACTCCTGAAGATGCTGTAAGATTACTGAAATGACAACAAAGGGTTTTAGCACATAATATAAACTAAGTTGATGAAACACTGGCAGGGTTTGAGAGGATTGACTCCAACGTTGAAAAACTTCTACTGGGGGTAGAATGCTATCAAACAGCACCTCATGCTACAGAGATGTTATTCTCTGTATGAAGGAAAAGTCGATTGATCACAGCAAACGTCACTGTTGTCTTCTTTTAAGAAATTGCCACAGCCACCCTAACCTTTGGCAATCACCAATGCATCAGCAGCCATCCACATCGAGGCAAGACCCTCCATCAGCAAAAAAGATTATGACTTAGTAAAAGCTCAGATAGATGGTGGCTGGCATTTTTAGCAATAAAGCATTTTTAAACTAACAATTTACATTTGTACATTACAATTCTACACTGTTTTTCTTTAGACCTAATGCTATTATGAATAGACTACAATACAGCATAAACGTAACTTTTATATGCACCAGGAAACCAGAAAATTCGTTTGATTCACTTTGATATTCACTTCATTGTGGTGGTCTGGAACCAAATCTGCAATATCTTGAGGTGTGCCTGTATTTTGAAGCCATATTATTAGGTGCTTATAGGAATATTACATCTTCCCACTGACTTGAACTTTTTATCTTATGAAATGTCCCTTTATCTTCTTAGCCTAAAGCTTAGTGTGTGTGGTATTGATTAAACTTTCTTTTTGTTAGTGGACACCACATAGTTGTATCTGTTTTTAATTGGAGTGTTTAGTCTATTTACATTTAATGAAATAGTTGGGGTTAAGGCTTTCATCTATTTATCACATCCATGCTTTATTCTTTTCTAGTCTTCTTTTAGAGGAGTTATTATTCTATTTAATCTCTTACATGAAATTTTTGTATCATTCATTATAATGAATCAATGAATATTATAATATACCTATATATAGAAGAATCTAAGTTCTAAGTTTTACTTTTATCACTTCCCAAGTAATGCATGACTACCTTTAAAAGAGGTTAACTACATTTCTCTCTTTTACCCTTTGAGCTATAATGGCCTTGTATCTTCCTTTCATGTTACAATCCCTACACAGCATTATTACTGTTGCTTAACACAGTCAATACTCTGTGACATTATCCTTTTCAGTGCTCTTAATTCCTTTTTATGGATTTGAGCTTCTCTTTGTGTTCATTTTCTCTAAGGCAGAAAACCACCTTTTAGTTTTTCTTTGCATGTGGATGACAAGGTCTTTCTGTTTTTGTCTAAAGACCTCTTCATTTATCATGTTTGCAGGATACTTTCACTGGGTATAGCCATCAAGTTTGGCTGTTTTTTTTCCCCCTTAGCTCTTTAAAGATGTTATTTCATTGTCTTTTGTCTTCTAGAGTTTCTCTATTAAAAGCCAACTGATATACTCTCTGTTGTTTTTCTGAATGTAATAATTTTTTCCCCTCTGATAGGTTTTAAGGGTTTTTTCTCTCTTTATTTTTGTTTTTCAGCAGTTTACTAAAATGCAATCAGGTGTAATTTTCTTGCTTAGAGTTTACTGAGTTTCTTGAATCTCTGTGGGTTGATGTCTTCAGATAGTTTTGGAAAATTCTTGTTACTTCTTTCATGGCATTTTTCTCAGTGTCTTTTTCTGGGACTCCAATTACACTTCTGTGAGATGATTTGTACCTCACATGTCTCAACTACTTTATTCTGTTTTTCTTACTCTTTTAAAGAAAATGTATGCTTCAATTTAGATATCTTTTTATTGACTTCTCCTTTGAGTTCACTAATCATGCCTTCTACTGTGTTGAGTCTATATTAAGCCTATCAAATAAGTTTTGACTTTTATTAGACATTGCATGCTTAATTCTAAAATACTCATTTGATTCTTTTATATTTTTATAGACTTGTCTTTGTTGAAATTATCCATCTTTGCATTCATTTTTCCTTACTTTTCATCTATTTTCATTAACATTTAAAATAGTTATGCAACAACTTTTGCCTGCCAACTCTGTCATCTTGGTCATCTGGGGTCTGACTTATATTATCTACTTTTTCTTGATTAATCATATTTTCTTGATTCTTTGCATGGCTTGTAATTTTCATTGTATTCTGGGCATTACATTTATTATTTTTTTAATTGAAGCAGAATTAACATACAATGCTATAGGAGTTTCATGCATACAACATACAGATTCAACAAGTCTATACTTGGTGTTCCTACAGTAAGTGTAGACACTGTTTGTCACCAAATGCTATTAAAATATTGTCAACTAAATTCCCCATGCTGTACTTTTCATCTCTGTGACTTATTTATTTTATAACTGGAATTTTATACCTCTTAATCCCCTTTATCTATTTCACCCCCACCCCCACCTTCCTCCCCCCGGAAACCACCATTTAAATACAAGACTCTCTGTATTTAAGAGTCTGGTTTTTTTTTCTTTGTTTTTTGGCTGATTTTTTTGTTCAATTTATTTTAGATTCCACATATAAGTGAAATCATAAAGAGAAGATATTTTCAAATGACACATATGACAAAGGGTTAGTATCCAAAATATATAAAGAACTTATAAAATTGAACACACAAAAGTATCCAGTTAAAAAATGGGCATAAGACATGAATAGACATTTTTCCAAAGAAGACATCCAGGTGGCTAACAGACACATGAAAAGAGGCTCAGCATCTCTCATCATCAGGGAAATACAAATCAAAACCACATTGACATACCACCTCACACCTGTCAGAATGGCTAAAGAAAGGGGAACCCTCTCACACTGTTGGTGGAAATGCAAACTTGGTGTAGCCACTTTGGAAAACAGTATGGAGGTTCCTCAAAAAGTTAAAAATAGAACTACGCTAGGATCCAGAAATTGCACTGCTAGGTATTTACCCAAAGGATACAAAAATTCCAATTCAAAGGGGGAATGTTCTCCCCAATGTTTATGAAAGCATTACCAACAACAGCTAAATTATGGAAAGATCCCAAATGTCCACTGACTGATGAATGGATAAAGATGTGAGAGATATATATACAATGAAATATCAGCCATCAAAAAGAATGAAATCTTGCCATTTGCAATGATGTGGATGGAGCTAGAGAGTATTATGCTAAGTGAAATAAGTCCAAGAATGACAACATGATTTCACTCATATGTGGAATTTAGGAAATGTGACAGATGAACAAGGGGGCTGGGGGAAGAGGCAAACCATAAAACAGATTCAACAAAAAAAAACACAGTGAGGGGTGCTGGGGTGGGAGGAGGTAGGTGAGGGGATAGGTTAAGTGGGTGGTGTGTATTAAGGAAGGTACATGTTGTGATGAGCACTGGGTGTTGTATGTAAGTGAGGAATCATTAAATTCTACACCTGAAACTAATACTAAACTATATGTTAACTGGAATTTAAAGAAAAATCTGGAAGTACAAAAAAAAAAAAAAGGAAAATCATATAGCATTGTTTTCCCTGACTTATTTTACTTAGCATAATATCCTGGAGGTCCATCTATGTTATTGCAAATGGCAAGATCTCATTTTTTTTATGGCTCATATTCCATTGTGAGCTCTAATATATATATACATACACAGAGTTTCTTTATGCATTTATTTATGGACATGTGAGGATTCTATATCTTGGCTGCTGTAAATAATGCTGCAATAAAATACAGGGATGCATGTATCTTTTTGAATTAGTGTTTTTGTTTTCTTTGGGTAACTACTCAGTGATATCACTAGATTATATGGTTCTTCTATTGCTGCATGTCTTCTTTGGAGAAATAATCTGTTCCTATCTTCTGCCCATTTTTAATGTTCATTTTTGATAGACTGCAAGCAGGGGAGGGGCAGACACAGGGCATACAGCTTATGAAGCAGGCTCTGCACTGATAGCTGGGAGCCCAACGTTGGGCTCTAACTCATGAACCACGAGGTTATGACCTGAGCTAAAGTTGGTTGCTCAACCAACTAGGCCACTCAGATGCCCTTCTTATGTTCATTTTTAAATCACATTCTTTTTGGTGTTGTGTAAAATCTTCATATTTTTGGATATTAATCCTTTATCAGATACATGTATATATTTACCGGTTGTCTTTTTGTTTTGTTGATGGTTTCCTTTGCTATGAAAACCTTTATATTTTGGTGTAATCCCAATAGTTTATTTTTACTTTTGTTTCCTTTGCCTGAGGGAACATATCTAGAAAAATGTTGATAAGGCTGATATCCAATAGATTACTGCCTATGTTTTTTGTGTTTTTTTTGTTTTGAATAGGAGTTTTAGGGTTTCAGGTCTCATATTTAGGTCTTTAATACATTTTGATTTTTTGCATATGGTGTAAAGAAAGTGTTCCACAATGGAGTACTATATGGCAATGAGAAAAAAATGAAATCTGGCCATTCGTAGCAAAGTGGATGGACCTCAAGGGTGTCATGCTAAGTGAAATTAGGCAGAGAAGGACAGATACCGTATGTTTGCACTCATAGGTCTAACAGGAGAAACCTAACAGAGGGCCATAGGGAGGGGAAGGGGGAAAGAGAGTTGGGGAGACAGAGGGACACAAACCATGAGAGACTACTGAATACTGAAAACAAATCGAGGGCTGAGGAGGGGGGAAGGGGGTGATGGTCATGGAGGGAGGGCACTTCTGGGGATGAGCACTGGTTGTTATATGGAAACCAATTTGACAATAAACTATTATAAAAAACAAACAAACAAAAAATCAAAGTGTTCCAGTGTTCCGGGCACTGTTTTTTGAAGAGACTATCTTTTCCCCATTGTATGTTCTTGGCTCCTATGTCATAGATTAATTGACCATATAAGTGTGGGTTTATTTTTGGGCTCCCTATTCTGTCCCATTTATTTATGTATCTATTTTTGTCTGGGTATTATATTTAGAGGCGCTGTTATGTATGGGTTCCTTTTCCTATGTTACGCAGGATAGAGGCTGATCATGTCAGTCTCAGCATTTGAACTGGGTACAACTAGGCTGTAGGTTTAGTTGGATTCAGTTGACTCTGAATTCAAATGTGTCAATGGCAAGACTTGAATATTCACGTTAGGTTTCTGTGGACTTTGTCTCCTAAACACAGAGAGATTGTGGAAGACGATACTCTGCTTTTCCATCCCAGATTTCCATTATTCCACGTTGCCCACCGATTAGCACATGTCTCATAAAGAAAACTGATGCTTTTGGCCCTCCTCCATAGGTGAGGCCAGCTCACCAAGAAAGGACTTTTCTTTCTGGAAATTAACTTGTCGAACCACCTATGTCTTCAAACCTCTACTATCTCTTTAAAAACAGGGTATTTATAATTTTTAAGTTGTTTAAATCCCACTCGGAAGCCAAAGTCCTTTGGACTACAGTTTTAGTTGTACAGAGGTTGACTGCTCTCCCATTCTCTTTAGTCCATAATTCTTCCTGCTGTGAAACAGTAGCTTAAACTATATATATTAGCAACAATGAACTAGAGGGGTCTCTTGGATTCTACAACCAAGATAACTAGCTTCCTTTTCAATAATAATTTTGAATGTTTACTCATTCTATCATCCCTTGGGTGATAATCAGGTAATTTGTTGGAGCCTAAGTGGAACCTATTTTAGAGCTATGATAACCAGTTGATTTCAAATGAACAAGCTTAATTTTATTAAAAAAGTCTTTAAAATTTTTTTTTCTAGGGAGAGTATGTGTAAACCAAGAGTCAGATGTTCAACTGACTGAGCCACCCAGGTGACCCTATACAAAAAGACTTTATTTGGAAAATCTAAGGTTTCAGATTAATTTTTATTTCATTTTTTAAAGGAAGGACTTAAATCTAGATTTATTAAATGACTTTCCAGCTCATATCAATGACTATTTTTCTATTTTTCATACATTTTGGTTAGAAAACCTATACCTATAAATGTGAGAACTAAATCATATAAAACCTCTGCATTTTTTTTTTAGAGGACAAACTGAGACTAAGCACTTGTATTCTTTCTTCATGTTTCTATTTAATTTAGTATACTTAAAATGGTGAATCAATCATATACTGGAATGTGGATAAAATGAAATATTTTCCAACATTGTTGTAAGAACACAATCTTTCAAACTCAGTGATTTCAGAATCTCACTGAAAATTCTTAAAAAACAAAACAAAAACAAACCCGAATCTGAAGCATATGGTGGCATATTTAACGCTGGAGAAGAGAGGGGGCAAGCGATAAAGAGCAGATCTGTATGCTGTGGGTTTCATACAATAGTGTCCCTCTGTGGTTCATACAATAGTGGTGTGCAAATATGGAAAGGTTTCATTTCTCCCAGTAACAATTAAGGACCTTGCTCTGTATCATCTTTGTTCTTCCACCTAGTGGAAAAACCTAAAATTGCTCAATAGTGATAGATTTCTCGGTCCAACCCTTTGTTTTTGTATTTGTTTTGAAATTTAGCCCAGTTGAAAATGTCTGTTTCCGAGCTTCCTTCTTCCCACTTCGCACATGGTCTCAAGTGCTCCTGCCAGGAGCCATCTGTGGTATGCAAGGGTCCTTTCTGCAGCCCTGTGTGTGCAGGGGTCAGGGTGGAAGATGGGTGTGGCATCCACTTCTGCTCAGGTAAGGATGATGCTCCGTTCTGTTGGTCTCTGCTGCTTTTCTATCCACTGCTGACAGATTATGTCCATTTATATCTGGTATCCCAGTGAGGATGCTGTATGGGCTTTGGCTCCCTGAGACTTCTGGGAATTGACAAAGCATGCTGCATTCTCTTTGTCCTGAGATATGTGGAATGACCCTCTGAATGCGAAGTCATGGAATCACCTCTTACCTGTCTCAGCCGGTGGGAACTGGAGCTCCCTGTATTGGCTGCACAGGCCTGGTGGGACTTCCCTAGGGTAGCCTGCCAATGCCTTTCTCTTAGGAAATCTCCACGTCACCCACTCTGGACTGAGGGAATGTGGCAAGATGCCGTCTGCATCTCCTACTGCTCTGACACCCTTGGGGGAAGCTCCTCTAATCCTATAAGGAAGCTTCTCATACTCCCAGTTCCTTGAGCCAGCAGTTGCTTTTATGAACTTTGGCCAAGAGACATGCCTTCACCTAAGGTCCAGGGTCAAAGCTCAAATGTCACAAGCAATTCTTTTGGGGGTACGCCAAATACAGAAGGATGACAAGAGAATGCTTCCTCTCCATAAACATACATCATGAAGTGGGCTGGGGATGTGAGAACTCTGTTCAAAGGCATACATCTCTCCCCCTTCATGAGTTTTTTGAGCTAAGTGGGTGGACAGGTTGGTGGGGAAGATTCTACTAAACTTCCCACACGTGGTGCAGGCTGGGGCAATTCTGCAGATGAAAACTCTGGACTCATGTGTAAGCAGTCTTCCTGTAAACAGTGCAGTCCTGGTCAAAGCCCCTCCTTGGGAGCAGGTTAAGGTTCAACTAAGTAAATTCCAGCAAATTCCTATCTAGCATATGAATATTTACTCTTTACATTTTACAGAGTTTGTTAAGAATGAACTCAAAGCCTATAATATTTGACTTTATTATTTGATAGTGTGAATCGAGTCAGTGCTTTTCTACATTTAGACTATCATCACCATTTTCAAAGGGATAAATGTCCAATACTGCATAAATGTCCATTATGGGTAAAAGTGTCTTATTCTTACTTGAAAATAAATCCCACTTTAATAATAACTAATGGTTGTGTATCCCTTTATAAAGACTCCTATCACATTTGGTTCCTGCAACAAACCTCTGATATTTATTCTACCTTTGCTTATAGTTCATAGTTATTATTTCCCCATTTTTAATGTATATTTTTGAGAGAGAGCAAGGAAGGGGCAGAGAGAGAGAGAGAGAGAGAGAGAGAGACTGAAACAGGATCTAGGCTCTCAGCTGTCAGCACAGAGCCCAACACGGGGCTCAAACTCACAACAGTGAGATCATGACCTGAGCTGAAGTCAGATGCTTACCCGACTGAGCTACCCAGGCATCCCTATTATTCCCCCATTTTATGGATGTGGTAATTAGAGCAGGGTGAGGTTGGTTAACCACCCTGTCAGAATCAGGGCCCTAACTCAGGTTGTGAGATAACCCACTGTATGTGTTTTCCTACAAGAAGTGATGTATTCTCAGCATGACGGGTCTCCTGAGGGGAGCCCCTAGGCACTGGACACACGTGTAGGCACCTTCAGCCATCCCGTCCTTGTATCAAACATGTACAGACAGGTGTGGAGGATTAGCCTTTTTGACTGTAGGACCTCAGGCCATATCCTTAAAGGACAACTTTTAGGAAAGGAAGTTGGAAAGAGCCAAGCATAGAGAACATTAAAGTCCAAGTTCCCTTTGGGCCTCAGTTCCCCGGGTACTTAAAATGAAAGCTTTGTTTGGTTGTCGGATTATCTGCATCTAACATAGGGCTAATATTTGTGAAGCCTTTGAAAATGCAAAAACTTGGTCATTCAGCAATAGTGAATTTTCTTGCCAAAGACTTTAGCACTAAGGAGAATAATGCACCATGCTCTGTGAGCCACAGGGGTCATGATGACTTCTAGAAGGAACACAAGGGAGCACTGGGCAAGGAAACTGGAGCTCAAAAGCAACACATCTCTGCCTGCTGTTACCATAGTTACAACAGGAAAGGCCATAAGAGACGTGCTATTTCTTATATGTAGGGAGATAAGTCTTGCCTGGTTTAGGATCGCTGGGGGGAATAATCCTCGCGGTATCCACGGGGTTTCATCCTGGTGGCCCTGAGTTTCAACATGGAGCAGGAGAAGGGAGAAATCATGTGTTTACACTCGATGAAGTTATTCTTCATGTTCTCTCATTTAACCTTTACTCTCAGAACCTGCTGAAGCTGGAAGACTTTACTCACTCCTCTACCAGCAAATTGTGAGAATTAATGGTCATGGCTAACTTCAGTAGTTTGGGTATGATGCCCACAGGGAGGGAAAAACGGGGGACAATGTCTCTCTCATTCCTGATTTTCTGAGGCTGGATCAGGACAGCATAAGAACTGTGATTCTCCAGGGCAGACCTCCCCAGTCGGGCTTTCTAAGCATCACGGAACCTGGTCTAACTTGCCTTCTGCTGTGTGAGCTTCTTCTACCACACCCCTGCCAGAGTGGTCTGTATTCTCTCCTTTGATGACAACTTTCTTAATGATGCACTCATTATAATTTGGGCCAGATGATTTAATCTTTAGCTAGTTTTGAGAGTCAACTCAAATACAATACTTATTGTGGATTACTGTATATGAGACACCACGAAAAGTGCTCTGGATGTCATTTCATCCTCAGAATGACCCCAGGAGATTGACAACTATTATCATCATCATCTCCATTTCACAGATAAAGAAACTGAGGCTTAGGGTAGTAAAGAACCCCCTCCCCCACTTTCAGGCAGCTATGAAATGTCAGAGCCCAGGAATAGGTGACCCCCCAAACCAGTGACCACTGTATCTTCCAACTTCATCTGCAGCAGCTGAAGCCTGTTGTCTTGTTTCTTCCAGCTGTTGGTCCTAATTTTGTCCTCTGAAGACCCACGGGAGAAGTCTTAATTCCTCTTCCAGTACTAGATATTTGGATACCTAACATGGCTTTCAGGACTTTCTGTGTTGTGTTCAGACGGCAGGACACTCTTCAGATGTCCACTCTTCAACACCCTAGGTCATGTATTTTCGTTTGGCTTACTGCATTGGCGTTACGTTCTAAGGGGGCTCCATGTTCTGCCCTCTGTGCTACACCTGGCAGTCGGGGTGGGCCTTATGATGGGTTAGATCACTTCTGTCTTCTCAAAACACTCTGGCTTCTCAGGTCATTGAAAGCCAAATCCCTGCAGCCAAGTTCAAGATAATCAAGCCCAAGATTTGGCCTCCTCGCCTGTTCTTCCCTCTCTTGCTCATACTGTTCCCTGAACATGCCAAGCATGGTCACAACTCCTCTCCCTGGAACACTCTGGCCTGGAAATCTGCCTGGTTCTTTCCCATCCTTCCTCTCCTCACAAGTATTCCCATCAGTAAGGCCTACCTCCGACCACTCCACCAAAAATAACAAACCTCTCCCCTCATGGGTATTCCCTCCTCTCCTTCCTTTTGTAATTTTCTCCATAGCACTTACGATTTTCCTTATTTCCTTCATTTTTGCCTACCCTCTCCCCTTGGGCCCACCCAAGAATATCAAGCAAACTCTCTAAAGGGCAGAGAATTTTGTTTTGTTTTTGCAATTTATTCTTTATTTGTATGTGCTCCAATACTTATTAAAACTTTTTATCTGCTGAGATGTCATCTTTGTAGAGATACCCTTTAATATATTATTTAATATATTATTTTTATTTTTTTATTTTTGAGAGACAGAGACAGAGCATGAGAGGGGGAGGGTCAAAGAGAGAGAAGGAGACACAGAATCCAAAGCAGGCTCCAGGCTCTGAGCTGTCAGCACAGAGCCTGATGTGGGGCTCGAACCCACAAACCGTGAGATCATGATCTGAGCTGAAGTCTGACGCTTAACCAAGTGAGCCACCCAGGTGCCTCTATACTTATTTTTTTAAATTTACAACCAAGTTAGTCAGCATATAGAGCAATAATGATTTCAGGAGTAGAATCCAGTGGTTCATCCCCTACACTGAACACCCAGTGCTCATCCCGACAAGTGTCCTCTTTGATGCCGCTTGCACATTTAGCCCATCCCCCACCCAACACCCCTCCAGCAACTCAGTATGTTCTCCATATCTAAGAGTCTCTTATGTTTTGTCCCCCTCCCTGTTTTTGTATTATTTTTGCTTTAGGGCAAGGAGTTTTATCTACTTTGTTCAAATCTAAGGTTAAATCCTAAGTGGCAAACAAAATAACCATTTCATATGGGTCAACCTACCATATCCCCAGGACTAAGAGCAATTCCTGGCGTAGCAGCATTCAAAACGTAGTTGGTAAATAAATAAATAAATAATTTATAAACTGATACTAAAAATATTGTAGAGCCTTTATTCACTTTATTATCCTCAGTAAGAACTTCACTATCAAGTGGTCAGATATCTGATACCTCTATCTTCCTAATCCTATGTGGAACTGAATATAAATGGAAATGCAAATAAATATTAAAAACTCTTGCTGACACACTAACCCTAGGCTTTTAACTATGATATTTTCTCTGAAGCATTCACTAGCTGAAGACTCATCCATCAGCCTCAGACACATTGTGTTGAGAGGCACAACTTCCATATCAACTACTAAAATTTGTCTGGATTCAAGATCAGCTAATTCTTAAGCTAAATTAAGGCAGTGACTTTACACGATCACCTGCCATAGAGTGACCTACTTATCATACGACCACTGTGTTTACATAGAAGAGTGCGTACTTTTTGGAAAATAATGTCCCACTTGAAAAATCTGTGAATTTGTAGCTTTTAATGCACATCTAGCTGAAAATCAGTCTGAAGAATTCCCCCTTCCCCCACCCCCATTAGGCATCACTTTCTACTGCTGGATTTGACGTCCTATATAGGTTTACTTTAATAATGTTTCAGTCACTGTGTTAAAAAAAAATTGCTGACAATTCTGGTGTCAAAAACACGGAGACACTGATGTAATACATCATACCATGTAAGGAAAACCCAGCGACTTACTGTGCACGGACGCAGCACTCCTTACCGCTGATCACAAGGTGTGGGGGCAGCTGCTGTCAAGCCCAAGTCAGCCCTTCGATCACCACTGCAAATTATTCACTGTGAATTTGCAGTGCTGCTGATGTGTTCTCACACATTTAGGGCAAGGAAGCAGTTTAAAGTTCTTCAAGAGGTAGAGAAAAGCCAGGATTTGTTCCTCATTCAAATTAATGAGAAGTCCCTTAAGAATCACAGACCAACAATTCTCACAGACATCTACAATTTAATATAAAGCATTAGTGTTTTTATACCCACAACAAAACATGGACCTGCAGAAGTTTTCAAACATCCCTCCAGCTGCTTCATGCGAGTCTTCTGGAGCTCAGGGCTGTCCCACTCATCTTCATCAATGCCCCAGTAGAGATCTATGACCTGGGGACCAACAGAGGAGGCAACGTTAATTCACCTGCAGGAAAACGTAATTTCCCTTTATTCTTGGTTACAGTGTTAAGCTAACGTGACTTTTACCTTTCTTCTTTGCCGCATGTTTTCCCTGAAGGGGGGAAATTACGTTTAAGATCCATTCAAACAGATACATTGTTTTATCCCATCATGGGCTGGGTGTGCATACTGTAATATCTTTTTCGTTCTCTATTAAACTGTTGACGTAGGCCCAGAGAAAAATGAAATGTTAAATGTCAGCAGAGGTTTTAGAGAACAAACTTACATTGAAATGGTAACAGAAGTTCAAAAAAGTGTCTGGACGCACCTGGGATATGGCAGCCACATGCTTTGAGACAATTAAATAACAGTGTATAATGTGTATTTTAATATGAGAAGGGAAAACCCATACTGGGCATTAGTATATACTGACCTAGAGAGAAACATCTACATTTCTTAATAGGTTTTTTCAGGTTTTTCATTTTTTATTTTTTGTCATGCTTTATCCCACTGGAATAGACATTTTGTTTATGTCTGTTTTGTCTGAAAGCAGTTTGGCTTTCATCAGTATATGTCTGAGAAACATGTACTGGAAACAGTGAAAGGCAGTATGCCTTAATGAGAAGTGAGGATAATAGGATCCTCTCTCTCCTCACTTCAAAGACTATAAGGGAAGATTCTGAGAGTCTGTAAAAACTTTTCCAAGCACACTCTTTGAAAAATCTGCTATGAAGAGCTTTATGGGTTTCATTCCCTTTACTCGCTGTTCTGCATAAGGTAAATGTTTCCAATTGCAGCTTTGAAGGTTTCCTTTCCCCAGGAGAAAAAGGACCTCCCTCCTTACTAGCTCTTTGTACCTCCTGTCTCCTGGCCGTGGCCCTGCACGGGTCTGTTTGCTCCAGATCTTTGTCTCCATGCATATGAGTGGTTAGATGGCTGACAAAGACATAACGATTTCTTTCAAAAAATTCTCATCGGCCAGTCTGTAAGTTTTATTATAAATGAAACTATCATATATTTGGGGGGGGTTCTTCCCTTGAATCTAGGTGTCCCATATGAGAGCCTATAGCTTTGGCTATTTAAAATTAAATATAAATTAAAGTTAATTCATTTCTGGGGCGCCTGCATGGCTCAGTAAGTTAAGTGACTGACTTTGGCTCAGGTCATGATCTCATAGTTTGTGGGTCTGAGCCCCGCATCGGGCTCTGTGCTGACAGCTCAGAGCCTGGAGCCTGCTTCAGATTCTGTGTCTCTCTCTCTCTCTCTGGCCCTCCCCCACTCATGTTCTGTTTCTGTCTCAATAATAAATAAAAACATAAAAAATTTAATTCTGTTCAAATACTCAATAGCTACATGCGGCTACTGACTCTCCTGTTGGAAAACACAGATAAGAATACTTCACCCTAACAGAAAGTTTAATCTGACAGACGTGTGAATTTACTGAGATTATTAGAACAAGACATTTTTGGGCATCTACTAATAATTGTCAAACACAGAGATCTGCAAGTGAGTGCTAACTCTTGGTTGTGCCATGCACAGACTAACAGTCATTCAGGGAGTCTGTTCTCTGTCCTTTTGGCTGACACTGTTTGGACATGTCTGAGGAGAGGAAAGGTCTGATTTAAAACAAATAAATAGAAAAAGAAATGGTAAATATAAAGGTCGATATAACAAAAGCTATCAATGTATATACCTGTTTACCCCTCATCTTTAAATGACATACAATTATATAAAATATAACAGTATAATTGGATTTGGAACATATAAAACAATAGTCCAAAAAGGGAATAGTTATAAAGGAGTATGCAAGCTCAATGAAATTAAGTTGGTATAATTCATAAGTAGATTCTGATAAGATGTGCCTTAAAATAACTATGAAGAAAATAACAAATATTGTGAAAAATTATTGAAGAAAATAATAAACCAATAAAACCAAAAGTTGGTTCTTTGAACAAAATGGACAAAACTTTAGCTGGATTAAAGAATAAACTCAAATTACCAAAATCACAAGTAAAAGAGAGGCATTACTACTGATCTTATAGAAATTTAAAAAAGGATTATTACAGACTACTATGAACAACTATATGCCAATGAATTAGATTACTTAGATGAAATGGACAAGTACCTAGAGAGAAACAAGTCATACAAATAGACTCAAGCCAAAACAGAAAATGTGAACAGAAATGTGAAAAGAGATTAAATAAGAATTTAAAAGAAACGCATAGGTTCAGATGAATGCACAGGTAAACTCTTTCAATTCATCACAGTCTTCCAAAAATTAGAAGAGAAAACACTTCCCAACTTATTCTGAGACCAGTGTGATCCTTGTACTAAAGGCAGACAAAAGTATAGGAAAATAACAGAGTAGTATCTCATGAATATAAAACAAAAGGAAAAGATTCCAGAATACTCAAGTATATTCAAGAATATGTGAAAACCTAATCTGGTAGCATGTAAAAAGTATTACATGACACAACTAGGTGGTATTTATCCCAGGAATGCAAAGTTGGCCTAGCATCAGTAAATTAACAAATGCAATGCACTATATATCAATAGAATAAGGGGGAAAAATCAAATGATCACTCTTAACAGATACAGAAAAAACATTTGACAAAATCTAACAACCCACTATGATAAAACACAAAAAGACCAGGAATAGAAATTAATTGCCTTAACCCGAATAAAGGGTATATATGAAAAAACCGTATCTAACAGTACATTGAATAATGAGAGCTTTCCCCTGAAGAGTAGGAACAAGGGAAGGATATCCATTTTCACCACTTCTGTTCAACACTGTGCTGGATGTGCCATCCAGTGCAATTAGACAAGAAAAAGAAAGAAAATGCATCTGGATAGGAAGGGAAGAAGTAGATCTATCTTTATTCATAGATGACACAATCTTCTATATTAAAAATACTAAGAAAACCACTAAAAACTGTTAGAACCACTGAGTTGAGCAGGATTGTAGGATACACGATCCAGGATACAAAAACCAAATGTACTTCTGTACACTAGCAATGAGCAAACAATTCCATTTAAAAGAGCATCAGAAAGAGTAAAAAACTTAGGAAATAGATGTAACAAAAGAAATGTAAAATTTATACCCTTGAAATTACAAAGCACTATTGAAAGAGATTAATGATGATCTGGACAAATTGGAAGACATCCCAAGTCAATGAATTGGGAAGCTTAAGATGGCAATACTCCCCAAATTAATATTTAGATTCACTCTAATCACTATAAAACTCGAGCTGCTTTACTTACAGAAATTGACAGGCTGATCCTAAAACTCATATAGGAATTCAAGAGACCCAGAGGAGCTAAAAACAACTTGTAAAGGAAGAACGAAGTTAAGAGGATTCTCACTTCCAGATTCAAACTTACAATAATTAGGACAGTGCGGTACTGGCATAGGATGTCCAATAGAATCAAATAAATCCTCACACTTAGAGTCAACAGATTTCAACATGGGTGCCAAAATAACTCAATGAAGAGTGAATCATATTTTCAACAAAAGATAGTGGAACAACCGGTTATCCACACAGGAAAGAATCAAGTTTGACACCCTACCTCACATCATGTATGAAAACTAACTTGAAATAGAACATAGACATAAATTTGAGAATTAAAACTAGTTTTATAGAAAACATAGGGGTAGATTTTTGTAAACTGGGATTTGACAATGGTTTCTTAGATATGATAGCAAAATACAAGTAACCAAAGAAAAAAGGAAAGAAATTGGACTTCTTCAAAATTGAAGTTTTATGCTTCAAAAGACATGAGCAAGAAAGTAAAAAGAGGGGCGCTTGGGTCTCTTCGTCAGTGAAGTGTCCAATTCTTAATATGGGCTCAGGTCATGATCTTACAGTTGTGGGATTGAGCCCCGTGTGGGGCTCCACTCAGCATGGCGCCTGTCTGGGATTCCCTCTCCCTCCCTCTCACTCTGCCCCTCCCCCGCTCATGTGTATTCGCTTGCTCTCAAAAATAAACAAACATTGAAAAAAAGAAAGAGGCCCCTATTTGATAAGGGAATTGCATTTAGAATACATAAGGAACTCCTACAACTCAATAATCAGATGAAAAGCTGATTGAAATTGGACAAAAGATCTGAGTAGACATTTCACAGAATACGTAGATTGTCAATAAGCACATGAAAAGATGCTCATTATTCTTAGTCATCAGGGAAATGCAAATCAAAACCACAATGAGGTAACGCTTCACACCCACCAGGATGGCTGTCAAAACAAAGACGGATAACAGCAGGTGTTAATGAAAATGTGGAACAGCATCATACATTGCTAGTGGGAATATAAAATAATGCAGTCATTTTGGAAAACAGCCTGGCAGTTCTTCAAATAGTTAAACAGAGTTATTGCCATATGATCTAGCAGGTCTCCCAGATAAGTGAAAACCTGTCCACTCAAAAACCTGCATATAAATGTTCATAAATTATTCATAATAGCTAAAATGTGGAAACAGTCCAAATGTCCATCAAGTGATCAATGGATAAATGTAGCAGATTTATAAATGGAATATTATTTGGCAATAAAAAGTAGTGAAATATTGATGCTACAACATTGATGAGACTTGAAAACATTATTCTAAGTAAAAGAAGCCAGTCACAAAGGAATATGTTGTGTGATTCCATGTACATGAAATGTCTAGAACATGCAGTCTACATAGACAAACAGTAAATTAATGGTTGCCTGGAGCAGGGAGAGGGGGGAATGGGCCGATTTGAGAGTGGCCGCTAAAGGGCACAGTACTTCTGTTTGACGTGATGACACCATTCTAAAATCATAATGCTTACACAACTCTGCCTACACTAAAAAGTACTGAATCCCACACTTTATGTGGGAGAACTTTGTGGTTGTGAACTGAATCTCACAATGTATCTATCTCAATGATACATATTCTGTGCATCTATTTAGTACTGTAATTTTCTACAGGTTTTCAGTCCCCTACTCACAGCAGAACTGAGTGCAACAACAGATGTCTAAATCAAGGACCTAAGATTTTAAGTCAACAATATTTAAATAAATATATGAGGGAACAAATTAACAAGGCAAGAGTCAAAATAAGGCTTTCACTTGTATTTTTAAATAGAAGCCTAAGGGACACACGATTTATCTGCCACCAGTGGAAGTCCTTGGTAATAATTTTTGCACCCGTTAATTCCTTAAAGTTTGGCTACTGTGGCCCTCATCCAGGGCTGTCTAAAGCCATGTCTTCTTACTTTGGTCACTTTGCTTAAATGTTTTCTTCCTTCCAGCTTTTCTCCCTTAAATTATTCTTTCTCAAACGTCTTTATGGGCAAACAATGATGAAAAAAGATAAAATCAAGCAACCATGAAGGCAGAGAGGAAATAAAGAAAGAAAACATCCAACTTATGCAACACAAAACACCATTTTGGGCAGGCGAATCTGCCACATATCCGCGTGATCAATAACTGGCAAAAAGTGGTTGGAATCCAAAGTGCCCAACAAGACAAGATTTATTATATACTTACAGAAATTAGTTTAGCTTTTAGCCTAATGCCCAGGCACTGCAGACACTGAATCTAATTTACTATTTATTGGAATACTAACTTGTTGACAGCACATTTTATGTGCCTTTACTTATTTCATCATGAAGTATAAACACTCAGGAAAGTAATTTGATTTTATCTTTTTGTACTTAAAACCATCTAACTTGCTTTAAAATATTCTTAGGGAAGCTAATTTATCATGATTATAATGTGCTGAATTGGTCTGAAAACACAAAGCCAGCAAATAAGGGCCCTACCAAATTTGGCCACTTGAATCAGACGTAAACATTTAAATACCAAGACTGCCAAACAAATAATAAAGCAGCCTGTAAGGAACCAACGATCACCTTATGATTTACCAGAAAAAAGGTCAAATTGGCATTCATAATGGCTTCACACTATCATTTCTTCAGAAACAGCCTTTGAATTTAAATATTTCCCAAAATAGGTTCCTTCTCAAGTTTCCCATGCTATCATATGACACTACCTGAACGCAAAACAAGAATGTAACTACCAAGACAATATTACTGATTTTGGTTTTGAGTAAACACAGCCCTGAAATGAAGGCTCTCTCAAAGTTATTATCACATTCATTCCAATGATTCTGCCAGTGCCCAGGGCATTTTCTCTGTAGGAATTATCCTATTTCGTATTGAAAAAACTCTTGTCATTTTATCGTTAGATTTGTTTTTATTAAAAATGGTATTTTCCTAGCCTTACTGGCCTTCACGTTGTAAGACATGGCTTTGAAAAGACCTTAAGCTCTTTTCAAAAAAATCAAACCTATTCTTAAAGGGATTAAAATCTGCCACCACCAAAAAATATTCAAAAGAACACACAGCAGGTCAGAAAGTTTTGAACAAGGGCAACATTACTGTGCTGTGGACATAACTCCCAAGGTCAATACAGCACTCATTTGATTTGGATTGAGCTGCGTCCTGTTACTGGAACGTTCATCTTGCAGGGGAACGTAAACAGGAAGGAGTCTTAAACCTCAGACTCGGTTGCTGGATACAGCTTATCTGTGGTAAGGTATGGTTTACAGGTATGGTAATTCTCGCTCTGGTTGGAATGACTTCCCCAAGATGCATGGGATACAAGAAGAACCACCCTCTTGAGCTCCACATCATCCATGGCCACACTTTTACTAGAATTCCATCAAGACTTGACTTTAGGTTACCCTGCAATTATTCTCTTTGTCGTAGGATATAGGGCAAAGATATATAGGGCCTTGACTGATATGGGACTTTTCTGGGAAAGTCAGGTGCTAAATCAAGTCCAGGGAGGACTGGCTGGCCCAAGTGGTCATACTCGGTC